>NC_090382.1:24735452-25058601 GCF_036365525.1 Heterodontus francisci
AAGCTGATATACATTGAGTACAACAATTATTAGCGCACATAGAATCTATGACAGCAATATGTGATACAATTCTGACCCATGGATGTATTTGAATATTAGATCCCCAAATCCAAAACTTACTCCAAAATCCTGGGTCACGCAACAGTTCATTTGCCTTGTCGGCATGAGTTCTAATTGTTTTAGTGTGTTTATTCCATTGATGAATTATCTCTTTTGCCTCTTCTGCTATTTGTGCCCAATCCGCTGTTAGGTATGGGATGGGTGGTAATTCGGTGGCAATATATTCCCGTACCTCTTGATCTGTATCGTACGTTGGACCGTGAGATTCTCCTTTATCACTATCCTCATTATTGGCTTAGGCAGGACTTGTCCACCAACAACCAAGTCCGAGGTTACATTGTGAATGGCTATATTGTGTCCCTCCAGAGGGCACTGTTTCCATCCCTTGTTGTAGTTCATAGCAGGCTATGTAATATGTTTGCTCCACAAGGGCATATTGTAAAAAGGTCTGGTTATTAACAGGCAGAATGGACAATGAACAATTTTCATAGGTGCTGAGCCCGCAATTTGTAAGTTTCTGTCTTGTTGTCTCTTCCGGACAGGCCCAGTGATTCCCCCCTTGATGACATTTTGACAAATCTACCCCTTTCTCAACACCATCCATTACAATGGCATGAGATGGTGGGTTACTTAAAGATATCCAAATACCCTCTTGCTACTTGCCCACGTTATGGACTCTCTTTAAAGGGTAGGTCAAATTGCTTCTGTGTCGGGGAATATGAAACACTGCCCCAACATAATATCTTCCTCTATCCTCGTAACAGGTGCCTAACACTCTGTTAGTTAAGGTCAAACTTCTGTTCCCTCCGGTATACCCAATGTTTTTCCCGCGCACGCCAACCCATCCACTCCCGCATAATACTAATTTAAATCTTCTCGCTTTCCTTTGTTGGTTCGAACTATCTAGATCTGCGGAGCAAAGTTGTTTCTGGCCACGGGATAATCTTCCCGCGTCGACACTGCTTCAGGCACATTCATTCGTCGTGACAGCTCCGATGTGGGTTCACCTATAGTCCCAAATATGGTCAATCCAATAGCAATGAAATGTATCACCGTCTTCACTGTGGGCTGGACCTGTAATATACAAGTGTAATTTCTGCTCTTATTTACAGTTTCTTTCTTATCCTATTTTAAATCCAGTCTCTCCATACACTGAGCCAGACTGTCTATATCTTGTTCCCAATTTGTTTTTGATTCTAACCGTCCATTTCTTCTAGCCCACTTACTTCCCCTATTTTCTTTATTTTTCTTTTATTTTTTCCCGCGATTTCTCTCTATATATGGATGTACATCAGGTTGTCTTTCAAACACTTCTGCTTGGATCCACAGTTGATCCTGTTCATGATCTCCCTGACCTTCGGTCGAAACATCGGTAGCATCAAGCATCACATGCCAACTGTGATTAACTTGTTTTTCTCCTACTAACTTTAACTGATTAATGTGATACCAGCCACTCTTATCTGGTGCCATCAATACTTTGTGTACAGATGGACTAGCTTTATCTACTATCTCATAGGGACCGGTGAACTTTGGACTCAAGAATGAGGTGGGCTGGTATATTCTGATCATTACCCTTTGTCCGGGGTCCAACTCTATCTGGCTGGCTTTCGCATCGAAATAAGCCTTACTTTGCTGTCTCTTCTTTCCTTGTTGGTGGGCTGCTGCGTAATTTGCTTCTCTCACTGTTTCTACTAGTTGTTGCACCCATTTTTCTGATATAATACTGTCCATCTCGAGTTCGGACAAGTCCAAACCTACCAACCCCTCCATTCCTCTCATGTCCCTTCCCGTCATAAGTTTATAGGGAGTATAGCCTGTTGATGAAGCTGCGGTATTCCTAATTACCATCAACACAGGTCGTCTTGTGCTGCTGTACCATTTTAGCTATCATGTTTTTCAATGTCCGATTCATCCTTTCCCAATTCCACTAGACTGTGGTCTATAGGGTATGTGGAATTTCTGTTTGACCCCAAAAAGGGTCATTACATTTTGCATTACTTGGGCTGTAAAATGTGTTCCCTGATCTGATTCTATGCATCGGGGTAAATCCCACCGAGTGAATACCCTTTCTAAAAGAATTTTTGCGGTGATTTTGGCTGTATTTGTTCTGGTTGGGAAAGCTTCCACCCATTTGGTAAATGTATCTACTATTACTAGAATGTATTTAAACCCTCCTGGAGTGGGGGGTAGGGGTCCTACATAGTCTATCTGTAAATTAGTCCAAGGCCCTTCTACTGGTCTAGTATGTCGGAGGGCCCCTTTCTTGACATTCCTATCGGGGTTGTGTTGTGCACAGATCAAACAATTCTTGACGTAGTGTTCCACGTCACCTTTCATTCCAGGCCACCAGCACACCTCCTTTATCCTTTCCAGGGTACTCTCTGTCCCTTTATGTCCCCATAAGTCATGGTACCAGTGGATTATTTGGTTTCGTCCCCCCTCTGGCACTACGAATTTTCCTTCATATAAAACCACTCCATCCTGAATATAGACCCTCTTGTACTCTTTGTATGTGTCTGACTCTACTCCTCCTATCAGTTTTTTCAATTCTCCATCTTTCGTTAGCTCCTCTGTTAAATCCATTACCTTAACCTGTTTCCCTTTCTGTTCCCCAATGTCCTCAATCGGTGGCTGCCATTCCTGCCCACTAACAGCATCTTGTTTGGCTAGCTCATCCGCTTTCCTGTTCCCTTCTGAAGTAAGTTTTGAATAAGCTTTTACCTTTGTGATCCCATATCCTTTCCCCTGTGCTCCTTCAAAGATGTATCTCAATAATGGGGCCGATGGAAGGGGCTTCCCATCCGCTGAGACAAAACCTCTCGCCTCCCATAAGGGCAAATGTTCCGTGAGGCTATTACAGAGATACATGCTATCAGAATATATAACTGATCCGGACGGGAAGTATTCCGGGTGGCCAACCACATATGCGACGGCTGCTAATTCTGCCGCCTGCGCACTCATGGTTTTAGGCAATTTTAAGGCTGTGCTAAATTTTTCCTGATCATGTTCGTCTTCTACATATATCCCATACCCAGTCCTCCTCACACCATCCTGTACTGATGAGAAACCATCCACAAAAATGGGGTTCTTCTTTTTCCTTTGCATCTTTGCTTTCGGGCCCCGTTGCTTTCTCCAATCCACTCCTACCCCCTCCTTTTTGTTTTGATACAAATGGTCCCTTGGGATAATTTGCTATCATGACTTGACACTCATGTTTCTCTCCTTGATTCACTAGGTTGTCTGCCAACATAGTGGTAGTTTGTACCCCTTTTACGCTTATGTTTCTTCCTTGCAGCAATAGTGTCCACCTAGCAATTCGGTTCTGACTTACTGACCCGTCTTTGATCCTACCGTCTAATAGTAACTGTACAGGGGAATGTTCTGTCAATATTGTAAGTGGGTTCAGTCCCACTATGTAAGTAAAATACTGTACTGCCCAAAAAACTGCGAACAAATGTTTGTCGCACGTCGTATACCTCTGCTCTACCGGTGAAAGCATACGTGAGGCATACGCTCCTGGCCTCAATTTCCCGTGTGTCTCCTGTAACAGAACTGCTGAGAGGGTGGTGTCTGTGGTAGCTACCTCCAATGAAAACGGCTCAGTTGGATTTGTGGTTTTCAGAGCAGGCGCAGCAGCTAGTGCCTACTTTAAATCTGAAATGACCTGTGTGTGTTCAGTTTTCCACTCCCACGCCACATTCTTTTTCAATAGCTCCATTAATGGGGCCACTTTTGTAGCGAATCCATCAATGTGGTCCCTGCAATATCCCACCAAACCCAGGAAGGATCTCAACCCTTTTACATCCCTCGGGACAGGGAGTCTGCCAACCACTATACCCTTCGTTGGTCAATTTCTTTCTTTCCCAGTGTCAAGATCATTTCCAAGTAAGTAGCCTTCTGTTTCATAACCTGCGCTTTTTTAGGGTTTACTTTAGTCCCAATTCGTGTAACAATTGTAGTAATTCACTCAGTAACTGATAATGTTCCTTTTCCATTTCAGTTTGTAGAAGTAAGTCGGCTACATACTGCACCAGGCATTCAGCTTTGAGAACCATTTTAACCCTTCCCTTAGACGTTGGTGAAATACAGACGGGGAATTATAAAATCCCTGTGGCAGGGTGGTCCATGTATATTGTTGTCCTTGGAAGGTAAACACAAATTTATATTGGCATTCTTTCTCCAGTGGAATAGACCAAAAACCGTTACTTATGTCTAAAACCGTGAACCACTGTGCGTCCTCATTTTGTTTAACTACCGTCTCTGGGCTAGTTGCTACGGTAGGGGCCATTAACGGGGTTACCTTATTTAATTCTCGATAGTCTATCGTTAGTCACCAGCTACCGTCCGGTTTCCTCACCGGCCAAACAGGCGAGTTGTTAGTGGAGGCTACCGGTCTTAGTATCCCTTGTAGCAGCAAACTCTGTATCACCTTTCCTACCTCCTCTTCTGCCTGTTTCGGAAAACCATACTGCTTCTGTGGTTTGGGGTCTGGGCCCTGTATACACACACTCCCGGTCATTTTCCCACAATCATGTTTGTGTCGAGCAAATACTACTGAATTCCGTGTGATAATTTGTCGTACTTCACGATCGTTACTCATTTCTTCTGGTCTTGTCCACATTTCCCCGAACGTGCATATCCTATCCTGGTATTCCCCCACCGGGACGGATGTGTACTACCCATGCCCAAGGGCATTTGCCAAATCGCGCAATTAACAGGGTCAAAACAGAGTCCCGCTTTAGCCATATAATCACACCCTAATATATGTTCTTGCTCTCTGCGTAACTTAATGAGAACCACTGAGTGCTCTATTGCTACGTCCCCCACACTGACTTCCAATGGTACACTTACATATCCCACTTGTGCATGTCCTGTGAATCCGCTTAAAACAAGTTTACTTTGAATTTTCCAATCTACTTCACTAACATTGGTGGTGTTTATGGTGGTTCGGGATCCTCCAGTGTTCCAAAGGAACATGACAGGGCGGCCTCCAACCCTACCATTCCCTGTGTTATCCCACCGTGTGTCACACACCCATAACAGAGAGGACAGCGACCGTCATTGTGGTTCGGGGTACGACCCCGAAGACGGTGCTATCTCTAGTATATCACATTGAGGATTTGACCTATTCGGTCCTTCCACGGGTAGGCTCTGGCGTTTGTTCTGGCCTCCTCCCCGACCTGCATATTCTCGTCTCGGGTTTGGGCATTCTCTTTTGAAATGTCCCTCCTGGCCACAGTTATAGCAGTGGGTTGGCCCGCCCGGAGTTCTCCCTGTTCCTGGGACGGTTCCTCTCCCGATGCCTCTACCCCTTCCTCCTGTCTGAAAGGCTGGGTGGGGTGCCCCCTGTGTAGTTCCCCTCCCTTCATTTCTCCAGGTTATTGTCTGATCTTTGACAGGCATCGCCTTTCCCCCAGGGGCCTTGGAGAATTTTGTTGTTTCCTTCTCCCATGCTCTAACCATCCTCCCGAGTACCCAAGCCTCTGTGTGTGTGTCATCAGAGGGATCAAATTGATCTAGTGTCCTTCTTGACTCCTCAGTGCCATGTGACACCAGCGTTCTCAGCCATCGATTTCTAATCTCTGGCGTTGGATTGGCTCTTTCTAGGTTTGCGCCATGTACCCCTTGAAACACCACCCAGATGCGAGCCGCAAACGCGACAGGGTGTTCACCTTTTCGTTGATAGC
The DNA here is from genome assembly GCF_036365525.1 of Heterodontus francisci. Lineage (NCBI taxonomy): Eukaryota > Metazoa > Chordata > Chondrichthyes > Heterodontiformes > Heterodontidae > Heterodontus > Heterodontus francisci. Next base: position 24,741,200 of record NC_090382.1, read on the forward strand.
ATTTCGTTAGTGCCTCCACCGGGTCCCCTCTGTTAATGCCCATGACATTTAATACATGATCTTTTAAAAGCCTCATTTGTGCCTCGACCGAATTTTTGCTCCTCTGGTAGGGTGGAGTGTATGTGTGGGTGTAGGCACATTATAATTAATTTTCTTTCTTCAGCATCATCTAAGCCGTGTATTCCTCTCTGTTGACTGACCGCTTGGAACAGCTCCCTAGGATCATCCCCGGGTGCGCACGTCCCAATATCTTTCGCAATATCCCTCAATTGCTGTACCCCCATTGGAGTGGAATATGTCATACGCGGGCCAGCTGCCACCTGACCATCAGCCCCTATCGCTGCCCTAATGGTCACAAGGGGGGCCATGGGGGCCGATGGCTCCTTTGGCTCTGGCTCATATGCTGGCGGAGGATCCTCGGGTAGAGGGTCTCCGTCATCATGGCCGTATCTAGCCGCTTCGTCTGCTAACTCATTCCAATCTATGCCCCCTTCACCGTTCTCCTCACTTCCTTCGGGTGCAAAAGCACAGATTATACCTCTCTGCGTGGCTAGCTGCTCTTGCAGTCTCGCTATGTATTTTTGACACTTTGTATGATCACCTGTATTACTTCTCTTTTCCTGAGCTGCTCTCTGAATCACATTCATGGCAGTTTTTAAATCACTACATTGCTGCTTCCATCCTTCCACCTCAGCTTTAGCTGTTTGGGCTTCTCCCTCTCGCCTACTTTTTTCCGTAACCAATTTTTCACACTGTAACTGATATTGGTTTATATGCATCAAATCCGCACTTCTCTGTCCCTGCAAATCAGTTACCTTTTCACTAAGGTGGGCTGCCTCCTCACGGAGTTTTTTAATCTCCTCCTCGAGTCTGTTCTGCTCATTTTTAGCCTGCTTTGCTGTTGGCATTCTATCCATTCCTCAAGTCAACAGCCGATAGCTACTGACTTCTGTATTTTTTAAATTTCCTAGCTGACATCTTTGCTTGTGCAATCTTCCAAAGGGCTTCCCCTACGGATTTTCCCTTGTCGCTAGTGTGATCTGCATACTTTCCGTATTGCGGCCACTTCCCTATTATGTATTTTTGGAGGAATCCCTTCCAATCAAAACAATCCAAGTCTCCAGGGCTTGGAGATTCCCTTTGATTTGTCATTCGATGTTAGTAGATACAAATTAACCCCTAAGTTCCTGTTCTCTCTGTATTTGCCAATTCAGTGCTGCTCGAGTCTCCCGCTGATTCAACGGAGAGACTGATCCTCGTGCCCACCCAGGGACGCCAATTATGTAAACCGTGGCGCAGAGTCAACTCCCCCTTGGCCCCTTTATTCCCTTCACCCACTTGATCCTGGCCGTCATGTGGGACTAAGTCCTCTTAATTCAGGCTCAGGCTGGGTGTTTGAGATATCGGGGTTACAGGAAAGCCACCCTCCACCTAATCCACCGGCTACGGTTAATGGCTTAGTACAAAGAGGAGGAAACTCAGTCCTTTCTTTAACTATCAATTTACTTTATTCATGTTGTTGTACAATGTAAGAATAAGGCTTATACACTTGGTTAGACATTGTGGCGAGTCGAAGAGACTTAGTAGTTGGCAGGAAAAAAGACAGAGGCGCAAGGGGAGAGCCAACTGTGCAACAGCCCCAACAAACAAATTTCTCTGCAGCACCTGTGGAAGAGCCTGTCACTCCAGAATTGGCCTTTATAGCCACTCCAGGCGCTGCTTCACAAACCACTGACCACCTCCAGGCGCGTATCCATTGTCTCTCGAGATAAGGAGGCCCAAAAGACTTGGTTAGACAAAAGCATGCAACTCAAACTGGGTTATACAGTTAATAACAAAGCTAGCTAGAATCGATAAGCACACCCACTAGGTTCCTCTGACCTTCCCCTGACCTAGTCACAGAAAACAAAGGGTAATACCCAAAAAAGGGGAGAGCTGACGCTGGCCAGGCGTTCCGTTCTCTCTCTCTTTTACGTCGTCGCCGCGTTGCTCACGCAGGGTCTTCCACTTCCGCGATGGTTGGTCTCCAGAGTTTCTCGCTGGCTCTATGCCTGAGATTCTCCATACTTATTCTCTTTCTTATCTCTTCAAACTTTACTGTCTCTTTCTGGTTGGTTTAGGCCTGCTCACCTCGTTCGTATCTTCTCCTTATTGGCCCAGATCCAAAGACCCCGGTATCACACCGTGTCCAAATAAGGCTTTATTCTTGTGATCTCTCCCTTATCTAGTCACATAAATTAATTAGTTCAAACTGGTTTTTACCAGCACAGACCAGTGTCAGAGCTCAGGTTACTTCAGTTCACAAACAATCCAGCAGTTTGTAACAGATTCTGTACTTCTTGCAGCCCCTGGCCAACACCTCCCCCACCCAGGATAAATCACTGAAATTATGGCCCTGCCAGGAGTATTATACACTCAAGTGAGCTCTGGTGAACCAGCAATATCAGCCCTGACCTTGGAATTTACTGCAAAATAAAACACACAAAACACAAAACTCCAGTGCCTCAAACTCCTTCAGTGTGAGAGCAGGTGACGCTCATTTAAAGCTGCCAGATCTGCAACCCCCATGCGTGGCCCGTGTGCATTATGGAAAATGGCACGGGTAACATAAAATAGCAGTTAATTCGCTGTTTAATAGCCTCATTTGGCCATCAATTGCCTTAAATTGGGCAGCGAGCAGTGTCCCCATCTCACCTGCCATCCAACGAGTGTAAAATGGCAATCTGGCGTCATGATGTCAGGGACCTGTTCTGATGTCATCGCCCGCCATTTTTTGCTGAAGCCGCCTCCAATGACGCCCGATTTGTCAAGGTAAAATTCCGGCCAAGGGGATGTTGTGGGATGACCTTAAGAGTGGACCAGCTTAAGAAGTTGTAAGAGAAGGTCACTGGCGGAAGTGATGTCACTTCACACATGACCACGGAGTTTTGGGTGTAGCCCGGCAGAGTGAGATGTGTTTAGATGTGCTCGTGCAGTAACTGTTTGTATATCTATGTTCTAGTTAAAGTATAATAAAAAACCACGTTTTATTTGGATATTACTTGTCGTCCTGTAAGTCTTACAATAAGATCACACACCAAAGGAACCAGTAACATTACAGTTAGTAGGCCCAAACAGGTGATAAAGATAGGTAGGGGTTTGGCCATTTAAACAAGAAGATGAGCATTTTAAATTGTAAGTGTTAAGGGACCAGGTGCCACTGTAAGTCAGCAAGGACAGAAGTGATGGGTGAGCAGGACTTAGTGCCGGATAGGACATAGACAGCAGAATTTTGGATGAGCTGAAGTTTACAGATTGTGGAGGATGGGAGGCCAGCCAGGAAAGCATTGCAATATTAAATCTAGAGATGACAAACACATGGATCAGAGTTTCAGCAGCAGATTGGCTCAGGCAGGGACATAGGTGGGAAAGGTTACGTTGACGTAAGTAGGCAGTCTCTGTGATGGCGAGGATATGGGATTGGAAGCTCAGCTCGGGGTCATGTCAAGAGACTCCTTAACCCCTCACAGCCATGTACTCCCTAGGAGAGGTGAAAACCAAATAAAATATCCAAGGTCACTTTAGAAAAAAAACAGATTTGAGGTTCAAACTATGCGTTTGTGAGAAAGATAAGCATGGGGAGGCAGTGGCGTAGTGGTATTTTCAGTGGACTAGTAACCCAGAGACCCAGGGTATTTCTCTGGAGACATGAGTTTGAATCCCACCACAGCAGAAGGTGGAATTTGAATTTAATTAATAAATCTGGAATTAAAAAGCTAGTCTAATGATAGCCATGAAACCATTGTCGATTGTTGTAAAAACTCATCTGGTTCACTAATGTCCTTTAGGGAAGGAAATCTGCTGTCCTTATCTGGTCTGGCCTACATGTGACTCCAGACCCACAGCAATGTGGTTAACTCTTACATGCCCTCTGAAATGGCCTAGCAAGCCACTCAGTTGTACCTAACCGCTACGAAGTCAATAAAAAGGAATGAAACCGGACGGACCACCCGGTATCGACCTAGGCACCGGAAACGACAACGGCAAACCCAGCCCTGTCGACCTGCAAAATCCTCCTCACTAACATCTGGGGGCTTGTGCCAAAGTTGGGAGAGCTGTCCCACAGACGAGTCAAGCAACAGCCTGATATAGTCATACTCACGGAATCATACCTTACAGACAATGTCCCAGACACTGCCATCACCATCCTCGGGTATGTCGTGTCCCACCAACAGGACAGACCCACCAGAGGTGGTGGCACAGAGGTATATAGTAGGGAGGGAGTTGCCCTGGGAGTCCGCAACATCGACTCCGGACCCCATGACGTCTCATGGCATCAGGTCAAACATGGGCAAGGTAACCTCTTACTGATTACCACCTACCGCCCTCCCTCAGCTGATGACTCAGTACTCCACCATGTTGAACACCACTTGGAGGAAGCACTGAGGGTGGCAAAATGTTCTCTGGGTGGGGGACTTCAATGTCCATCACCGAGTGGCTCGGTAGCACCACTACTGACCGAGCTGGCCGAGTCCTCAAGGACATAGCTGCTAGACTGGGTCTGCGGCAGGTGATGGGGGAACCAACACGAGGGAAAAACATACTTGACCTCGTCCTCACCAATCTGCCTGCCGCAGATGCTTCTGTCCATGACTGTATTGGTAGGAGTGACCACCGCACAGTCCTTGTGGAGACGAAGTCCCACCTTCACATTGTGGATACCCTCCATCGTGTTGTGTGGCACTATCACCGTGCTAAATAGGATAGATTTCTAACAGATTTAGCAATGCAAAACTGGACATCCATGAGGCGCTGTGGGCCATCAGCAGCAGCAGAACTGTACTCAACCACAATCTGTAACCTCATGGCCCGGCATATCCCCCACTCTACCATTACCATCAAGCCAGGAGTCCAACCCTGGTTCAATGAAGAGTGCAGGAGGGCATGCCAGGAGCAGCACCAGGCATATCTCAAAATGAGTTGTCAATCTGGTGAAGCTACAACACATCTGTGTGCCAAACTGCATAAGCAGCATGAGATAGACAGAGCTAAGCGATCCCGTAACCAACGGATCAGATCTAAGCTCTGCAGTCCTGCCACATCCAGCCGTGAATGGTGGTGGACAATTAAACAACTAACTGTAGGAGGTGGCTCCACAAATATCCCCATCCTCAATGATGGGGGAGCTCAGCACATCAATGCAAAAGATCAGGCTGAAGCATTTGCAACAATCTTCAGTCAGAAGTGCCGAGTTGATGATTCATCTCGGCCTCCTCCTGAAGTGCCCAACATCACAGATGCCAGACTTCAACCAATTCGATTCACTCCGCGTGATATCATGAAACGACTGAAGGCACTAGTTACTGCAAAGGCTATGGGCCCTGACAATATTCCGGCAATAGTACTGAAGAGCTGTGCTCCAGAACTTGCCGCGCCCTTAGTCAAGCTCTTCCAGTACAGCTACAACACTGGCATCTACCCTGCAATGTGGAAAATTGCCCAGGTATGTCCTGTACACAAAAAGCAGGACAAGTCCAACCCGGCCAATTACCGTCCCATCGGCCTACTCTCAATCATCAGTAAAGTGATGGAAGGTGTCATCAACAGTGCCATCAAGCGGCACTTGCTTTGCAATAACCTGCTCAGTGACGCTCAGTTTGGGTTCTGCCAGGGCCACTCGGCTCCTGACCTCACTACAGCCTCGGTTCAAATATGGACAAAAGAGCTGAACTCAAGAGGTGAGGTGAGAGTGACTGCCCTTGACATCAAGGCAGCATTTGACCGAGTATGGCATCAAGGAGCCCTAGCAAAACTGAGGTCAATGGGAATCAGGGGGAAAACCCTCCGCTGGCTGGAGTCATACCTAGCGCAAAAGAAGATGGTTGTGGTTGTTGGAGGTCAATCATCTGAGCTCCAGGACATCACTGCAGGAGTTCCTCAGGGTAGTGTCCCAGGCCCAACCATCTTCAGCTGCTTCATCAATGACCTTCCTTCAATCATAAGGTCCGAAGTGGGTATGTTCGCTTATGATTGCACAATGTTCAACACCATTCGCGACTCCTCAGATACTGAAGCAGTCCGTGGAGAAATGCAACAAGACCTGGACAATATCCAGCCTTGGGCTGATAAGTGGCAAGTAACATTCGCACCACACAAGTGCCAGGCAATGACCATCTCCAACAAGAGAGAATCTAACCATCTCCCCTTGACATTCAACAGCATTACCATCGCTGAATCCCCCACTATCAACATCCTAGGGGCTACCATTGACCAGAAACTGAACTGGAGTAGCCATATAAATACCGTGGCTACAACAGCAGGTCAGAGGCTAGAAATCCTGAGGCGAGTAACTCACCTCCTGACTCCCCAAAGCCTGTCCACCATCTACAAGGCACAAGTCAGGAGTGTGTTGGAATATTCTCCACTTGCCTGGATGGGTGCAGCTCCAAAAACACTCAAGAAGCTCGACACCATCCAGGACAAGCAGCCCGCTTGACTGGCACCCCATCTACAAACATTCACTCCCTCCACCACCAACGCACAGTGGCAGCAGTGTGTACCATCTACAAGATGAACTGCAGCAATGCACCAAGGCTCCTTAGACAGCACCTTCCAAACCCGCAACTTCTACCAACTAGAAGGACAAGGGCAGCAAATACATAGGAACACCACCACCTGCAAGTTCCCCTCCAAGTCACACACCATCCTGACTTGGAACTATATTTCCGTTCCTTCACTGTCGCTGGGTTAAAATCCTGGAACTCCCTTCCTAAAAGCACTGTGGGTATACCTACCCCAAATGGACTGCAGCGGTTCAAGAAGGCACCTCACCACCATCTTCTCAAGGGCAATTAGGGATGGGCAATAAATGCTGGCACGGCCAGCAACGCCCACATCCCATGAATGAATTTTTAAAAAATGTATTTGGAAGGCAACAACATGTTCAAGAACTAGGGAAAGAAATGGGAGGTTAGCAATGGGGTGGTAATTGCATGGACAGAGGGGCTGACAGTGGGATTTTTGGTCAGGTGATTTTTATATGGAGGGAGCTATTTTTAATATCAAGTAGCATGGATGCCAGGAAAAAATGTTGGGTGGTCAGCAGAATGCAGTCAAGAGAGCAGGAGGTGAGAAGGAGTTGTGAGAGGAGATAGGAGAGAAACTAGGGAAGGATATAGGATCAGGGCCATGAGGGTGGGAAGAATGGGGGAGGTTTGGCTTGGTGTGCAAGGCAAAGTGGGAAGCAACAGAGGCAGCTGAACAGATTATCTCAAGCTTAGTGACATAGAAGTCTATGAGTTTCTCGCACTTGTTGGAGGTGATGGAGGGGGATAGGGACAGTAATTTAAGGGAATGGTTAATAGTGAAGGACAGAAAGCAGTGGTTATTTTTGTTTTCCAGGATGATGCAGGAGTGGCAGGTGGCTTTGTTAGAGACTGAAAGCAAGTGCCAAGGCCCATGCTACATCCTAACCTCCAAAAAACAATGACATTAATAAGAAGTCATCCATGATTAAGAACTTACTCATAATTACTCCTACTGTAATTCCCCTTTCGCTACACTGCAGCCAAAATTCCTGCTTTCCACTGCCCTCACCACTGGCTCACTCAGAAAAGTTGGTGAGTATTGATAAATACAGACAAGGGAAGCCCTTTTTTTTTGTGACTCGGTGCTCCAACAGCTGATAGCAGTGGGGACACTGCAATTAGCTTCAGCATCCCAGCAGTGGGTAAAGTGTTGGCCAGGGGCTGCAAGAAGTACAGAATCTGTTACAAACTGCTGGATAGCTTGTGAACTAAAGTAACCTGAGCTCAGACACTGTTGGATTGCTTGTGAACTAAAGTAACCTGAGCTCAGACACTGGCCTGTACTGGTAAAAACCAGTTTGAACTAATTAATTTATGTGACAGACAAGGGAGAGATCATAGGAATAGAGCCTTATTTGGACACGGTGTGATACCGGGGTCTTTGGGCCTGGGCCAATGAGAAGAAGATATGAACGAGGTGAGCAGGCCTAAACCAACCAGAAAGAAACAGCACAGCTCGAAGAGATAAGAAAGAGAATAAGTATGAAGAATCTCAGGTATAGAGCCAGCAAGAAACTCCGGAGACCAACCATCGCGGAAGTGGAAGACCCTGCGTGAGCAATGCGGCGACATCGTAAAAGAGAGAGAGAATGGAACGCCTGGCCAGCGTCAGCTGTCCCCTTTTTCGGGCATTATCCTTTGTTTTCTGTGACTAAGTCAGGGAAAGGTCAGAGGAACCTAGTGGGTGTGCTTATCGATTCTACCTAGCTTTGTTATTAACCCAGTTTGAGTTGCATGCTTTTGTCTAACCAAGTGTATAAGCCTTATTCTTACATTGTACAACAACGTGAATAAAGTAAATTGATAGCTAAAGAAAGGACTGAGTTTCCTCCTCTTTGTACGAAGCCATTAACCGTAACCAGTGGATTAGGTGGAGGGTGGCTCTCCTGTAACCCCGATATCCCGAACATGCAGCCTGAGACTGAATTAAGAGGACTTAGTCCCACGTGACGGCCAGGATCAAGTGGGTGAAGGGAATAAAGGGGCCAAGGGGGAGTTGACTCCGCGCCACGGTTTACAAAAGGAATCCTGGAACTGCTACTGAAAAGTACAAGTGTCTACCTGGCACTAGAGGACAGAATCAATGTCAGCTATGCTGGCCCAAAATGGTAGCACTTGCTGTCAAGGTGCACACATAAAGAATGATTATTTAGATGGAGAGCTCATGGGTCACCACTTCATGTGAAAACATGCAAGGAGCTGACTGCAATAGAGAAGGGATAAGGAACAAAACTCAAAAACAGTGTATGCCGCAGAACCACCACGATATGTGACATGCCTGAGTGACACCTATCCACCGACGAGGAGGGCACAGCGGAGGGAGAGAGGCAAGCAGCAATGGATGGCCAAGACCCTGCACAGGAGGCCAGATGGGTTGAGCGACTCGCAAAGGAGGCAAAAAACAACCTCATAGTGACCCATTTCCAGACACCCTGATGTCCATTCACAAGGAGTCAAATAAAGGCTCACCTTAATGCATGAACTCTGTTGCCTCCTTTCCATTTGTGTTCCTTGTTTTGCAACCAGCTGCAATGCACGCTAGTGCCCATGGGAGACCATATGGTATTGAGGGCTGTCATCACATTGGCAAGTTAATGAGGGCTGTGGTCACATTGGCATTGCACTAAAGAGGGATGTCAGCAACTCACAATTAAGGCTTTCACTGGGCTTTCAGACAGTGATGGCTAATGATTTGGGCAAAAGAACTTTTAACTAATCACTATAAAACATATTTGCTACACTCGTGAGACCCAAAGTGTGGCTAGGTGGTCTTCTTAATGTGTTTGTGAGTGCTCCTATGCAGTGTGATCCTCACGACAGCAGCTGGGCTGGATACAGGCTGCTGATCAGGCTGCCTTTTAACCTGTAATGACGCCGGCGGGCATCCTCTGGTTGCCTGAGGCCTGGAAGGCACCGGCAATCTGGGAGTGTCCTGAACTGGTGCAGGGCTTTCCTCAGGTGTCATGGCTACTGGAGCTGGGCTCACTGGCAGAGGGGCTGAGGAGCCTGTGTCCACACTCAGAGTGCCCTGAGGGGAACCTCCAGATGTGAATGGCAGCCTCCCCACCTCCCTGTAAAGGCTCACGAACCTCCTGCTCACAGAGAATGATGAGCTGGAGAAGTCTCCAGGCTCCAGTTTCTTCCCTCACCTTGCCACTGCTATCTTGAGCTCATGGCCAAGGCGATGGTATGCAGGTATGCGCGCACCTGTGGGATCTGGCTCTCCGTAAAGGTTACCAACCTCTCGATAGAGAGGTGGGCCCTCTTCTCCTGCAAGAGGAAGGATGGAGATAGTAAAAATTGGCAGAGAGATCAACATGGCAGTTCTGTTACTGTCAGCCCCTCGTCCCCTACTAAGCGATCTGATATCTCTCATGCTGACACACACTGTCAGGAGAGTTAAGGGGAGTGAGCTATGCAGGAAGGTGACCCGTGGCCAAGATGCAGACAGGATCAGGTAATATCCTCGCCTCTCTACCATCACCATGGTAGTGCCATACTCCCCATTTTGCACAGCCTCCCACATAGACACATGAACTCCCCAAATAGGAGAGTGATATGGAGCAGTCACCTTGGCCGAATGCATGAGGTCGTTGATGCTCTTTTGGCACTGGACCCAGTTCCAGTTGGTGACCTCATGGCTGCTGACCTCTGCGATCTCCACCCACTCTTGCTTGGTCAGGTGGGAGGACCTTTTCTTGCCATCACTGGGGAAGAGAACATCCCGCCTTTCCCTTTCAGCCTGGAGGTGAATCTGCAGGGAGGCACCACTGAACCGTGGGACCACCCTGTGTCTTGCCTCAGCCATCCTGTGCTATCCATGAATCAGTTCAGAAACATTTCTGCCAGTCAAATGAAAACTGTCAGTCAGTCTAAGGAAGGGCTGGCAGGCCTTTAAATAAGGCACCAGTACCTGCTCCGGAGTCATCTGATGTCGTAATCACCTCCCGCCCCTGCCAGGTGACTGGAGAGGACCAGCATCTCCACTAGCAAAATGGCCGCTCACCAAGTGATTGTAGTAGGTCGGCCGCCCACGTGATGGATGGGAATGGTGCCCTCTAATTCTGCTCAATGTGTGGATAAAACCCAACTGTGAAGAAGCACAGCAGGAAATGTTGATAAGAGTGAAGATGAGGTACCATTGTACTTTTCGTGACCAGAATAAACAGTTTTAATGGATTTTACTCATTATTGTCACAAATAGAGACATTTTTACGCATGTCTGTTGTAGGCTCCTTTATGCTTTCCACCCTAAGGCAGCATAAGTGTCAGCATGTCTCTTCTTGAGTTAAAAGATTGTGGATTCAAACCCCATTGCAGGAGTTAAGCACATGAACTAGTCTGACATTTCAGTTTGCAGTGGTTGGAGGGATTAGTGGAACAGGGTGGGTAAATGTGATTAAAACTATTTACTCACGTGGAGGATGGATTTCAATACATATTGCACCAATTGGTTGAGGCAAATGACCTCTTGCTGTGTTGTAACTTCTATGTATTACGAAGGAAGTTCTGCATTGTCAGAGGTAATTTCAGTTGAGATATGAAACCTGTTTGTTCAGGTGGATGTAAATGATCCCATAGCACCATTTAAACAACAGGGTAGTTTTTTTAGTGTTCTAGTTATTCCTCAGGCAATATCATAAAACGAGATTATCTGGTCCTTTATTGCATTTCTGTTTGTGAAACCTTGTGATATGCAAATTGGCTGCTGCATTTATCTACATTTCGAAAAGCTACCGGAAATAATTATATAATGCTTTGGGATGTCCCAAGAATGTATATGAATGTAAGTTATTTCTAACTTTAATTTACAATTCAGTATCTTCAATGTCCTTTCTATTCTACCTCTCTTTAACTCATAATGAAGTAGGAATATGGCAACTGTACATTATTCTGTTGGTCACATTACTCATTACTCACAAGTCGTGGGAGTCAGTTGCCAGTGATTGCCAGAGCTGGCGGACAGCCATAAAGGCGGGGCTAAAGTGTGGCGAGTCGAAGAGACTTGGCAGTTGGCAGGAAAAAAGACAGAAGCACAAGGCGAGAGCCAACTGTGTAACAGCCCCGACAACCAGTTTTATCTGCAGCGCCTGTGGAAGAGTCTGTCACTCTAGAATTGGACTTTATAGCCACTCCAGGCGCTGATTCACAAACCACTGACCACCTCCAGGCGCTTACCCATTGTCTCTGGAGACAAGGAGGCCAAAGCAGAAGACATTACTCATGTAGGGCTGGATGGCAGCGGTGGCTCATTTACATACCCGGGTTTGCCCGCCCCCCGCCCCCAATGATGTGGGGGGGTGTGGGCCAGCTGTCCAACGCCAGCAATGGCACCAGCTGCCTGTGCGCAGACACTGATGCCTTTTTAGAGGGCAGCCAGCCCTGCCAGTTAGTTAAAATTTTTAAAGACCCCCTCCTCTCACTGTTGCAATAAAAATTCTATCACCCCTTTCCCACCCCCCAATGCCAATAACATTATGTATTTGCCCTTTCCCCCCACAAAACACTTACCTTTGCAATATGACCTCCCCCCCCCCCCCCACCGACTGTACAAAGTTCATAGTTCACCCCTTCCCACCATCCCTGACACTCATGACGATTATTTGATCCCGAACCCCCACCCCGCACTAAAAATCTTAACTCTACCCCCCACCTTCCCCACCAGTGTCACGCCGCCTTTCTCCAGACAGGGAAGTGAAGATCATGGCGGGCCCGTAAGATCCCAGGTAAGTGCATGTTAATGTATTCATTTTATTCATTTATATATTTAGATGCAGGTCCCATCGCCCAGCGGCGGGGGGGGGGTCCACCACAGAGTCTCGCCGCTGCCGGGAAAATGGGGCCTGGCCCTCCTGGTGTTGAGCTCTGTGGTGGGTCTCTACCGGAACGATTTTCCGGCCCTCCTACCACAGAGCCCAACATCAGGAGCCTGGTAAAATCCAGCCTGTAGTGTACATCTTTGAAAATTGTGAAGCTGTTACATCACTGACTTACTCATCATCACAGGTTTTTTTTTATTGTTCTTGTGAAAGCTATCTACAATGAGGAAATATTTAACACAAACAATTAACAAAATTATCCAAATTGTAACTCAAATGAGAAAATTACAAATTGGATTATTTCAAAATTATACAATTCAATTATTTTCTTTATAATGTTCACAACTTTGGTGTCACATTTGACCTCGAGATTGTAGACCCAGTAAAAACACATACAGTAAAAACACATATAGCAAAAACACATAAGAACTTAATTAAAACAAAGGGGCCAGTAACACAACAATGAACAGTGTGTTGAAGCGGGATGAGTACAAAGGGGCACAGCACACAGATAGCCGAGGAATTGTAGATATGATTATAGAAAAGGTATTGAGGAGGATCCCAGAAACTAGGAGTCGTCATGGACACCAGATATGATTAGACCCATAGTAGACAATGGGAAACTGTAAAATGTTGAACAGGTTCTCACTGAGCCAAATAAGGAATTATCATTATATCATTATACCAGACCCCTATGAGTAAGTAAGAGGGGCAGGTCTTAGAAACAAGATTTAACCCCTGACTGAAACTGAGGAAGGTACGAGAACCCCGGGGAAGAACACTCGAGAAGATACCCTGTGCCAGGGGCTGAGAGAACAGAAGAGCAGCCGCAAGTCTGAGACTGATCACCTCGTGTCTTGACGGGTCGTATACTGTACAAGCAGTGAGAGCTTGTATTTGATGAGTTTTGATACTGTACAATTAGGGAGAGCTTGTACTTGATGATTTAGTGTGTGAATAAAATATTGATATACCTTTCACCAATCGGATTCCGTGGATTCTTTAAGAGTAGAGTGTGTGTTAGGCACAACATAATTGGCGCCCGAACAGGGACTCAGTTGTAGTGCTATTCCAAGTTATTTTGAATAGCCTCGTTGTTTGAACTAAATTATAAACAAAGTTACAAGTCTGACGGATCGGATTGGTGAACCTTTGAGTAATTATGGCCCTGGCCAGACCAGAGTGGGAGTTGGAGCTCTGGAAATATTTGAAGGGCAAGTGGCCCTCATGGATAGAGTTTGCAGTTGAACATTACACAGGCCAGAGGTCTGTTGGGGTACAGCATTGGGAGGATGCGCATACCCACCAAGCCAAATAGGTGCCTAAGTTAGTGAAAGCCACTGCTGAGTGGCATGATAGGGCCCTGAAGGCAGAGTCAGTTAGTTCAGCACAGGTAGTGCATTTAATCCAATTCCAGTCTCAGGCCGAAAAGGCTGAGTACAGTCACAGTAAGGCTGAGAGGGAAGCGGACAAGGCGAAGGAATAGCTCACAGGAGCAGATCAGAAATGCTCTGACTTACAGACCGCAATAACGGTTCTGCACCGTTTACAGAAGGAGTGGGTGTACCAGTCAGCGGATCATACCAAATGTCAGGAGGGGACAAGTAAACTACAGTCTCAACTCTCAGCACAGAGGGGCATAATATGCACTTTTGTGGATAGGGAGGATGATGACAATGACGACTTTAATCGGGCCGACTTGGCAGATAAGGCCAATAAGTACCATGGGATGACCACTCCCCGAACCGTCCAAACCCCCAATCAAGCCTTCAGCCCCAACCCGGGCCTTACCTATGGCCCATTAATAACTGGGGGGGCCAGAGTGCTCCATGACAACGTTTATGACAGAGTGACATAAAAAGACTATGTTTTAGTGAAATTTCAAGTGAGTAAAAACAAGTTACTGTGTCTTTTGATTCGAATGTGTGAATGTTGGAAGCTTCCATGAATGTGGGATGTGCAGCTTGTGTCCTGTAGAACCGACTGTCGTTAACTCTTTGTTGGCTGGCCTTAATGATGAAAGAATGAGTCTGTTATTTTTTTTATTTTTACACGTGTATATTTTGTGGGAACTTATTTTGGTTGTGAATTAGTTGAACCTGTGTGTGTTCCTTGGCATTGGGACAGGGAATTTGACAGAGATTTTGGTATTTTGAATTCAATTTTCTAAGTTGTTTGGAATTGAATAAGTGTGAAAAGTGATTGTTGAGTGTATTCATTTCAATTTAAGATTGTGCACCCAGGAATGGGATATAAAATTGAATTGTATTTTAAGTTAAAGTTTTATTTTTATTTTAAAAGTTGGTTTTGCAACTGTGAAAAGGCAATGAACAATTTTCTGAGAGATAAGCCTCAGCCTTGAAGGTTTGAAGATGTCTGGCAAAAATCCAATTTGAAGTTTAAAACATTATTTTAATTGGAGTTCCCGTTTAAAATCTGTTCTTGTTTTTTTTAAAGTTTAAATTAAAGACATGTTTTATTGATTGTATTTAAGTAGCAAATGACAGGAATTGGATATTGGTTTAAGGGAGAGAAGGATAAACAAAGGAGATATAGGAAAGATTCTGTCTGTTTAAAGTTTATTTAAGAAGCTTTATTTAAGGAGGACAGCACAGTGGCGCAGTGGTTAGCACTGCAGCCTAACAGCTCCAGCGACCCGGGTTCAATTCTGGGTACTGCCTGTGCAGAGTTTGCAAGTTCTCCCTGTGACTGCACGGGTTTTCGCCGGGTGCTCCGGTTTCCTCCCACTACTAAAGACTTGCAGGTTGATAGGTAAATTGGCCATTATAAATTGCCCCTAGTATAGGTAGGGGAATTGAGGGAAGGTGGGGATGTGGTAGGAATATGGGATTAATGTGGGATTAGTATAAATGGGTGGTTGATAGTCAGCACAGACTTGGTGGGCCGAAGGGCCTGTATCAATAAAAAAAAACTGGTGTTAAATCTTTTGTTTTAAGAATGTTAAATAACTTTTTCTTTAGTTTTTGGTTTTATTACAGTCATTTGAAAAGGAGCCTGAAGAAAGAACAAGAAAAATGATGTAATTTACAATCTTAAAAAATAGCACATGCTATTCTGTTCTGTGTGTAGTTAATAAGTATTATAAGTTATTAAATCTGAGTTAAGTTTATACTATTAAGGTTAATTGACCCGTTAAGTTGAAAAACTGAAATTTCATCTGTGGCCACAATGAACTTTCAAGTTTATTATGTCAAGTTTTGGAGGAGTCTTTAGTTCCGGACATAAGATTCGTTCATGTAACATTGGCAGTTTTGATTTTTAAATATTTATTGCAGAAAATTGGAATTTGGAATCATCTTTGTTATATTTTTTAAAATCCTTGGATTAGAAACCTCATACAAAAGATGGTAAAAGTTAGGAAACAATTAGAGTTTAATCTAAAATGCTATCTTTTCTGATGGAGATGCTTTCCTTTGAAGCTGATAATGTTACTAATTATTTTGTTGTTTTCAAACCCTAAGGATACCAAAAGGATTGAAAAAAAGTTTAAAATGGAGTGTAATTCTTTTCGATCAAAAAAAAAGTTACGTAAAGTGATGCAGCTGAGAATGTTTTGCTCCGTCCCCTTGGAGACAAACAAAGAAATTAACCTCGTTGCAGCTATTGTTTTTCCATTTAATCCACCACACAATTTTTGCATTGCTGAGAGTAAAACTTATATATATTGGACATTATTAAATCTTAAATTTCTAAATTGACAGATATAATTGGACAAATTAACCCATTGGGCTCAGGGGCAGAGCCACAATGGATTCTTTCTGTTTTTTTTAAGCAGGTGACGGTAGGTTCCAAGGCCGCATGAGAACTGATGCCACAGCAAGAGATCCAGCAGCTTTAAGAATTTAAGAACTTAATTGCAGACATCAAATGTCACAGCATCTTTATCAATGAGACAAAGTGCTTGAAAAGGAGAGATAGTTGCAAGCACTTCTGTCTTTAATGTAAAAAAAACTAATACCACCAAGTCTGGGCATAAGAAATTGGAATCAATAAACACAATTTAATTGATATGAGTGGTTATTTAAAGCACTCAAAGGGAAATTTATCTGATATTTAAGAGGACAATCAAAGTTTAAAAAAATAAAAAACAAAACAGTCTAAATGGTTTACTGTGTTGGATATTAGCAATGGGTTCTGGTCCATACCGCTGGCACAAGAGTGTCAATATAAATTTGTGTTTACGTCCCAGGGACAACAGTACACCTGGACGTGTCTCCCCTTGGGATTTCATAATAGTCCGTCAATATTCCACCAGCGGTTGGCAAAAGGGTTAAGTCCTTTCTCCCGATCAGAATGTTTGATCCAATATGTGGATGACCTATTACTCCAAATGGAGAGTAAGGAAGAGCATTTAGAGCTACTGGAGGAACTCCTTCAACTCTTTTGGAAGGTCGGATTGAAAGTTAACCCAAAAAAAGCACAGGTATTGAAAGAAAAGGTTCCTTTTTTGGGAATAGTAGTGACACAGGGAAAACATGAGATAGAGCAAAAGCGAGTACAGACAATCCTCGAACACCCCCCTACCGCAAGATATTCAAGCTCGAAGATCATTTTTGGGCCTTGTTGGGTATTGCAGGAACCATATTGATGGATTTGCCTTAAAGGCAGCCCCTTTATATGATCTCCTGAAAAAGAACTCCGAGTGGGTATGGACACCAGAGTGTACGTCAGCAGTTGCAGAATTAAAACAGGCACTAGCCACGGCCGCGGTGCTACAGGTGCCGGACCTTTCCCCACCCTTTGCCCTTGAGATTGCTACCACAGATACTACCTTATCAGCTGTATTGCTTCAGGAAAAACATGGTTAATTTTGTCCAGTGGCGTACGCATCTCGCTTGTTAACATCAGTAGAACAAGATTTTACAGTGTGTGAAAAGCATTTGCTGGCCGTCTTCTGGGCAGTTCAACATTTTACTGATATTGTCGGCCTCAGCCCCGTAACTATTCTAACTGAACACATGCCTATCCAGTTGTTACTGGATAGACGACTGAAGGACTGTAACGTTAGTCAGAATCGTATTGCTCAGTGGACCTTATTCTTGCAAGGCAGAGATATTTCAGTAAAAAAGGCAAGAACTACTACGTTAATAAAAGAACTACTACGTGCCTGGCGGAGAATTTAATCTACCAGGGCGAACCCCATGAGTGGCTGGTTTTGACAGCAAAGGACCTCCAGGGACCTTTTGTGTCAAAATCATTGGGGGGTGTACAAGGGAAGGAGCCAGCAATCAAAATTTTTGTTGACGGTTCCTCTACAGGGGAGGATGGGATTAGGCAGACAGGATGTGGATTACATGTACAGGAGGATGGAAGTCCCAACTCAGGGACAAATTGCGGTGGGTCTTTCTTGTAAACGTTACTATCGGACAGTGGGTATGTGTCAAATGCCCAAAGGGAACCACCTTATGGGACTCACCAGGGGGCCCCAAATTTCCTGTATGGGAATGCGATGATAAAGACTGTAAGAACCGATCACTGTATATGAAGCCACACAGTGATAGGGTCTATTGGCTCCAATGTGTTGGGAAAAATAAAAAAGGACAGTTCCGATTCCAGGTCGTCTGCGTAAATAGGCTACAAGCCCCAATCACCACGGTTAAGCTCACATCTGAATTACTAATGAGTAGGGTTACGACCCAGCAGCCACAAGTGACTGGTCTCCCTTACCCTGCCTTAACTGCAGGACCAGAAAATGGACTTGCGATAATAAAAACTAATAAAATTGTATATGATAATATACAGCATGAGTTGGTACCAGTAATATTAAATATCTCAGATATCCAGCTACCTGGCTGGTGCCCTGAGAAGACCCAAGAGTTGTACAAGGTATTACTGCAACAATTGCTAAGACAGGAATTTGGTGATAAGGGAATAATAAAGGGAAAGAGGCGTAAACATAGTTTAGTAAATGACGCAGCCACAGTCTTTAATATTGGAACTTCAATTGTCAATACTATAGATTTGGAAAATGTGGACCAAAAGGTTAGAATTCTCAGTCAGCTAGTAAAAGATATTTTGAAAAAGGAACAAAAGGGACAGAGTGGTGTAGCTAGAGTAGGACAGGATCTGACAAAAATAGTGACAGGACTGGTGAGAGTACTGGAAGGTCATGCTCATACTATTAATGATATAATAGAAAAGGTAAAGGAAGTCCATGATATTTCAAATAATGAAAGTGTTCGCAATACATATGGTTCTTGGATGTTAGAACAAACTCAAGAAAATTTGAGGCAAATTGATGCGGGACAGGTACCAGTTTGGATCAATGACACCCAGTTGGAGTACTTAGCTAGTCACACAAATGATAAAATTACCAGGTGCCAACTCAGAAAACTTAAGGTATGGAAAGGTCAGGAGTGTGTAAATACAGGATCTATGAGTATTGGAGTAGTGTTGGGAATACCTGTGATTCTGAGAGATAAGTTAGGGATGTAATTATACAAAGTAGAAAATATAAGGGTGATAAGGGGAAAGGATTACATAAAATACTATGATATTTTACCCTATGTTGAGGAATTGGAAATGATATAGTTGGAACAACATTGTCTGAGTGTAGTCTGGAAAACCAGGTGGTCATATATCCTCATCCTATATATAGAACAGCAAGTCAAAATGTGGATTTAATGCCACTGTAAATTGCACCATGGAAACTAGCAAAGCATTGTCAGGGCTAACCCACATCGCCTATATGGGAAAGGGGAGATATTGTTTAACCACTACGGCGAAGGAGTACCAGTATGGACATAACCGGACTTGTCCGTTGAGCAACGGTACATTTTGTTTCAACCCACAAATACCAGCCAGAGTAGGGAAGATGGAGTTGGTAGACATACATAAATGAAAGACAAAAACGATAACTGTGACAGAAAGTATTAAGGAGGACTTGACAAATTACCTCCGGGAATATGAATATACTATTTAGCTATTGCCCACACGCTTGGGTAAAGAGAGCCAGCAGCTAGAAGCCATTGCTGTAGTGTACTACAATCTGGAACAACAGTCGAAGATGCTACAAGATGAGATTGACGAGATAAACAATTCTACTTGGTGGGAGGACTTATGGAACTGGGGGACAAACGTGCAGATACACCCTGGTTTAGAATTATCTCCCATGTGTTTCAGGTATCATGGTGTTATATGTGACATACTTAATTTGGAAACTTAAGAAATTAATTAAGCAATGTGAGAGGATGTATGAACACAGGCTGGACAGTTACCTTAAAGGCAATCAGTATTCAAACTTGCTCTATAAAAGGATAGGCAATTAGTTATGCCACACAAGGGTAATTGTATAACCTATTCATATATACTTAAAATGAATTAATGAATAATCAACATACTCTAAGAATGAAATTGCGACTGTATTATGTTCACACAACTGATTGATTATGTAATAGTGATGTTTAAATTGTGCTTTCTTTAACATTACACTGCTTATGCTTTTGCTTTGAAAATGAAATTGTAATTGCACAAGTGTACTACCTAAGAGACATGAGAGTGTGATCCCTTGAGCATAGTCCTGCAGGATCAAAGGGGGGACTGTAGACCCAGTAAAAACATATACAGTAAAAACACATAAGAACTTTGTTGAAACAAAGGGGCCAGTAGCACAACAATGAACAGTGTGTTGAAGGGAGGATGGGTAAAAGAGGCCACAGCACACAGATCGCTGAGGAATTGTAGATATGATTATAGAGAAGGTATTGAGGAGGATCCCAGAAACTAGGAGTCATCATGGACACCAGATATGATAAACTTAAAATAGACAATGGGAAACTGTGAAGTTTTGAACAGGTTCTCACTGAGCCAAATAAGGAATTATCATTATATCATTATACCAGACCCCTATGAGTAAGTAAGAGGGGCGGGTCTTAGAAACAAGATTTAACCCCTGACTGAAACTGAGGAAGGTACGAGAACCCCGGGGAAGAACACTCGAGAAGATACCCTGTGCCAGGGGCTGAGAGAACAGAAGAGCAGCCGCAAGTCTGAGACTGATCACCTCATGCCTTGACGGGTAGTATACTGTACAAGTAGTGAGAGCTTGTATTTGATGATTCAGTGTGTGAATAAAATATTGATATACCTTTCACCAGTCAGATTCCGTGGATTCTTTAAGAGTAGAGTGCGTGTTAGGCACAACAAGATGAGCTTCTGACCTCATATTTGCACCATCACTAAAGTCCGCCTATTTCCACCTCCATGTCATCGCTCGACTTTGCCCCTGTCACAGTTCATCTGCTACTGAAACACTAATTCATGTCTTTGTTAACACTAAACTTGGTGATTTCAATGCACTCCTAGATGGTCCCCCACATTCTAACCACTATAGATTTGAGGTCATCCAAATCTCTGCTGCCCATGTCTTAACTTGCACCAAGTCCCTTTCACCTATGTGAACTCGTTGACCTACGTTGGCTCCCAGTCAAGCAACATCTTGATTTTAAAATTCTCATCCTGGTTTTCAAATCCCTCCATGGCATCACCCCTCCCTCTCTCTGTAATTTCTCCCAGCCCCACAAAACTGAAATATCTGCGCTCCTCCAATTCTGGCCTCTTGAGTATCCCCGATTTTAATCACTCCAACATTAATAGCCCTACCTTCAGTTGCCTCGGCCCTAAGCTCAGAAATACCCTCCCTAAACCTAACCGCTTCTCTACCTCGCTTTCTTCCTTTAAGACACTCCTTAAAACCTACCTCTTTGACTGAATTTTAGTCACCTGACCTAAGGTCTCATTGTGTAGCTTGGTGTCCTATTTTATTTTATAACACTCCTGTGAAACGCTTTGGGGCATTCTATTACATTAAAGATGCTATATTGGAGCTCAGGGTCATTGCCCGAAAGGTGGACTGATACACCGCACCAAACAACATGAAAAAAGGAAAGAAGGTACCAGCCCTTCGCTTTGCAAGCTGGAACGTCAGAACTATGTGTCCTGGCCTGTCGGAAGACCTTACACAAATCAACGATTCTCGGAAGACCGCCATCATTAACAACGAGCTCAGTAGATTCAATGTGGACATTGCAGCACTTCAGGAGACTCGCCTCCCCGCGAGTGGCTCTCTAGCAGAGCAAGACTACACCTTCTTCTGGCAGGGCAGGGATCCTGAAGAACCAAGACAGCATGGAGTGGGCTTCGCCATCAGAAACTCCTTGCTCAGCATGATAGAGCCTCCCTCAAATGGCTCGGAACGCATACTGTCCATCCGACTGCTCACCACCTCTGGTCCAGTACACCTACTCAGCATCTATGCTCCAACACTCTGCTCCGCACCTGAAGCTAAAGACCAGTTCTATGAACAACTCCATAACATCATTAGCAGCATCCCCAACACCGAACACCTATTCCTGCTGGGGGACTTTAATGCCAGGGTTGGGGCCGACCATGACTCATGGCCCTCCTGCCTTGGGCGCTATGGCGTTGGAAGGATGAATGAGAACGGGCAGAGACTGCTTGAGTTGTGTACCTATCATAACCTCTGCATCACCAACTCGTTCTTTCACACTAAACCCTGTCACCAGGTTTCATGGAGGCACCCAAGATCACGTCGTTGGCACCAGCTAGACCTCATTGTCACAAGGCGAGCCGCCTTAAACAGTGTTCAAATCACACGCAGCTTCCACAGTGCGGACTGCGACACCGACCACTCCCTGGTGTGCAGCAAGGTTAGACTCAGACCAAAGAAGTTGCATCATTCCAAGCAGAAGGGCCATCCGCGCATCAACACGAGCAGAATTTCTCACCCACAGCTGTTACAAAAATTTCTAAATTCACTTGTAACAGCCCTTCAAAACACTCCCACAGGGGATGCTGAGACCAAGTGGGCCCACATCAGAGACGCCATCTATGAGTCAGCTTTGACCACCTACGGCAAAAGTGCGAAGAGAAATGCAGACTGGTTTCAATCTCATAATGAAGAGCTGGAACCTGTCATAGCCGCTAAGCGCATTGCACTTTTGAACTACAAGAAAGCCCCCAGCGATTTAACATCCGCAGCACTTAAAGCAGCCAGAAGTACTGCACAAAGAACAGCTAGGCGTTGCGCAAACGACTACTGGCAACACCTATGCAGTCATATTCAGCTGGCCTCAGACACCGGAAACATCAGAGGAATGTATGATGGCATGAAGAGAGCTCTTGGGCCAACCATCAAGAAGATCACCCCCCTCAAATCTAAATCGGGGGACATAATCACTGACCAACGCAAACAGATGGACCGCTGGGTTGAGCACTACCTAGAACTGTACTCCAGGGAGAATGCTGTCACTGAGACTGCCCTCAATGCAGCCCAGCCTCTACCAGTCATGGATGAGCTGGACATACAGCCAACCAAATCGGAACTCAGTGATGCCATTGATTCCCTAGCCAGCGGAAAAGCCCCTGGGAAGGACAGCATTACCCCTGAAATAATCAAGAGTGCCAAGCCTGCTATACTCTCAGCACTACATGAACTGCTATGCCTGTGCTGGGACGAGGGAGCAGTACCCCAGGACATGCGCGATGCCAACATCATCACCCTCTATAAAAACAAAGGTGACCGCGGTGACTGCAACAACTACCGTGGAATCTCCCTGCTCAGCATAGTGGGGAAAGTCTTTGCTCGAGTCGCTCTGAACAGGCTCCAGAAGCTGGCCGAGCGCGTCTACCCTGAGGCACAGTGTGGCTTTCGTGCAGAGAGATCGACTATTGACATGCTGTTCTCCCTTCGTCAGATACAGGAGAAATGCCGTGAACAACAGATGCCCCTCTACATTGCTTTCATTGATCTCACCAAAGCCTTTGACCTCGTCAGCAAACGTGGTCTCTTCAGACTACTAGAAAAGATCGGATGTCCACCAAAGCTACTAAGTATCATCACCTCATTCCATGACAATATGAAAGGCACAATTCAACATGGTGGCTCCTCATCAGAGCCCTTTCCTATCCTGAGTGGTGTGAAACAGGGCTGTGTTCTCGCACCCACACTTTTTGGGATTTTCTTCTCCCTGCTGCTTTCACATGCGTTCAAATCCTCTGAAGAAGGAATTTTCCTCCACACAAGATCAGGGGGCAGGTTGTTCAACCTTGCCCGTCTAAGAGCGAAGTCCAAAGTACGGAAAGTCCTCATCAGAGAACTCCTCTTTGCTGACGATGCTGCTTTAACATCTCACACTGAAGAATGCCTGCAGAGTCTCATCGACAGGTTTGCGTCTGCCTGCAATGAATTTGGCCTAACCATCAGCCTCAAGAAAACGAACATCATGGGGCAGGATGTCAGAAATGCTCCATCCATCAATATTGGCGACCACGCTCTGGAAGTGGTTCAAGAGTTCACCTACCTAGGCTCAACTATCACCAGTAACCTGTCTCTAGATGCAGAAATCAACAAGCGCATGGGTAAGGCTTCCACTGCTATGTCCAGACTGGCCAAGAGAGTGTGGGAAAATGGCGCACTGACACGGAACACAAAAGTCCGAGTGTACCAGGCCTGTGTCCTCAGTACCTTGCTCTACGGCAGCGAGGCCTGGACAACGTATGCCAGCCAAGAGCGACGTCTCAATTCATTCCATCTTCGCTGCCTTCGGAGAATACTTGGCATCAGGTGGCAGGACTATATCTCCAACACAGAAGTCCTTGAAGCGGCCAACATCCCCAGCTTATACACACTACTGAGTCAGCGGCGCTTGAGATGGCTTGGCCATGTGAGCCGCATGGAAGATGGCAGGATCCCCAAAGATACATTGTACAGCGAGCTCGCCACTGGTATCAGACCCACCGGCCGTCCATGTCTCCGTTATAAAGACGTCTGCAAACGCGACATGAAATCGTGTGACATTGATCACAAGTCGTGGGAGTCAGTTGCCAGCATTCGCCAGAGCTGGCGGGCAGCCATAAAGACAGGGCTAAATTGTGGCGAGTCGAAGAGACTTAGTAGTTGGCAGGAAAAAAGACAGAGGCGCAAGGGGAGAGCCAACTGTGCAACAGCCCCAACAAACAAATTTCTCTGCAGCACCTGTGGAAGAGCCTGTCACTCCAGAATTGGCCTTTATAGCCACTCCAGGCGCTGCTTCACAAACCACTGACCACCTCCAGGCGCGTATCCATTGTCTCTCGAGATAAGGAGGCCCAAAAGAAAAAGAAGAAAGATGCTATATAAGTTGCTGTTGTTATAAAATGTCTCAGTGTTGCCAACCTGAAAATAATTGTTTGCATCTATAGATCAGTTGATAAATACATTGCCTGGTGTGAAGCTGAACCATACAGAAAAAGAACACAGCAACAGGAGTGGGCTACTCAGCCCCTCAAGCCTGTTCTGCTGCTCAATTAGATCATGGCTGATCTGTACCTGAACTCTTTTTACCCACCTTTGCTCCATATCCATATCTAATAAAATTGATCTCAGTCTTGAAAATTTCAATTGACCCGCATCCACAGTCTTTTTGGGGATAGAGATCCAGATTTCCATTATCCTTTGTGTAAAAAAAAAGTGCTTCCAGATCATCTGGCCTAACTCTAATTTTAAGATTTTCCCCCTTTGATCTGGATTCCCCTACCAGAGGAAATAGTTGCTTCATATCTACCCCATCAAATTACTTTCTCTCTTAAAGACTTGGGCCCGAATTTTACATTGGGCGGGACTGTCCGAAAAGTCAGGGGCGAGCAGTCTACACCAGGCCTGGGGAGCCACGCCGGGATTTTATGCGCCCCAGGCCCTTAATTGGACTTGGGCAGGACTTCCACCCCTCTGCGGCAGGAAGTCCCGCCTAATGGAGCTGCCAGATAATCAGTGGGCCGGCAGCTCTCAGTCCCAGTAACGCCACTTGGAGCGGTGGCCACTGCTGGGACTGCACCCAGCTAATCGCAGTTCCGAAAGAAAGATATGTTTAAGAGGCCTCACCGGGTACAATCAGCTGGGCCCCAGCGAGTCAAGGCGGGGCGGGGGGGGGGCAGGGTGGTCAGTTGTGGGGGAGAGCTTTATTTCAGTAGTGCCATTGGGGCTTCGGGGGAGGCCCTCTGTGGGGCACAGGGAGCCCGATCAGATGGGGATCCCCCCAGGCCGCAAGGAACCTGATGGCATTCTGGGAGCCTAAGGCAGTCGCCCGCCACTTTTAAAATGCCAGCAGCGATGGGAGGAAGCCCATACGTGGCAGTTAACTGGCCATTAAAGGGCCTTGATTGGCCTGGGGCGGGCGAGCTGTTTCTCACTGCCACCACCCATGGCAGCGGGGGTGGGAAGGCATCGGGAATGGCACCCCCATCTCCCACTCAATTTTACACCACCACCCCCCGACGTCACCAGCCAGCTCCTGTGGGGGGCTGTAAAGTTCCAGCCCTCAAATAGATAATCCTTCAAATATCTAAAGTCAAGGGAATACAAGGAAGGTTTAAGCAACCTGTACACATAATTTAACTATTTAAGCTCTGATGTCAATCTGGTAAATCTTGGCTGAGAGAGAAACAGAAAATGCTGAAAATGCTCAGCAGGTCTGGTAGCATCCTAAGGTTTGGTGCCCAAAAACAAAGTGCAGTCCTCCAGATGGGATCTGCCCATGACTCAGTACATGCAAAGCAACATTTCCTCACTTACATATTCCAATCGTCTTAAGATAAATGCCAACGTTGTATTAGCATTTTTTTCACCTGTGCATTAGGTTTTAGTGATTTATTTACATGGACATCCAAGTCCCATTGTTCCTGCAAAGCCTAGCCTCTCACCTCGAAGAAAATATTCCAATTCATCTTTCTCAGGTCCAAAATAGACATCTTCCCCATACTAAAATTCACCTGGCATGGTTTTGTGCACTCTGTTCATCTGTCTTTGTCCTTTTGAAACATCCTGCTTCCATTTATACCTGTAACTGTCAGCTATAAACTTGGATATGCAACTCTCTAGTCCTTCATCCAAATCATTGAAGAGTTGAAGCCCCAGTAAGGTGCCTGGAGAACATCACTTGTCATGCATTGCCATTCAGAGAATGTTCCCTTTAGTCCTACTCTCTGTCTACTACTGACCAACTAATATCATAAGGTTACTTCTAATTCCATGCAAAGGTCCTATCTTCAGTCTGCGTTGTTAACAGATTGCAGCCATCATGATAGCAGGGGTACTACAACTATATTGCATGTTTGTAGAGGAGGGGGAAATCAAAAAGGATTTTCACCCAGCAAATATGATGAAGTGACCCTGCCGGGTAATATGTGTGTATGGATGGTGGTCAAGGACAAGATTGAGTTCAGCTTTGGTGTCCTTGGAAGTTAAATAGCCTCCCGACTGTCTAGACTGATATATAAGAAATGCCCAGTTGAGAAAGGTACTGTAGCTGGCTAGCACCTTGGAACTTTATGCCATGTGTCAATACCAGAGGAGATAATTGTGAAAGTTGTGAAAATCTTCTGTTAAAACAAAAGGCGGCACAGTGGCACAGTGGTTAGCACCGCAGCCTCACAACTCCAGTGACCCGGGTTCAATTCTGGGTACTGCCTGTGCGGAGTTTGCAAGTTCTCCCTGGGACCGCGTGGGTTTTCGTCGGGTGCTCCTGTTTCCTTCCACCGCCAAAGACTTGCAGGTGATAGGTAAATTGGCCATTGTAAATTGCCCCTAGTGTAGGTAGGTGGTTGGGAATATGGGATTACTGTAGGATTAGTATAAATGGGTGGTTCTTGGTCAGCACAGACTCGGTGGGCCGAAGGGCCTGTTTCAGTGCTGTATCTCTAAATAAAAAAATAAAATAAAAATAAAAATAAAACATATGGGCCTGGATTTTGTGGTCAGCGGTGAAGCGATGGCACTTGCCGCTCATCTCAAAGAAAGCTGCCCACAAAAATCTAGTGATTTCTGTGGCATGGATTTCATCTTTCCTGATATAAGTTTGAATCTGGCGCCAAGTCAAGGGAATCAACAGGCGTCCAGCAATAGTAATGTCATCAAGCAGGGTAAGCAGTCAATGGCATTGTAGAATTCTCAGAGACAGTGAAACAGGAAATTAAAAGCACTGATTATCCTTCACTTTTTAATATAATTTCACAGGGAGTGAAATAAAGATTGGCATACGCATATGGGTTTAAGGTAGAAACCAAAATATCACAAACAAACTTTTTTTAAAAATATATTATTTAAAAAATGTGGAATTTATCATAATGGAGGAATTTGACATTACATAAACATAAAATTTGATTTTCAGGGCCAGAGAGGTTGTTCAGTTGTAACTATGAACTTCGTACAATGTTAAAAACCCTTCATTCTTCATTCAAAAAGGTGTTACTTTTTCAAGGGTTTTACAGTGAGACCACGAGTGTAAAAGTGGAAGTTCTCATCAGTTCAAAGATTACTGGTTGATTGCGGTCTGTGGGACTTCAACGGACCACCCTACGGAGAGGCATAGAATCACAGACAGCACCTTGTGGATTTTAATGTTTAACTGTGCTTGTGTGAACTCCAGAAGCTGCTGTCAGTTTCAGAAGAGTAATGATGGTGAATACTGGCAGTTTTGACTTCTTTACTGCTGCAAAATCTACGCCATGATGTTTATCATTTTGCTATAATTTTTTAAGTTACTCTCCCTTCTTTTTTTAGAGGATCTCCCATTTCAGATGACATATTCCAACCAAGATGGGGGACAACCAGTGTGCTTCTAAGGCTTTTTGGATCTTTTGTGCCCAATTTTCTCCCATTCTCTGATGGAAAGTGCCTTAATTCTATATGAGTAATTCTATATTACTCCTCCTTAAAGAATATGTCTTAACTGTGGTCATGAACACATGTCTCGTTATTTTATAACAAAGCTGTTTGATGCACCTATATGCCATACTCCCGGGTCACTTATAGACAAAAAATGTAATATAAAAATAGTACCCATATTTGTAATTCATTAGGTCACAACACATCTAATTCCATTGGCAGCCCGGGACCAGAAAATGAAGAGACATGGAGCTAAATTTTTGCCACGGAGGCAGATAACAGGGGCTAGGCTTGTTTTTGGGTTAGAAACTCACCACCAGTGGAAAACTGATGAAAGTTAAGATTTTTGCATGGGGAAGCCCTTAATTGGTATGGAGATGGGTTTCCCGTCCGATTAGAGTTAGTGGGGGCAGGAATGGAGCAGGGTCAGATGAAGTGTTGGACTCATTTTGACTCCCATGGCAGCTATCACTGAGGCTGCAGATTACCCTGAGGGAGAGATGTGCAGTTTGTACACTGGAGGGAAGCGAGATGTCACAGCCGGAAGCCTGGCACCTGAGGCAGAGCAGCCCCTCGTTTCATCGATTCCGACCCTGGATCTAATGTTGGAGGCCATGAGAGAGAGGAGGGAGGTCCTCTTCCCGGAGGGTGACAGGACGAGGCCACCTTATCATCAGCAGGGGCACCTCTCTGATCAGTGTCATCACTCTCCATCTCCTCTTCCTCCTCCTCTCTCACCTCCTCCTCTTCCTCGATGCACTGTCTCCTTCCATGGCCTCATTGTCCTCAAGGTCTACACCTCTCTCTGGAGGGCCATGTAATAGAGAGCGCAGCAAACCACCACAGTGATCAAGATCCTTGCAGAAGGGTATTGGAGGGCACCGTCTGACTGGTCCTGGATACCAAGCAGATGGCATTGGTTTTATCACCTCTGTGCCTCTGCCTGAAGCTCCCATCGAGGAGTGATTAGCCATCTCATCAAGGTATATCCCTTGTCCCCTTAGATCCATCAGGCACTTTGGGGGTTGGAGTGAAGATCTGAGACAGCCTGGACTGGCGGAGGATGAAGGAATCATGGCAGCTGCCAGGAAAGTGAATGCACACATGGAGGAAGCTCTTGTTGTGGTCGCAGACCAGTTGGATGTTGAGGGAGTGGAAGCCCTTCCTGTTGATGGATCTCATTGGCCGGTTGCTGGGTGCCTTGGTGGCCACATGAGTGCAATCGATGATGACCTGTACCTGGGGAAATCCAGCGACAGAGGCAAAACCCAACGCCCTCTGTCCCTGCAAGGCCGTGTCTGTTGTTAAATGAATGTGCTATCCAGCTCTGGCAAAGAGGATATTATTGGCTAGCAAGATGCAATTGTGTGCATCTTGTTTTTGAGATGGCACTCAGGTCCACAGCTGATCCTTGGAAGAAGCCAGGTGAGGAAGTTCGAGGCCACAGTGACTTTGATGGCCACAGGCAGGGCATGGCGACCAGTGCTGCAATGTGCAAGGTCTTCAGTGATGAGGGCACAGATGTCTGTGACCATCTGCCTGGTGAGTCATAGTTTCCTGTGGCACTGGTTCTCGGTAAGCTTCAGGTAGCTCTCTCTTCGGCAGTAGATCCTGTTTTGAGGATTAGGCCTCTGTTGCCTTCCTGCCCCTGTTTCCTCTCCCCTGCCCTCCTGATACCCAGGATTCTGCCCTTCTTGTGGAGGGTGTCACCACTGGTCCAAAATCTAACAGTCATTGCCAGCTGGAGCCTTCCTTCTGGAAAGGTGGCACCCAATTGTCCTTGGTAGCCTTGCCCCCTGCTCTTCTGCCCCTGCGATGCCAGAGGGTGCCAACCCCAAAGCCCAGGTACTGAGTGCCCACTTTCCCTACCACCTGCGCAGCACCAAGGGCACCCCCTTACCAAGTGCTAAGTCCCCTTTTACCCTGCTGACCCTCTTATGTAGCTGGGGTGATATCCTGGGGTAGCCATGAGTGGCATGACACTCTTTACATCCCTCCCTTCATCTACTCTGTTGCTGCAGGCCAAGGTAACTCGTGCACCCCTTTACAAATTTTAACTTCAAACCTTGACAAGCCCTTAACAAGCTTTTAAACAGTTTTAATTGGTTTCAATTGGTTTCAATTGGGAAGAAGTGGGATTCCTGTCCTGCCATTCCCCCACCCTGGTATTTATTGCCGGTACCAGGAACAGCATCTTGAAACTGACATGCCACTTGCCACCGGTATTTTCGGGGCCGACCCACTTCTATTCCCAACTGCAAAGGCCCCGAAAATTCAGTCCATGGGTTTGTACTGTTTCTTTCATCGGCAAAACCTTCAATATCATCCATCAGGAGATACCAGTGAAAGAGAGAATGAGAGGAAAATAAGAAAAAGGAGATAAAATAGATGAAAAAAGAAAATGAGAAATGAGGAAAAAGAGAGATTCAAGGAGTTAGTCAGCCTAAGGCATTCATCTGCAAGTTCTAACAGCTGGTTTCAGAACACAGTTACATGTCCCTATTTTCTGTTGAGGAATGGTGTGTTCTGTGGAAAACCTATGGAAGGATAAACATAAGGATAAAGCAAAGGGGAATTACTTCTTTCATGTAGAATTTGCCCATTATACCTAACTTGTTTTATTTCTAACATCTTTGTGCAAGCAAAGAATGGGTAAGGGAAAAATTATTGATGAGTCACCCGGGTAGCCATTCTGAATTTTTCTGGTCCCGCAGAGACAGGTTTGGAGGTGGGACCAGGAGGAAAATTACTGAATCCCGCGTTGGGGTGGCTCCCTGATACAATCCCACCTCCGAGCAATCATGTCAGAGGCGGGGTCCGATCAGCATCAGCGATCCGCCTGCCAGCTATTGGTCAAATTGGTGATGCCACCGGGATCTTCCTGGATGGCTTAGGCCAAAGCCCAGCTATTGCCCGGAGGCAGCCTTCCGATGGCAGGCTGGGGGAGTGAGCAAGTCCTCCTTTAAATCATCCCTCCTCTCCACCCTGGAGCCACCGGTGCCAGAGGGCCACAGCTGCGGCAACAGGTCATCCAGCGAGGGGGACCCCCTCCAGGCTGATGGCCTGGCAGCTGTGGTAACACTTTTTTTGACACTTTTATAACTCTTTAGAGGGCGCCGGCAACTTGAGGTGCCCTTATGTACTCCTACCTAGATCGGACTCCTGGTAGGGCTGCTGTCCGGACATCATTGCAGACCCTCCTATTGGGCCTGCCAGTTCCCTGGTCAGCCATCCTTAATTGGACGGGGATCCATAAAGCGGCTTCATATCTGGCTGCTTCCGGAAATATCGTAAACAACCTTCCGTCATGGCCACTTCTGGATTCCCAACCTGGAATTGAGCCCAAAGTCAGGGTAATGACGATCTCAGCAAAATCCAGCCCTTCATGTCTGGACCTTGCTAATGAGCACTGTCAGTTTGCTGACCATGAGAAGGGCCCATTCCTGTCAATAACTGACATAAAACTTGGCCAAATTTCCCCACAATAGCCCAGCTGCGGTGAAGCCTATTGAAGTTCCTCTACTGCAACCTAATATGAGGTCAACTCAACACTCTGTATGACTCAGCTACTCACTCAGCCCTCTTTATGCTTAATACTTGATTGCCCAGCTTGTACAGAGAAGGGCTGTGCCGTGGAATAGAATATTTCTCATACAATGAGCTTACAATTCTCAGGGTGACCATTTGTAGGTCATGAATTGCAGAAGTAAGGGGCTGCATTTTGTTGCCAGCACGGCATCGGGTTCCGCGGTAGGGTTGGGTGGAGAGGGGGTGGGGGGGCGGTGCCGGAGAATCGGAGCGGCAGTGGCTGCCACAGAATCTGACACTAGGATTGCCGGGCCCGATTCTCTAGGCGGTGGGGAAACTCCGTGGCGACCCCTCCCCGCACTACGACGGGACCCTGATTTCCATATGCTAATTAGATCTATGTATTAATTTAAATGTAACCCGTAGCGATCTTACCTTCAGTTCCCGAGCTTCAGCACGACGGGCGGCACTCAATCGCCTTCACTTTCCCGTTGAGGGAAAGCTGGTGCCAACGAGATGGGGAAGGAGACAACTCTGCACCATTTGTATAGGGAAGAGGGTCAACTCTGTACTATTTGTATAGGGAAGGGGCGAAGGGGGTCAACTCTGCACTATTGGTATAAGGAAGGGAGGAAGAGGGTCAACTCTGTACTATTTGTATAGGGAAGGGAGTAAGAGGGTCAACTCTGTACGATTTGTATAGGGAAGGGGGGAAGGGGGTCAACTCTGTACTATTTCTATAGGGAAGGGAGTCAACTCTGCACTATTTGTATCGGGAAGAGGGGAAGGGATCAACTCTGCACTACTTGTATAGGGAAGGGAGAAAGGGAGTCAACTCTATACTATTTGTATAGGGAAGTGGGTCAACTCTGGACATTATTTGTACAAGGAAGTGGGGGAAGGGATCAACTCTGCATTACTTGTTAAGGGAAGGGGGTCAACTCTGTACTATTTGTATAGGGAAGGGAGTCAACTCTGCACTATTTGTATAAGGAAGGGGGGAAGGGGTCAACTTTGTACTATTTGTCTAGGGAAGGGAGGAAGGGGATCAACTCTGTACTATTTGTATAGGGAAGTGGGGGAAGGGGTCAACTCTGCACTACTTGTACAGGGAAGGGAGTCAACTCTGCACTATTTGTATAGGGAAGCAATCAACTCTGCACTATTTGTAAAGGGAACAGGGGAAGGGGGTCAACACTGCACTACTTGTATAGGGAAGTTGGGGTCAACTCTGTACTATTTGTATAGGGAAGGAAGGCATAGAGTCATAGTCATAGAGAGATACAGCACTGAAACAGGCCCTTCGGCCCACTGAGTCTGTGCTGACCAACAACCACCCATTTATACTTCTTCTTCTTTGGCCTCCTTGTCTCGAGAGACAATGGGTAAGCCTGGAGGTGGTCAGTGGTTTGTGAAGCAGCGCCTGGAGTGGCAATAAAGGCCAATTCTAGAGTGACAGACTCTTCCACAGGTGCTGCAGATAAAATTGGTTGTCAGGGCTGTTACACAGTTGGCTCTCCCCTTGCGCTTTTGTCTTTTTTCCTGTCAACTGCTAAGTCTCTTCGACTCGCCACGCTTTAGCCCCACCTTTATGGTTGCCCGCCAGCTCTGGCGATCGCAGGCAACTGACTCCCACGACTTGTGGTCAATGACACAGGACTTCATGTCGCGTTTGAAGACGTCTTTAAAGCGGAGACAAGGACGGCCGATGGGTCTGCTACCAGTGACGAGCTCGCTGTACAATGTGTCCTGAGGGATCCTGCCATCTTCCATACGGCTCACATGGCCAAGCCATCTCAGGCGCCGCTGGCTTACTAGGGTGTATATGCTGGGGATGTTGGCCGCCTCGAGGACTTCTGTGTTGGAGATACGGTCCTGCCACCTGATGCCAAGGATTCTCCGGAGGCAGCGAAGATGGAATGAATTGAGACGTCGCTCTTGGCTGACGTACGTTGTCCAGGCCTCGCTGCCGTAGAGCAAGGTACTCAGGACTCAGGCTTGATAAACTTGGATTTTTGTGTTTCTTGTCAGTGCGCCATTTTCCCACACTCTCTTGGCCAGTCTGGACATAGCAGAGGAAGCCTTCCCCATGCGCTTGTTGAATTCTGCATCGAGAGACAGGTTACTGGTGATAGTTGAGCCTAGGTAGGTGAACTCTTGAACCACTTCCAGAGTGTGGTCTCGATATTTATGGATGGGGCATTTCTGACGTCCTGTCCCATGATGTTTGTTTTCTTGAGGCTGATGGTTAGGCCAAATTCATTGCAGGCAGCCGCAATCCTGTCGTTGAGTCTCTGCAGACACTCTTCAGTGTGAGATGTTGATGCAGCATTGTCAGCAAAGAGGAGTTCACTGATGAGGACTTTCCGAACTTTGGTCTTCGCTCTTAGACGGGCAAGGTTGAACAACCTGCCATCTGATCTTGTGTGGAGGAAAATTCCTTCTTCTGAAGACTTGAACGCATGTGAGAGCAGCAGGGAGAAGAAGATCCCAAACAGTGTAGGTGCGAGAACACAGCCCTGTTTCACACCACTCAGGATAGGAAAGGGGTCTGATGAGGCACCGCTATGCTGAATTGCGCCTTTCATATTGTCATGGAATGAGGTGATGATACTTAGTAGCTTTGGTGGACATCCGATCTTTTCTAGTAGTCTGAAGAGACCACGTCTGCTGACGAGGTCAAAGGCTTTGGTGAGATCAATGAAAGCAACGTAGAGGGGCATCTGTTGTTCACGGCATTTCTCCTGTAGCTGTCGAAGGGAGAACAGCATGTCAATCGTGGATCTCTTTGCTCGAAAGCCACACTGTGCCTCAGGGTAGACGCGCTCAGCCAGCTTCTGCAGCCTGTTTAAAGTGACTCGAGTGAAGACTTTCCCCACTATGCTAAGCAGGGAGATTCCACGGTAGTTGTTGCAGTCACCGCGGTCACCCTTGTTCTTATAGAGGGCGATGATATTGGCATCGCGCATGTCCTGTGGTACTGCTCCCTTGTCCCAGCACAGGCAAAGCAATTCGTACAGTGCTGAAAGTATAGCAGGCTTGGCACTCTTGATGATTTCAGGGGTAATGCCATCCTTCCCAGGGGCTTTTCCACTGGCTAGAGAATCAATGGCATCACTGAGTTCCGATTCTGTTGGCTGTACGTCCAGCTCATCTATGACTGGTAGAGACTGGGCTGCATTGAGGGCGGTCTCAGTGACAACATTTTCCCTGGAGTACAGTTCTAGGTAGTGTTCCACCCAGCGATCCATTTGCTTGCGTTGGTCAGTGATTGTGTCCCCTGATTTAGATTTGAGGGGGGCAATCTTCTTGATGGTCGGCCCAAAAGCTCTCTTAATGCCATCATACATTCCTCTGATATTTCCGGTGTCAGAGGCCAGCTGAATATGACTGCATAGGTGTTGCCAGTAGTCATTTGCGCAGCACCTGACTGTTCTTTGTGCAGCGCCTGTGGCTGCTTTAAGAGCTACGGATGTTAACTCGCTGGGGGCTTTCTTGTCGTTCAGCAGTGCAATGCACTTAGTGACTATGACAGGTTCCAGCTCTTCAGTGTGAGGTTGAAACCAGTCTACATTCCGCTTCATTAATCCTACATTAATCCCATATTCCCTACCACATCCCCACCATTCTCCTACCACCTACCTACACTAGGAGCAATTTACAATGGTTAATTTACCTATCAACCTGCAAGTCTTTGGCTGTGGGAGGAAACCAAAGCACCTGGCAGAAACCCACACGGTCACAGAGAGAACTTGCAAACTCCACACAGTCAGTACCCAGAACCGAACCCTGGTCGCTGGAGCTGTGAGGCTGCAGTGCTAACCACTGCACCACTGTGCTACCCTGTACTATTTGTATAGGAAAGGGCAGAAGGGATCAACTCTGTACTATTTGTACAGGGAAGGGGGAAGGGGGTCAACTCTGCACTACTTGTGTAGGGAAAGGGGGAACGGGGTCAACTCTGTACTATATGTATAGGGAAGGAGGGTGAGGGGTCAACTTTGCATTTTGTTGAACTGTTTGCAGGGCTGGTAGCCTTTTCAAAATGGCGCCAGCTCCTTCTCCCGCATCAGGTGACGCCATGAACAGCTTCGCCAGTGCCCTTGCCACAACATGATTGGGATGGGGGGAGGCGGCAGCAGCTGTGAATATGCTAAGTGAACGCCCACCGCAGAATTACAGCAGCATAGCTGCATGGGATCCGCATGGGCTGACCGCCACTTTCTGCATCCACCGCCGCTCCCAGCATTGGGACAACAAAACCCAGCCCAAGGTTTGTGCTTGCTGTTGGGATGAGCAGCTCAAAGGGCAGGTCAGCCCAAACCAATACTGGGCCACATCTTAGCATCTAGCTGAAGCTTACATAGGGAGAAGTCTAAGAGCAGGTTGCCTGACCACGAACTGAGTTGAGGCTTGATGTGTGGAATTTGGAAGTGGTAATATGTGCCAAAATACAGCAAATTATGCTGTCATAAACATGACAACTCACAAGCATGAAGGAATTATTTTTATGTTTCCAAATGCTCCTAAGATCGTTATTTTACTGCTATTTTTAATAAATAATGCATGTTTCATTGAAACATTTTTTGCAAGCCCAACTTCATATATCAGATAATGAGATTAACTTCCAAATACAATCAATCAAAATGGATTAATTGTATTTTTTATCTTGTGCTTATTTAGTGAACGATTCCCTCAAATATTTTACAGGTAAATTTGAAACATTAATTCATAATAGCTACATATCGTTCACATATTAACTATAAAATGTGTCTTGAAAGGACAAGTTTGTAATTAAACAGAGTTTTGCTTTGTTCTGTTCTTTTTAAAGGATATCTGTCAGCTCCCAAGATGACCCAGTGTGGAAAATTATTGAGCCATACAGAGTAGTATGTCCCAGCTTTGATTTATGGTTTGTGCTAATTTAGCTGATCTCAGTCAGAAAAGTTTCTGATAAGATATATAGAGGAAGGCAATTGGACTCAACTCACCCAACTATCTAAAAGATACTCTAAACATCTGTATCTTAAATGATTCCATGGTTTTCACGCTCTCAAGCCTTCTTAGAAAGATACTATTGATAATGATCACACTTTGGCTTGGATTTTCCAGTCCTGGTGTGATTCATTTTCAATAGTGGACAGAATTTTAAGGGACCAGGAGATGCTCACTCACTCTCTTAGTCGGTGCCCCAGTTCCATGGCCTCCTCCTCCATCGGGCTTAGGGCACGCAGAAATGGCTCTCTACCACTGGTCCTGGCACCCTCTTTTCGACTGTCCATTGGAGGCCCTCAGTGTGTTAGGGCATTCCAGGCCTCAGGCAGTCAGAGGATGGCTGCCCTCTGTTGGCGGGGATGATGGAGGCGCTGGTATCACTGGTAGAGGGGCTTTGGAGCTACTGTCTACACCAGGAGCACCCTGAGAGGAACCTCAAGATATGGCAGCTAGCCACTCCTCCCCTCCTTATAAGGCAAACTTGTACCTTCCCGCTGATCTTAGAGGAATGTGGACCTGGGGGAGACTCCTGTGTCTCATACCCCTCTTGCCTTGCCACCGCCACAATGCGATGGAATGCAGGTCTGAGTGCATCTCTGGCAGCCACTGATTTATCTGCTGGATCTTGCTCTGCATGAGAGTCGTCAATATCTCAATGGAGGAAGCCAGATGTGCAACTGCCAGAGATAGTGCAGCACCCAAGGCCTGGATGGACTCCTCCATCGTTCGCACTTGTGTGTGCATAGCCTCTGGTATCTCTGCCCGATGTTGCTTTACCTCTTGCTGCAGCTGCAGCATTTCCCATTTTGCTGGCAAGACCAGAGGCACGTCAACAGCCTGAGACTCTGCATGGGCCTGGCCTCCCACAGTCCTCCGACTGCCAAAAGCCTTCGCTGTCACAGCCTCGGCAAGCTGTCCATGTGCGTCTGTGCTGTGCTCACCAT
The DNA here is from genome assembly GCF_036365525.1 of Heterodontus francisci. NCBI lineage: Eukaryota > Metazoa > Chordata > Chondrichthyes > Heterodontiformes > Heterodontidae > Heterodontus > Heterodontus francisci. Next base: position 24,778,734 of record NC_090382.1, read on the forward strand.
ATTGTGTGCCTGAATCTAATCCTGACTGGATAGACACTGACATGACAGTATCTGCGCTGGTGGAGGGTGAGGGGCAATGATGTTACAGTGCACCCGTTGAGGCTCCCCACTACTCCTCCTCAGAGATGGATGGCTGTCCCCTAGTCTTTTCAGCTCCTTGCTTTTATCCTTCAGCTTGACCCGCATGAAAAAACAGAGACATTGAAGGGTTAGGGTCTGCCCATCGTGACATTCCAACCACCCCAACTGTGCAGCTCCATTGATGCAGTGGTGATCACATGCGCAGCATTGCTCTTTGGTAGCAGAAACACCCTTGTGCCCAAGGAGATGCTCACTCATTTTCTTGGATAGGTGCATATGCCTCACTATCACTGTCTTGCTGCCCTATCAGTTCCATAGCCTCCTCATCTATGACTTAGGACATACATAAACAGCTCTCCACTGCTGGTCTTGGCACCCTCCTTCCAATTGTCCGCTGACTTCTCCTGCAGACACAACGATGAACAAAATTAATCTCCCAGCAAGAACAAGCTCAAGAACTCTGATGTTAATAGTCCAGTGGTCCTTGATGGGGGCACACATATGCCTCCTACATGCAGCCCTTCTCAAGGGACTGTGTGGGCTTAACATGCGCCTGTCACCGAGATGCAGCCCAGCAACAGGCCTTCCCCGGTGCGCATGACTGGGTGGCCACTCCCTTAAAATCAAATACTCCCCCTCACTCTGCCACATGCAATGCCCAAAGGGTCCAAAGTGTTTGTACTTTTTACCTTAGCAGCCCAGATGAGGCCATTGACCCGCTTCCTGGACTGGATCCATGTCCTGGGGTGACTCCACAGCTGCTGACCTTCTCTGCGATCACCCATCCAGACTTGCTTGGTTAGGCAGGCAGGTCTCCTCCTCCCATCCCTGGGGAAGAGGACCTCCCGTCTTTCCCTTGCAGCCTGGAGGAGAACCTGCAGGGAGGTATCGCTAAACCATGGGGTTGCCCGGGGTCTTCCTTCAGCCATGGTAACTGCAGGCTCATGATCAGCCCCATGCCTATGAAGTAGCAAAGGCAGCAGAAAAGGTCCAGTGGGTACACAGAACACTCAGGAAGGCTCCCTTTCCATCCAGGCAGGAATGAATGCAGGGCTGTCAGCCCTTTAAATATGGTGCCAGCACCTGTCGTTGTGACAAATGACAGTGCCATCAGTGTCCCCTTCCCTGCCTCAGGCCCTTGATTGCACGGGCCCCAGGCCTCCCCATCCTGAATTGACTGGTGGCTGCGTGATCGTAGTTAACCAGCCGCGCTTCACTCATGCGTCAACAACACCTGCTTCCTGTTCTGCCACTGACAGCCACACCATTACTTCAAAGTTCAGCCCAGTGTTTCAGAGGTACCTTTGCTATTTTATATACCTTTATAAAATCATTTCTTTGTTGTTTTCTTTCAAGGTTAAAAGGTCTAGGTTTCCTCAATACTAAGATTCTGATGCTAGGAATATTCTATGGATGTCTCCATCTTGTGGCACAGTGGCCAGAACTGAACACACAATTAATAGATCATCTGACAAATGGACTATACAGATGCACCATAAATTCTTCCAACTTGTACTCAATGTTGTGCCTATATCGTTCACCACTCTGCTTTGACAATGACTACACTGTAGTGTTGGGATTATTTGGCATATTACAACTGTTCTCAGCACTGCTAGGCTCAGAAAGTGGAATATAATTAGCTTGGGTTTCCAATGCTGATTGCTATCCTGTGACTTCCGCTAGAAAGTGCATGTATATGATTGTTGGCTGAGATCTGGATCAGGCTAATCTGTGATGTTCATCACAATCCAATAGCCTACTGACACAATGGGTTGGAGTTTATGCTCCGCCCCATGGTGAGTTTGAAGGTGGGGAGAGCATTTAATTGGGTGGGATAATGGCCCGTGGACGGCCTTCCCACCCCACCGACAATTGAGGCCCTTAAGTCATCAATTAAAAGGGCCTCATCCTGCCACCACCGGTTAGCCCAGTGGCAAGCGGATCTGTCACCACACAGGGAGCACGACAAGCAAAACCATGGAAACCATGCGAGTTGCTTCCAACACCCAAGGGGGTGTGGGGGGGTGGGGGGGTGGGGGTGAGGTGGGGGTGGGGTGGGGTAGACGGGGGAGGGTGCATTATTCAAAGGTACTTAGTGCCTGATGGAAGGACCCAGCATCAGGAAGAAGAGGCGCGCTGAGAGCCACTCCTCTGCCCTTGCCGTCAATCTCCCTATAACCCCCTCCCCCACAACTCCCACCCCGCGAAACCCCTCCTGTCATCGCACACCTGTGGTCTGGGTCCATCGACGATCCTAGGCCTTAGGTGGGTGCATTGACGGCAGCAGCCACCGCTTCCATGGTGGCACTGCTAAGTAAAAGAGATGCCAGCCTCTGATTTGCCAGCAACTCTCAGCAGGCGGGGCTTCCATTGCCGGGGTCTTTAGTCCCAGGGAAAGCCTGCTGCTGTTCAGTTAAGTGCCTGATTGGCACATGATGTCGTGGGCCTTCCCAAAAAGTGGCGACACGGGGCTCTCATCGGCTTTTCAGCCAGTGGCCGAGACCCCTGTCACCTCTATAAAATACTGCTCTTAGACTCCAGATACGCACGAAGAAGAGAAACCTATGTGAGGTAACACAGGACTGCTTGTGCCTGTGGAACCATACCCCAGCATGAATCAGAAATTTCAGAAAAAAAGTGGCAAAAATGGAGAAGAAACTGAAATGAATTCAATCCCTTTTTTAAATCTGTTTTTTCCCTAACCTTTGTGAAGGATCAGAGATCTATTTTAAATTTCTGAAATTTTAACTATTACTCTTCTACATATGATGTTTCACATTAGTGGCTATTCCTTCACGACTTTAATTATATATACAAATGAATTTGAACTTGCTAGTGTTAAGAATGGAGACTGTGTCTTTTTATGTTATTAATAGTTGAGAAACAAAAATATTAGGTATCATTAATATGGAATGCAACTACTTCTACTATTACTTTTGTTATGATTTTGATTGACAGTCCTGAATCAAGGCAGCTCAGCTTGGAATACATGACAGCTGCTGGAATTGTTTTAGTTCACGTTATTATAATGTTGAGTTTCACACTGTCGTGGTGAGACCAGTGCCATACCAACATACAACAAAGACTGCACTTCAGAGAATTCACTGTATGTGTGGCCCTTTGAGATGTTTCTGAGATAAGACAAGGTGCTATATAAATGCAAATCCTTTCTTACTTCAATTCATCATACACAATAAGCCTGTTCCAATTTAGTCCTCTTTTTGAATAATATAATAGAAGTGACAGTGCAGTTGGTTAAAGCAGTATACAATTGAACCATACAGACCAGGTTTCAGAGAAAGAAAGAATAAACTTGCATTTCCAAAGCTTCTTTCACATCCTCAGGATGCCATCACGAAGAGCTTCATAGCCAATGTTGAACTGAAGTTTTTTTTTAATGTAGGCGAAAGGTTTATTTCCCAGTCTGCTGAATTAGCTGATCTTAGTTGAAGTTGTGTAGAGTAGTTTCTACAATTAATCTCAGTATCTCGGGGGCAGGCAGGGGAAAATCAGATGAGGTTCCTGTGCCTGATCACAGTGAACACATATTGGATTAGGAATTGATCGAATATCTTGCTGAAACTTTCTGTCCAAGGTCATTCATGAAAACTAGACAGATAGGCGAGATAGCGTTGGAGATCCATGCTCATTGAACTATAACCCATTGTTTTCAAGAGGGGAGGGTAAAACTGGTGTGCAGATTTGAAAAAATATATACAATAAAAATATTAGTTATACTGTGCAGTTTGTATCAACTCAATCGGGTCTTGGTTTTGTATCAATGGCAACTTTGTCATATCATTCTGATCCAGTGGACCATGGGAACGTTTAAGCTCAATTATCGGTTTAATGTTAACAAAGACCAATAGGGCAAGCAGTATTCTCCTGTCATTCAAATTTAAGTAGATTTCAGGTCAAGGTGAGCAGAGCTCCTGCACATCTGTAACATGAATATGCAGAACTGCAATGTCCTTAAGCAGAGAGCGATGAAACAGCTAGCAGTGTAGTTTGGATCTGCCAGTACTATGCATCTATATATAGGTAGCAGAACAAAACGTAAAATTCTTATAATCTTACCCTGAAAAATTATTCATGTTCAAACCTGCAAACAGAATACAGTAACATAGAAAATAATACAATAATAGTCAATGTAGCTGAAAAGATTACCACTTGTAGCCAGAGGCTTCTATTATGAGCGCTTCTCTTGGCTGCTGTAGTTCTGTCTTACACTGTTGCAGTTTCCTGGTAGGGAATATTGTAATAAAGCTACCTCATAAAGCTAGCGAGCACTGCTTAAAGCTAGCCTGGACCTCTTGAAGGGGAGATGCATTGTGGCTGGCGCTGTTGTTGGCAGTCATGCCAGAAGTGACTCTGACCTGGGAGAGGAATGGCACAACAAGGAACTTGGACGCTGCACTGGATGTCTTGGTGGAGGAGGTACAAAGGAGGAGCGATGTGCTTTATTTGCAGGGGGAAGTGGGGTGCAGGAGCAATGTACCTTTGAATGTTCTTTTAGTGAACGGGCGACTTGTTTAAGTGTGTGGGCCCTTTACATTATTTTGTGTGGCCTCACATGCATGTTAACTTAAAGGGGCTAACTGGTGCTCGGCCTGCGCGGGAACTTTCGGGTTGCTGTGCAGCCGCATGGCTTAGAGGGGACTTTGACCAGGAGGCCCTCCGGACAAACGCCCAGAAGGCACTGGAAGCAAATAACCGTGGAGGTCAATGCCAGGAGTCAAGCCTGTAGGACCTGGACGCAGTGCACCTTGCATGAGTGGTCAAAGTCAGTGAATGCATCTTCAAATACCACATCCTAACCAAATGCACAACTAGCCTCTGGCACTGCTCAACTCACCACACCCTCATCACGCCTACCAACAAACAGGACGCATACCTGACATTCATATGCTTCACTGAACCCTCACACACTTAGCATTGCTGAAAGCCTCACACCCACACCTCTCAGTTTACACACACAGTCAATTATTCAAACATAACCAAATATTCAACACATCACCCAGATTGCACAACACTCACTGGCACAGTTTCCTCTCTTGCAGGACAATGCGCTGCACAATCAGAAGCAGCAGGAGCTAACCGGAGAAGACAGGTGCACCTGCATGTCCTGAATCATATGGAGCAGATTGCTCGCCACCAATGGGACAGCCATTGCTGAGGCCATGTGACCAGCGGTGGGGCTGAAACCATTGAAGATGAAGGTATCTTCGTATCTAAGCCTCTTTCCCACATTCCACCTCCCCTCATCTGACTTCTTCCTTCTGAATTACAAGCTGCAGATGGTGTAAGCATGCATCTCTTACTTTCGCCCCCACCACCCACCCCCCCACCCCCCCACCCCCCTGCCCGGTCCCTCAACTACCACATCCCCGCACCACAACCTTACTCTCATGCCTTTCTTCTTTCAGGTACTCAGGAGGTGTAAACTGGCTAGGTGCTGGAGGAATATCAAGAAGACAGTGATGATAAAGACATGTTGTCACTCAATTTCACATTCGCAGTCACCAACTCAGATATGGCACTGTGCATAATTTAGAAGATAACATAGAGGCAGATCTTCAAATGATATGCACAATGAAATGCTTAATGCATTGGAAAGTCTGCAATCAATGTCAAGGAGCATGGAGAAGTCTGGCACTAAGTTGGCACAGGGTTTTGCACAGAGCTTGGAGCCCATCCTTTCCATCATGGAAGTGGTGTTGTCATGCTAGGCCCCCACCTGCCAAGAATGAGGCACATTAATTTTGTCATGAACATTGATTTTAAACTGTTACTGGTGTGAAGAAAGGACTTGTTAAACAGATCAGCCGTGGCTGGAAAAGACATTTGCATATTAACAGACACTGTTTGCAAGGACGAAGCAGCCATTCCCTGACACATTCAACCCACAATGGACTTTTGATCACCAGACGTTGAAGGTGGGGGAGCTCACATTCCAGGTTGACTGCTAAGATGGCCAAATACACAAACGGACATGGTCAAACCAGCTAGTCACATGACTAACCGGCTGGGCAACCTGAGTTTTTTGAATTTGTACAAACAGTTTGAATGGAGAAAGTCTGTTTGCTCCTGGACTGAGAAGATCTCTCTCCTGTCTGCTCCTATCTCTTTCTCGCAAGCCTCTGAATCCACTGAAGACGCATGAACCCCAAGAGAGAAAAGTCTCCCACAGCGAACAAGGTTTTCGAAGAATACTGGGCCCTAACGAAAAGCAAGACCTACCTCCAATCAAGGACTCAACAGTGAGCTCGAAGAACGGTAACAACAACTCTTCAGATATTGCCTCAAACCTTTCCACTTTATTTTTCTTCTGCTCTTTTCTATCTCTATTTGCATGTGTGTATCGTATATGCATGCTAGCATGGGCTCATCGTGTATCCATGGGCGTTAACTGAATTAGAGTTTAAGTTTAATAAATTTCAACCTAAGAAAGCCAGTTTGTGCTGGTTTCGTTGCCTTATAATTGGAAAGCGGTGAACAAAGATTCACCAAGGGGGAGCTAAAAACACAGTGTGATTAAAAATAAAACCCTGTTACACTAAGACCAGGTGAAGGCTGAAAAGGAACACTAGTCCCCTTTCTCACCTGGTCGTAACAGGTGGCCAATTCAGTTCACATACTTGTGGACCCAACTACAATGCAACGTCTGATGGCTGATGTTGCAGCTTCCATTGCAGCATAAGTAGTAGCTGCCCAATATCTGATTACTAGGATTGTTGAGGTGCTGCCCCAGGGTGGTGGCAGTGGCTCCATAGACCACAAACGTGCTGTCCTCTCTCATAACAATGACATTAATCATCGTATGTTGCCAGCGACCATGCTGTTGCCTGTCAGCCAGGCAGCTGCTATCCATGTTAAGATTATCTTGGGCCAAAGCTGCTTGAGATCTTCCTCCAAGACCATCTGCAGTCTCCTCCACTGAAAGTTAGCAGCCTTCCAGCAGCCATGCTGCAGCCACTGGGGTAGCACTGTGTAGGAGCACTAGTACAGGCAAAGGCACATGGAAGACATGGGTGGTTATGACCTAAGTATGCAATATGGAATTATGTCATTTATAAATTTGGTTTGGAATGCTTATTTTGTGGCAGCTTTTATTTTTGCATCATGGCATACGGATTCTGTGATGATCAGTGAGCGTGGGGCTGTTGGTGAATGGGGAATTAGGGTTGAGATTACTGGTATCACACTGGATGAGTTCTTCACAAGTAGCCCGGCCAGAAACTGGCTGTCTAGGTTGCCTCTTCCTGCTTCTACCTCCTCCTTCACCTCATGCTCCCCAGCATTTCGCTGTGTAGCTGGTGACAAGGGTTATCCCCTTAAAACGGCGAGGTTGTGCAGCATGCAGCAAACTACCATGAGTCTTGACATCTGCTCTAAAGGCCTGCTCAGGTCGGGGAAAAAGAACTCGACCCAAACCTGACCGAACCACAGTGGACCCGAGCCCCACCCAGCCTGAGTCCCTCCAATTTTGCCCCACGCCCGACCCAACCCAACCCGAGCCCAAGCTCTACCCCACCTGAGCCTGACCCGACCATCCCTTTACTTACCTTCCTACTTGGAACTTCCAGGAAGCTGCAGCGCGTGCGTGATGACGTCATAGAGACGTCACTCGCTCACTGCGCAGATTCAGTTCCCCGCTTGACATCCCGGACTCCCAGCTCAGGTAAGTTCTTTAATTTTAATACTTACCAGCAGAACACTTACCGTGTGTGTCTGGCCCGGCCCGGCCCGACCTGGACCTGGCCCAACCCAACCTGAGCCCAAAAGCTGGACCCGGAAGAGGGGCCCGACCTGACCCGAACCCGACACATATTGGGTAGCAGGCCTTTAATCTGCTCATCTGAGTAATGCAGGGTTGCTCCACAGGCTTTCATGCCAATGGTTTGCTCTGTCACATTTCATGTGGCAAATGGCTTCCATTGTATGCATGCTGCACAAATGTGTGGGGGTTGCCCACCTAAGTCATCAGCCATGAGATCAATGGATAGCCATAGTCACCCAGTTGCCTTTTGGTTTGCCATGGTGGCTCAAATACAGTGGACCACTGCAGAATGAAGGCATCATGATTACTGTCAGGATACCAGGCATTAACCAACATGATTTGCTGCATATGGCCACACATGTTGACGGAGTGGAATCCCTTTTAGTTCCGACATAGGGCAGAGTTGAAATGTGGTGTGCTATGCTGGAAAACGATGTGCTTGTAGCAAATGGCACACTTTCCATGAGGAAGGTTGCAATCATAGTGAAATCACTTGCTTGCTCTGCCTGCTTCTCCCTGGCAAGAAAGAATGAAATGTAGTCAGCACTCATTGATGATGTGGTTCGGGTGGTGTTGGATGAAAAGGGTTTTCTGGATAGGACACCAGGAAAAACTCCTTGCTCTTCTTCAAATAATCTTTTACATCCACCTGAGCAGGCAGACATTACATCAGTTTAACATCTCATCCGACAGCAGCACCTGCACTAAGGTGTCAGCCTAGATTAGGTGCTTGAGTCCATAGTGGGGCTTCAATCCATAGCCAGCCTTTTGATTCAGAGGTGACAGTGCTACCAATAGAGTTGACATGACACTTAAGGGTATTTACTTTTAAAACAGGGTACTATATATGTGTAATAAATAATACCTAATATGATGATTTATTCTGCTAAATGATTTATTATATATTACTATGCATTTGGGGTAAACGCATCTTGAAACCATAAGAACAATGTTACAACCGGGTGAGGAAGGGGTCTCAGTCTCACTTCTTGCCCCTTTCCTGGTTTGGCCGTAACAGGGTTTATTTTTTAAAACACAGTGATTTTAGCTTACCACCTCAGTGAGTCTTTGCTCACGGCACTCTAATTGTAATTGCGAATGAACCAATCAGACAGGTTTTCTTAGGTTTAATCAAGAACGATGTAAGTTTATTAGCCTTGTCACTCTAACTCGGTTAAAACCACTAAAATACACGATGCAACCATGCTTGCATTCATATGAGAGAAGCACACACACAAATAGATACAGAGGGGAAGAAAGAATTGGGGGGGGGGTGGTGGTGTGAAGTAGAGTTGACAATAAATGGAATTCAGTTGCTGTCTTATGTCTTTGATGTAATGTCCTTGGTTGAAGTTGAGGTCTTGGGGTTCTCACTGGGGCCAGTGCAAATTTCAAGCTTGATTCTTTGGTACCAGAAGGCCGAAGAGAGGTTTCAATTGTTTTCTTGGTGGTCACGTGTAAAGTCTTGAGGCTTACACTGCCACCGTGGCTTTCCTGGGACTTTGCTGGAGAGAGAGACAGAGACAGAGGGAGGGAGATCTTCCTTCTCCTTTCTGTTCAAATCGCTGTCTGATTCCTTTCTGTGTAGCACAATTCAAAAAAAGCCCCCAGTCTGGCTAGCAGGTAAGTCATGTGACCCTCTCTTTGCATGAAACAACAGATTCTGGGAGGGTTGTTGATTTCAAAGCTTCCCAGACACACTCGGTGGGGGGGGGGTGGAGTGCTGGGTCTTACACAGACAATATGTGGGTCATCACTATTGCCCAGACCAATCATGTTAATTGAATCAGTGGGCACTCCCATTGTCTCTCTATTCAACTGTCTCTCAGAATGCAAATGTACAATCGTGTTTGCAGCTGGTCAGCTCTGTTTTTTTTAAACAAGTTCTTTGCAATGTCTGGTAAAAAAGGTTCAAGTAGTGTCCCATATGACAAAATTAATATGTTTCCCTTTGGCGGGTGTGATTTCCATCACAACAACAACCATAGCACAACCAAAAAAAACCAAAATCTGGAGAATTAGGGAAAGGCCTTGGCATTTCTCTACAGACATAATAAAAAATATTAAAATTAACCATGATTACTTTTGATTTTTTAAAGAAAGCAGTTTGTTGAGACCTGTTTTTAAACAACATTCAATTTCTATGTTTGAGGCTTAACTGGGGTTGCTGGATGCATGTGAAACTGGAAGTGAGTGGTTTTACCACCTGTCTAGCTTCTAGGAATGTAGTAACAGGAGTTAGCCATTCATCCTTTCAAGCCTGTTTCACTATTCAACTAGATCCTGGATGAACCACCCACCTTGGCTCCATGACCTTTAATACTTAACAAACATCTATCAATCTCAGTTTTGCAATTTTCAATTAATGTGGCATCAACAGCTTTTTGTGAGAGAGAGTGCAAGATTGGCAGTACCCCTTGCATGAAGAAGTGCTTCCTTACAGCACCCCTGAACAGCCTAGTTCTAATTTTAAGGTTATGCACAGCTCCTCCCTGTTCTGGACTCTATCACCAAAGGAAATAGTTTCTCTACCTACCCTATTAATTCCTTTAATCATCTTGAACACCTCAACTAGATTACCCATTAAACTTTTCTACTCAAGGGAATACAAGCCTAGTCAATGCAACTGCCCTCATAATTTAATCCATTTAGCCTTAGTATAATTCTGGTGAATCTACACTGTACTCTGTCTAAGGGCAATATATCTTTCCAGAGCTGTGGTGCCCAGAAGTGAATGCAGTACTCTAAAAGGGGTCTAACTAGGGCTTTATATAACTGTAACATAACATCCATCCTTTTCTACTCTAGCACCCTTGAGATAAAGGTCAACATTCCAATAGCCTTTTAAATTATTTTTTGTACAGTGATTTCTATACTTAGATCCCTAAATCTCTCTGCTCCTCCACAGTTCTTAACTTCTCACCATTTAGAAAATACTCTGATCTATCTTTCTTAAGTCCAAAGTGGATGACTTCACATTTCTCCACAATGAACCCATCAGATAGATTAACTGAATGGACAAAACTATCAAAGTCACTTTGAGACTTTCTGCTCCCATCTACACTATGGGTTGTCTGTAAATTTCCAGAACGCAAATCAGATATCAAAGTTCCGCTTTTTAAAAAATATTTTCCGTCTTCCGATAAAGGCAATTATTTCTAAAGGTTTTGAATGAATCATCAACATCAACAAAGCAAACTTCAAAATTCATGTTGTACTATCCTACCATGTACATATCTGGTTTTCGACTTGGGAGAGAAAGTAAGCTAAAGTGGGAATCCATTCTTATTCCTTATATCCCTGAATAACACTCACTTTCGTTTAAAAATGCAAGTTAATTTGATACAAGTGCACACATAACCTGGAAAACCAGCAAAAGCTGAGTCACAGCTTAAAAAAAGCTGACAACTTCCAAATGGTCATAGCTATAAATTTATCACGTGAACAAAGAAATAATAGTATGGAAAGTGCAGTGGAGGTAATTTTGCCATTTACCATAAATACGTGTCCTCTGTTTGCCAACCCTTCTGCAACGAGAAACAGTTTCTCCTTATCTATTCTATCAAAACCATTCATGATTTTGAATACCTGCATCAAATCTTCCCTTAACCTTCACTATTCTAAGGATAGCAATCCCAGTTTCCTTTGGCTTGTCACATAATTGAAGTCTTTCAACCTTTGTACCGTGCTGGTAAATCTCATCTGAACCTTCTCTGAGGCCTTGACATCCTTCCTAAAGGATGCCCAGAATTTTTTTTTTTTTAGAGATACAGCACTGAAACAGGCCCTTCGGCCCACCGAGTCTGTGCCAACCATTAACCACCCATTTATACTAATCCTACACTAATCCCATATTCCTACCACATCCCCACCTGTCCCTATATTTCCCTACCACCTACCTATACTAGGGGCAATTTATAATGGCCAATTAACCTATCAACCTGCAAGTCTTTGGCATGTGGGAGGAAACCGGAGCACCCGGAGCAAACCCACGCAGACACAGGGAGAACTTGCAAACTCCACACAGGCAGTACCCAGAATTGAACCCAGGTCGCTGGAGCTATGAGGCTGCGGTGCAAACCACTGCGCCACTGTGCCGCCACAATACTCCAGCTGAGACCTAATCTGTGTTTTATAAAGTTTTAGCATGGCTTCCTTGCTTTCGTACACTGCCTCTATTTATAAAGCCAAGGATCTTGTATGCCTTTTTAAAAGCCTTCTCAACATGTCCTGCCACCTTCAAAGACTTATGTATATACAACACCAGGTCTCTGTGTTCCTGCAGTCTCTTTAAAGTTGTACCATTTAATTTATATTGCCTCTCCTCATTTGTCCTACCAAAATGAACACTTCTCTGCATTCAATTTCACCTGCTGTATCTGTCCTTGTTATCAGTCTATCTGGAATCTGTTAAATATTCTCCTTGTAGTTTACTACTTTTCTGAATTTCGTGTCATCTGCAAACTTTGAAATTATGCCCTGTACTACCCAAGTCCAGGTCATTAATATATACTAAGGCAGCAGCGGTCCCAACACGGACATCATTTAGAATTGGACACACATAATTGTATAGCAACAACTTTTGTCTCTGCCACAAACTCTGTTTCCTAGCCACCAACTCTATCTCTCTCCATGTCAACTATCTGAGGCTAAACCGGACTGTTTGCAACCTTGGTGTTGTACTAGACCCCGAATTGAGCTTCCAATCACATGTCCGCTCGATCGTCAAAACTGCATACTTTCACCTCCTTAACATCGCCCGATTCCACCCCTGCCTCAGCTCATCTTCTGCTGAAACCTTCACCCATGCCCTTGTTACCTCTAGACTTGACTATTCCAACAGGCTTCCATACATTTAAACTTATCTAAAACTCTGCTGCCCATATCCTAACCTGCACCACATCTCGTTCATCCATCACCCCTGTGCTTACTGACCTACATTGGCTCCTGGTCCAGCAACGCCATGATTTCAAAATTCTCATCCTTGTTTTCAAATTCCTCCAGGGGTTCACCCCTCCATCTCTGTAACTTTCTCCAGCCCTATAATGCTCAGAGATCTCTGTGCTCCTCCAATTCTGGCCTCTTGGCATTCCCAATTTTAATTTCCCCACCATTGGTGGCTCTGCTTTCACTGCCTTAGCCCTAAGCTCTGGAATTCTCTTCCGAATAAAATTATTTTTGTTATAATATATAAAATAATTTTAAAAATTCCTATATTTTAAATCTCTCAATTTCTCTTTCCTCCTTTAAGATGCTTCTTAAAACTTACCTCTTTTAACTGTCCTAATTACTCCTGTCAGTATCAAATTTTGTCTGATAATGCTCCTACAAAGTGCCTTGGGACGTTTATCTTAAATGTGCAAACTAAAGCAAGTTATTGTTATTTTTATGCTCGGACATTGTTTATTATTGCATACACACGCCTCATTTAGAATTGTATACACATCTTCCAAATTAGACATCCTCCCATTGAAATTTAGATTTGTTCCCTTTTTAGATTTTTATACATATATCCCTATTTAGATTTTGATACTGATTAGTACTGAGGGAGTGCCGCACTGTCACAAGTGTTTTTTCTTCATTAGAGCAGAGAAGGAAGATTAAGAGTAGGTAAAATCGAGCTGTTCAAAATTATGAGGGATTTTATTGAGGTAAATAGGGGGAAAAAAGAGTCAGTAACTAGGTGTGCATAAATCTAAGATCAGCACCAAATAAGGAAGGTAAAGCTTAGGTGAATTTTCTTTAATTATGTTGAATGTTATTGGAACATGGAATGTTGAGGTCAAAGCTGATCATAAAAGCTTTGAAAAGAGAAGTGAATAAACATTTGGAAAAGAACTTAAGTATGTATGAGGAAAGGCAGGATAAAGGAACAAAGTGGCTAGCTCTTCCAGAGTGCAGAGGCCCTGTGAGTCGAATGACCTCCTTCTGTGTTGTTAAATCCACATATTTTAACAATTCCTCCCTTATTTTACAAATATCCTAGTTCACCAGTTCATACAAGCAAATGTTCTTCCTCTGCAAATGCTGCCATTCTCCAACCTCCGATCTCCAATTCATACTACTATTTTCCTCATCTCCCAACATCACAGCACCATGATAAGACCTTCTTGACATTGCTCTAAGGCCTTCCTGTCTCCACTCCTCATCACAATTTGACTCCACCACCCTGCATCCCGTGCTACACTGAAGCTTTGCTCTTTCTCCCTCAAGTGCTTCATGATGACTTTTCTCACTCCTCCTATTTAACCAGAAGTGGTCTTGTGCTTTCTTCCATGCCACCTCTTGTGTCTTCCTCACTTCCTTCTTTCCCCATGAGCACCACTGTGGTGCTTTCCTATTTCCCTGTCACTGTCACTCCTGGGTTGTTCTTCCTTGATCAGTACCACTCCAAATCTCAGTTTAACCTCAGAACTGGAGAATTTTAGCTGTGAGGAAAGATTAGCTAAGCTGGTGTTGTGTGTTGTTTTGTTTGGAACCGAGGAGACTGACGGGAGATTTAATTGAGGTGAATAAAATGAGCTTTCTGGATAGAGTGGATGGGAAGGACCTATTTCGCTTAACAGTGAGGTCAATAGCAACAGCCATAGATTTAAAGTAATTGGTGGAAGGATTAGAGGGAAGTTGAGGATAAATCTATTTTACCCAGAGCATGGTGTGGGTCTGGAACTCACTGTCTGAAAGGGTGGTAAGGGCAATATACCTTTTAGCATTTCAAAAGTACTTGGATATGCACCTGAGGTACCATAACCTTCAAGGCTATGGACCAAGAGCTGGAAAGTGATATTAAGCTGGATAGCTGTTTTTCAGCTGGCACAAACACAATGGGCTGAATGGCTTCCTTCTGTGCTGTAAGTTTCCATGATTCCTGTCTCCCATTGATTGCTGCCAATAGACTCCCTCCATAGCACAGCTCCAGGGATCCTATTTCCTGTCATTGCTGCACTGATTTAGAATACAGTATTCAAAATTTTTACAGCAAATAAGAAACCCAGGGTAGCACTAATTTCATCCAGAAAAACAGAAATGTGGCCACAAAATGACTGTTGGCATCACATGCGGATGTTTGTTCTGTATCCAAATGTTACTCTTTAATAAAAGGTACTAAGCTACCTCCATTTGTTGAAATGGATTTGCAGTCACTTCACCATCTATGAGTTTTTATGCAGCAGCCTTGACTCAGTGGTACAGGGTGGGGATTCAAGCCTCTGTGCAGAGACCTGAGCACATAATATAGACTGAAAGTTCAGTGCATTGCTGAGGGAGTGCTGAACTGATGATGATACCATCATTCAATTTTTAACCACTTATAATCAGTTACTTACATTAAATTTACAAAATCAATTGAGAATTTGCTTGTGATTTTATGAAAAGAACTTCTTAAAAAAAGATATCTGCCACTGGTAACACTCTGAGGCAGAAACTCCACTCCAGAGACTTGGGCACATAATTTAGGCTGGCACTTAGGCATAATACTGAGGGAGTTCTGCATTGTTGGGAGAGCTGTCTTTCGGATGAAAAAATCATAGAAGTTTACAGTACAGAAGGAGCCAATTCAGCCCATTGTGTATGTGCCAGCGGAAAAACAGCTACCACCCTAATCCCACTTTCCAGCTACTGGTCTGTAGCTTTATAGGTTATGGTATTTCAAATGCATATCCAAGTACTTTTTAAAAACTAGGACGGGTTCTATCTCTACCAGCCCCTCAGTTCCAAACTCTACCACCCTCTGGCTGAAGAAAATTCTCCTTACCATCTGGCTGAAGAAAATTCTCCTCACCATCTCTCTAATCCTTCTCCCAATTACTTTAAATCTCTGCCCCTGGTTATTGATCTCTCTGCTAAGGGAAATAGGTCCTTTCATTCTACCTAAACTGTTCATAATTTTATTCATCTCAATTAAATCTCCCGTCAGCCTCCACAGTTCCAAAGGAAACAACCTCAGCCTATCCAATCTTCCCTCCCAACTCGAATTCTCCAGTTGTGAGGTTAAACTGAGGCCCCACCTGCCCTCTCAGATGATTGAAAAGATCCCAAGGCACCATTCAAAGAGCAGCGGAAGTCTGGCTGATACTTATTCTTCAACCAACACCCAAAATAGATGACGAAAACTAAATCCTGCAGATACTGGAAATCTGAACTAAAAACAGAAGGTGCAGGAAATACTCAGCAGGTCTGGCAGCATCTGTGAGGAGGGATCTTTCATTAGAACTGACATAGAAACAGATTATTTGGTCATTATTACAATTGCTGTTTGTGGGACCTTGCTGTCAGCTATTTGGTTGCCACATTTCCTACATAACAACAATGACCATACTTGAAAAGTACTTCATTGGCTGTAAAGCACTTTGGGGTGTCCTGAGGTCATGAAAGGAATAATATAAATGAAAATTCTTAGATCAGACTCAAAATTTTCTCAATGTAGCCCTGAATAAAATGACAGGTGTTCTTAGAATGAAAACTGATGATAAAATACATATTCAAAACATGTATAAAAGTTTCCAGAAACACAATCTGTCCCTGTACCCCCAGCTACAGCTTCTACTTGCGCGGGAGAGCAGGTTGGTCTGAGGGCCCAGGTGGTTTTTGAGACAATAAAAACAGGAAGTGCTATACTCAGCAGGTCTGGCAACATCTATGCAGAGAAAGGAGCAGAGTTAACGTTTCAGGTCTATGACCTGCCAGTTCTGATGAAAGACCACAGACCTGAAATGTTAATTTTGCTTCACTCTGCCAGATCTGCTGACTATTTCCAGCATTGCTTGTTTTTATTTCAGATTTCTATCAGCCGCAGTATTTTGGTTCTTTTGGGACATGTAGTTTTTCAGCGGCGGCAGAGCCGCTTGTTCTGGTGGGGTGGAGCAGAAGACTACAGCTCCCAGCATGCACTGCGCCCCGGCCGTTTACGGCGTGGCGCTCGCGCTGGAGAGCGGAAAACAGGGGGCGGGGCGCGAGCGCCGTGACGCAAAGCGTTTGTTGGAGCGCTGCGTGATGCGCTGACGTGTTGGTTGGTTGGTTACCGGGAGCTCGGCGGGGGCCTGTTTTTGTTCAGCAAGTCCTCGCTGCGAATTGTCGGCTTACATTACCTGAGCAGTGGTGGCGCCGGTGGGGAGTGGAGGGCCCCGACTGAGGGAGGGAGTGAGAGAGAATAAATCGAATTGCCGGACGGGGAGTGAGGCCGCTGTTGGAGCGAGAGGAAGCAAGGATGCTGAACATGTGGAAAATGCGCGAGCTGGTGGATAAGGCGTGAGTAGACGTTAACGTGCGATTACATTTAGCAGAAAGGCTAAAGTTGGCGGCGGCAGCGGCCGCTCCTTCAGGTCGGAGGCGACACGTCAGTGGGTGCGCGACGTCAGGCAAAGGCGCAGCCGAGCCACTGTCATGGCCTCTCCTGCCATGAGCTGAGTGACACATTCAGTCCCAACACCTCTCACTTCCCCGCCATCTCCCGAGCACTGATTCAACTTTACCCACTTCTAATGGGTTATTGTCTCTGAGATTTGCCAAAAGCAATGGCGAATTCGTTTTCAAACGTGCCTTACTTAAAATTGTTGTAAACTGACAAGCCTGGGCCCAGTGCTGGCACACTGAGGCTAAAGCTCCATTCCAGATACTTGAACACATAATCTAGGCTGGTACTCCAGTGCAGTACTGTCTTTTGTGTTGTCTTTTTAGAGGTGCCGTATTTTGGACGAAACGTTAAAATCGAGGTCCCCTTTGGTCCTCTCAGGTGGGCGTAAAAGATCTCCCTGGTGTCTTGGCCAATCTTTATTTCTTAGCCAACATCGCTAAAAGGCAGGTTATCTGATCATCTATCTCATTGTTTTTTCCAAGACTTTGGTGTGTGCAGATCAGCAGCCCCTCTGCCCACATAATAAAGGATGATACCTCAGAAGTAATTTATTGGAAGTGAAGCGCTTGGGGATGTCTGTCTAAATGCAGATTATTTCATTCTTTTCACTTACCTCATTGTCGTGTTTCAAAGGTTACCTGGAATTTTTGTGAGGAGGGGAATTGCTTTGAGCGATCCCATCTGTTTACATTTGGGTTTACTTGTTTGCAATGACTGAATTTCAAAGCCTAGTTTTGTTATCTGATGACAGGGTTTTTCATAGTACTTTGTACATCACGTTCCAAGATTATGTTGATCTTTCTCTTAAAGCTGCAAACCACTGGTCTGATTTGTAGATTATTGGTAGAGACTTGGTTTTGCACCAGGCAGAATAAGTAGAGTTTCAAAGTTGGTCGAGTTAGACTCAGTTGGAGCAGTAATTGTTTGTTATTGAATTTACAATGACACCTTATTTTAATCTATCTAATTCTGAAAAATAAACTCAACACCTCGAGTTTACATCAGTGTCAATGTTTCCAGTTGTAAATTTCATAACAGTTTTTTGATGCTACTATTGCCTCTAACCGTAGCACCTACCCAACTCAAATATTTGGGAGCTTGCTGTGTGCAAATTGGCTGCCACATTTCCGATATTACAACAGTGAGTACATTTTAAAAGTACTTCAATAGCTGTAAAGCACTTTGAGACATTCGGTGATCGTGAAAGGTGCTATATAAATGCAAACCTTTTCTTTTTCCATGGTATTTAAGAAAAATCTATTTACTGTTCTCTCATTACTGAATTTTTTTGAGCCAAATTTAAGAGTTTGCGATTGCCCAAAGCACCTTCTTGGTGCTTGAAGTGTCCCTGTCTGTATTCACCAGCAAGTTAGATAGCAATTAAGACTTTTAACCGTCATATCATTTTCCCAAGGTTGGAAAGTCTTCAGACCATTGTACCACGCAGGTTTTGTTATTGGTAATTAATCAGTAGTATGTATAATTTACTGATCTTCCCTATTGTGTGTTTCTCTGCTGTATTTAGGGTTGCCACATTGACTGGTTTTGGATTGTACAACCCTGTTTTTATTTTATGCAGGCTATATGGAAACTTTCTAAAATGTAAACCAACATCAAGCCTGAAAAAATGGAGCAGTTAATAGCAATTTTAATTCTGACTG
Organism: Heterodontus francisci; assembly: GCF_036365525.1. Taxonomy (NCBI): domain Eukaryota; kingdom Metazoa; phylum Chordata; class Chondrichthyes; order Heterodontiformes; family Heterodontidae; genus Heterodontus; species Heterodontus francisci. The sequence continues at coordinate 24,797,608 of NC_090382.1, forward strand.
CTTTTTCATAAAGATGCTATTGTTTTAAAGAGTTATACTGTGAAAATATAAACAAATGTATTCAGTTATATTTGGTTACATTGGCATTTGAAAATATGAGCATGTATGACATTTTGTATTTCCAGGAGTTTTTCAACAAAGCATTGATATCACAAAATATTTACTTGAGATGACTTTCAGAAAGTGACATACTATGTATATTACTTTACACAGTTTACATATCAGAAAAAAGATGGGAATTTGGTTAGGTTGTTTACGTGATGATGTAAACTATGAAAATGAAACGCCTGCAAACTAACTTCATTAGTGTCATAAACGCAATGATAATTCTCTTTTATTCCATCCCCCCCCTTCAAGGTGCCGAGTCAAGACAGGGCATAGTTCTACATTCACTAGAAGCCCTGTAGGATATTGTTTAAAAGGCTAGTCTTCATTTGTGAGAAGCTAGTCAACTCTGGAGAACATTATAACTCAACCCAGTTCAGTAAGCGTGATCAACCTATTCCACAGGGGAAGGCACCACATTTCAGCACCCAACATCCTCGTGCCCACATTCCAGCACAGTGACCTGGATTTTTTTCTTTGTGCAGCAAGCACAGATCTGCTTTAAACATTCACTCCTTTGCTGGTAGAAATACAGTGGAGCTCATTTATCAGAGGAAAGAGAAAAAAAGTAACCCAAGACAAGTAGTAATTGCCCAATCAACTGTCTCAAACAATTGAGTGATTTCAGGTCCTATGGTTTTTCTGCTTCACAGTATGAAACTATGATAGTTCAAGAAGAAACAACAAACCAAAATTGCGGCTACATGATGTTTATATGTATGAGTGGTTTTTTTAAAACTTAAACACCGCCCGCCCTTTCCCACCGCCATCACTGTTAAATTATCTGCTTTGGGTCGAGAGTAGCTGAGCAATACAGATCAGGAAGCTCTGTAATCTCTGGGCTGTGCTGACTTAGCTGATCTCAGCTGGAGCAGCAATATTTGTCCTGCAGTTGGCCTCGATGCTCCTCAGTTAGAAAAGGGATAAATGGCCAGAGATCCTGGACATCATTGATGTCTAGTGGGTGCTGCTGGAAGATTGGGGTTCTAAAGTTGCATTTACTGTATATATTCATATGTGAAGAGGTTGACTGTTACACAGGAAAGAGTCAGTACCTTCTGGAGTGAAGAATGGGAGAAAATTGATGGTAAAAAGAGTAATTTAAAAAAATAGCATTATGTTGAAGTGTTACTTGTTGGATTGTCTAACATTGCATTGTTTGCTATGGTTAAGGGGATAAGTCGCCTGTTGATTTGAGTCCTGCTTGCTGCTGTCATTTAGATATTGGAAGCAGTGTAGTGTTCTTCACTGTTACAGATTTACTATTACCTCAGCAAGATTATAATGTTGTAGATATGCTTCATCACTGAGAGGAGGAATTTTGACTGGCTGAGAGTTCATTTTATAAAGGAATGCTTTCTTTTTCTTTTTTTCTTTTGGGCCTCCTTATCTCGAGAGACAATGGATACGCGCCTGGAGGTGGTCAGTGGTTTGTGAAGCAGCGCCTGGAGTGGCTATAAAGGCCAATTCTGGAGTGACAGGCTCTTCCACAGGTGCTGCAGAGAAATTTGTTTGTTGGGGCTGTTGCACAGTTGCGCCTTTTAAAAATTCAGGTAATGTGCAGTACTTAGGGCTAAACAGAAATAGTTGAAGGGGGAAAGAATACATTCTTGAGCAATAATGGATGTGTGTATACTGAACAACGCGATTAGACTGGAACGTAGACAAATCTGGTTAAGTCCAGCAGTTCAGTTTGTTCTTGCAAGACGTGCTTGCAGACCTCGATGGTTCTTTCTATGCAAATCAGACATGATGCGTAAACTGGCCCTTCCTGTTTCAAAATTGAAATGGTGCAGTCTTGTAAAATAGCAGGCACTTGGGGTCATCACCATTTAAGTTTTGGACTGCTTAGTCTGTTTCTTAAGCAGGGCCAGGAAAACCTCAAAAATGTGAACATTGTCTGTTTTTTAATCTTTCAAATATACTTTTAACTCACTTTTGAGTCTTATAATGTGGTGGCATTGATTATTAACATTATTAGGTAAACTTATTCCTAAGAAACCTTAATTAAGAAAGCAAATATCATAACTTGAACCATTTCCCTGCGTCATTAGTTTTTAACTTATTGAAAGGTGGTGTGGCCCTACATGAGGGAAACAATTAAAAAAAAAAGTTCCAAATTCAATAGCTATTTAAAGTTGTGGACTAACCAGAAGAGAATAAATCTACAGTACTGTAGAGAACAGCCACCAGACCCTTTTGTAATTACGTTTTTTTTAATAATGGAAAATCTTGAATGGATTTCATTTATAGCAGTTAAGTATCACCTCAAAGTTTTGGTGTTGCTCTTTCATTTAAGTCACAGGGAACCAAGCAGAGCACATAGAACATGTCAGTGCTTTTATTTTTAATTATCTCGATGCTGTATTATCAAGCTCTGCTTTAAAAAAAAAGACATGGATTTTTAATTTTTATGCTTCTATCTATATTTACATATGGGGTTCAGTTAGTTTACATTGTGCTGTCATACATTGATATCTAACAAGTGTATAATGATCAAGCTGTATGTACTGTTAATTTTTAAAATGGCTTCCAAAGACTGCATCAGAAGGTGTAACTTTAACTTTGCTTTTTTGCCACAGCTGGACCTTCTTCCCCTCCCCTCCCAGTAAACATTGGTTCTTCCCTCTGCGTCCATTCTACTTTTACCTCAACCCACCCTCCAGATTCTGGAGTTGATCTTCTTTGATCTGTTGATGGTGATGCGATTTGTGCATAATTTGAACATAATATGCTGCAGATGGAAATTCCTAATGTTGTGATAATCTTGCAAGATCAGGAAACATCACCGAGTATGTAGCAGCATCAAACTGGAGCAGAGAGTGATGAAAAGGACCAAGTGAGGCAGCAAAACAGGTTTTATTTTTGCTGACTGCTTAACAAAAATGTAGTCTCAATTTTCCTGTAAGCCTGGTATTGATGAAAGGAAAGTTAGAAGGATCCAGCATTATTGCTATCTCCTGTACCTGATCCTTTCCGATTCATACCTGTAGCGTCGCTGAAGTGGTTTTAAGGGCGCTTGGTGACACCACGGCACTTTAGTTTATGATTTTAAAACCAGGCACTTGCTAATGAGTGTGCAGCTATTGCACGCAAAAAACAAAAATGCATTCAGTTGCCTGATTTTTTTTAAAAAAAGGAACTGCTAAGATGCTGGCTATTGATTCCAAAAGGACATCAATCTTAAGGTGTGTGGCAACTTTTCTTGTGCAATTCTGTCAGTCTTTTTTTTTCATTCATGGGATGGGGGCATCGCTCGCTATGCCAGCATTTATTCCCCATCCCTAATTGCCCTTGAGAAGGTGGTGGTGAGCCACCTTCTTGAATCACCGCAGTCCACGTGGGGTAGGTACACCCACAGTGCTGTTAGGAAGGAAGTTCTAGGATTTTGACCCAGTGACAGTGAAGGAATGGTGAGATCCTTCTCTCTGGAAGGCTACATGCAGTATATCAGTAGACTTTCCATTGCCCATTCGGCATGCTTTCTCAAAATATATATTAAGCTGCCTCATACAGGATCTTCCTACACACCGTTGAAGTTAGTGTCGCTTGCCATTTGTTAAGTTATCTCCAAATAGATCATCATTAAACTTATTCCAGATGATTTATTCCATTATTTTTCCAGTTATTGATGTAAGGCTGATGGGTTTCTATATTTTGTTGCCTTTTTTGAAAGTATATAGCATGTTGGCTTGTTTCTAATCCTGTGGGTGTGTGCCTGATTTCAGTATTCAAATAGTTATTTTTGTTGAGTGTTAATTAACTGCTCGCAACCCTAGAATATTATGACATTGAGAGCTGAGTTGGTTGATATAAAGGATGGCTTTGAGATCTGCTGCATGGGAGAGATGCAGTCTTCGCAAGATTGTGTGTGGAATGAGACCATAATTGCTGGCATGTAAGACAGAGCTTCTCGCTTTGTTACAAGAAATATGAGCTACTGCATTTAGACCTCCATATTCGGTATCTGTCCAGATGTTTGAACAGCACACTAGCCATAAAAATTCATATATCACCCCACCTGCCTGCAAAGCATTCTATCAAGCATTTTTAAAAGGTGGGCCAGTTGGTTCAAAAAAAATTCTGTCACTTGTGTACAGAAGTTAAAATACAAAGTTAATAATTACTCAACCGAATCAAGATTGCTGAATCATGTTTTGGAATTTGTTCCAGGTACTGAAAGGCTTCCTATGCTCCCTGCAGTCACCAGGACTAAGTCCTTGTTTCGTTTGCCTCTGAATCCTATGGCCCTGTTGAGTATTAAAATAAACTTCTGTTCTTGTCTGTTTCATTTGGTCCATTCTAACTGTTTGTTTCTGCTACTCTTTGAGCAATTAACTTGGTTTTTGGCAATTCACAGCTTTCAAAAATGGCTGTTTACTTACATCACACATCGCATGAGAGTATGCTTATTCAAACCTGTCTTTAATATTTGAGATTGAGCATACAGGGTTTTTATTTTTTTTTAAATTGAGAAACCTTGTTCTTCCAACAAGACTAATATGCCAGGAACTCACAAACTTTAAAGTGAGTAAGCAAGATTATTTCAAATACAGTCACTGTTATGTTGGTAAATATGGCCGCCAAATGATGCACAAGCCAATTCTACTAAAAAGGAAATGCATGATGACTTAATTTGTTTTTTGTGGTGTCGCTGAGGGAGGAGTGTTTTCTGAGGCACTAGGACAACTTGCTGCTCCTCTTTGAATACTGGTAACCTTTGCGCAGATATAGCCTTGGTTTAATGTTTCATCCAATAAAGGGTTCCAGGATGAAACATTAGAGAGGACAGGGAGAGACAAATAGCACTAGAGTAAAGAACAGTTCAGAGAAAAAGGGATCAGAATGAGGGGGAAAAATGCAAAAAAGTCTCAGATGAGTTTGAAGTGCATATACATAAATGCAAATAGCAGGTTAAATAAGGTTGGTGAACTCCAGGCAAAGGTCACTAATGGGACAATGTTATAACAATGACAGAGACCTTTTTTAAAGAAGGGGAGGACTGGGAACTTAATATTTCTGGCTACAAGGAATTCAGGAAAGAAAGGTGAGTGGCAGTATTGATCAAAGAAACTATTATCTCACTGGAAAGGGGTGAAATAGCTGAATGGTTAAAGAGAATCTATTTGGTTTAAATTCTGAACCATAGAGGAGTTGTTGCCTTGCTGGGTGTATACTGTAAGCCTTCAAATAGTGGGAAGGAGATAGAGAAAGATGCTCTCTTAGTGATAATGGGGGACTTCAGTTATACCAACATAGACTGGAAAAGTAACTGTGTAAAGAGCAAGGGGTCAGGAATTTCTGAAATAAAAACAGAAAATGCAGGAATTGTTAAGCAGGCCTGGCAACACTTGTGGAGAGAAACAGTTAACGTGTCAGATCTGTGAATTCTTGAAATGTGTACAAGATAACTCTTGATCAGTGTGTTTGCAGCCCAATGAGGTAGAATCGAGATCTAGTTCTGGGGAATGAAGTAGAGCATGTTTCAGTGCAGAAGCATGTGGGAAACAGTGGTCATTAGGTTTAGAAGAGTTATGGAAATGGGCAAGGTGCCTTCAAGTGTAAAAATACTTTACTGGAGAAGGGCTAACTTCAGTGAGTTAAAAAGAGTTCTTCCCCAGCCTGAATACAAAAGTACAGAGAAGATTTTAAAAAGGGAGTAAGAGGGGCAAAGAGAGCACATGAAAATAGATTAGCACCTAATATAAAAGGGAACCTATGAGATTAAAGGGACAGTGGCAGCGTAGATACAGAGTTGGTTAAGAGACAGAGTAGTGGTGAATGGTTTTTTTTTAGACTGGAGGCAAGTATAAAGTGGTTTCCCCAGGGGTCATTATTAGGACCACTTCTCAGGTGTGCATGATATAATTCCAAAGTTTGCACTGAAACATAATTTGGAAATGTAATCAGCAGTGAGCAGGAAAGCAATAGACTTCAGGAAGGTGTAGATTGGTGAAATGGACAAATACATGGTAGGTGAAATTTAGCACAGGGAAGTGTGATAGATTTTGATAGGAAGAATCAGGACAAGCAATAGAAAGGAAATGGCACAATTTTAAAGAGGTTGCAGGAACATAGAAACCAGGTGGCAGGCAAAGTTGGGAAGGCTGTCTTTATTCAAAAAATAATGGTATCCTTGGCTTTATTAATGGAGGCATATAGTACAAAAGCAAGAAAGTTATGCCAAACTTTTATAAAACATTGGAACTTATAAAACATTACAACTGAAATATTGTATTCAATTCTGGGCACCACAATTTAGGAAGGATGTCAAGGTTGTGTCGAGGGTGCAGAAAAAATGCATCAGAAAGGTACCGGGTGAGGAACTTCAGTTAAGTGGAGAGACTGGAGAAGCTGTGGCTGCTGAAGCTGTGGCTGCTGTAGAACAGAGAAGGCTAAGATAAAATTTCATCGAAATGTTCAAAATCATGAAAGGTTTTGATGCAGTAAATAAGGACATAATGTTTCCAGTGGCTGAAGGATTGGTAACCAGAGGACATAGATTTAAGGTGATTGGCAAAAGAATCAGAGGTGACATGTGGATACATTGATTTGGAATGCAATGTCTTAAGGGATACCGGAAACAAATTAATGTAACTTTCAAAAAGCGATTATAGAATCGTACTGGATAGAAGGAGGCCATTTAGGCCATCGAGTTTGTTCTTTAGAAGAGCAATCCAGTTAGTCCCACTCCCCATCTTTTTCACCATGTCTCTGCAATTTTTTTAAAAAGTATTTATTCAATTCCCTTATAAAAGCTACTATTGAACCTTCCTCCACCATCCTATCAGGCAGTGCATTCCTAATCCTAACCACCTGTTGCATTTAAAAAAAAAAGGTTTTTCCTGATGTCACATCTTTTGCTAGTTACCCTAAGTCCGTGTCCTCTGGTTAAAATGTAAAAAAAAAGACTTGTGTTTATATAGCACCTTTCACAACCTCAGGACGTCCCAAATGCTTTGCAGGCAAAGAAATACTTTTGAAGTGTAGTCACTGTTGTATGCAGGAAAGGTGACAGCTAAAATAAAAGCAAAATACTGCGGATGCTGGAAATCTGAAATAAAAACAAAAAATGCTGGAAATATTCAGCAGGTCTGGCAGCATCTGTGGAGAGAGAAGCAGCGTTAACGTTTCAGGTCAGTGACCCTTCTTCAGAACTGGCAAATATTAGAAATGTAAAAGGTTATAAGCAAGTAAAGTGGGGGTGGGGCAAGAGATAACAAAGGAGGAAGTGTAGATCGGACAAGGTCACAGAATAGCTGACCAGAAGGTCGTGGAGCAAAGGCAAACAATATGTTAATGGTGTGTTGAAAGACAAAGCATTAGTATAGATAGGCTGTTAACGGACTGAAAATTGAACAGCCGCAAGTACAACCATGAAACAAAACAGTGGGTAAGGAAACTGAACAAACTAAGATGAAATAAAATAAACACAAAAAAAAGGAAAAAGAAAAAAAAATTAAAAATAAAAGTAAAATGGGGGGCCCGTCATGCTCTGAAATTATTGAACTCAATGTTCAGTCCGGCAGGCTGTAGTGCCTAATCGATAAATGAGATGCTGTTCCTCGAGCTTGCGTTGATGTTCACTGGAACACTGCAGCAATCCCGGGACAGAGATGAGAGCAGGGGGGAGTGTTGAAATGGCAAGCAACCGGAAGTTCGGGGTCCTGCTTGCGGACTGGAAACTGTCGACGAGACATTGGTCATCTCCATTTCTCTGCCCCCCTCACTCACTCTAACCTGTCCCCCTCTGAACCTGAGGCACTCCGTTCTATCAGGTCTAACCCCGACATGGTCATCAAACCTGCAGACAAGGGTGGTGCTGTTGTTGTACGGCGTACCAACCTCTACCTTGCAGAGGCTCAGCGCCAACTCTGACGCTACTTCCTACCTCCCTCTGGACCATGACCCCACCAAAGAACATCAAGCTACTGTCCACAGGACTGTCACTGACCTCATCTCCTCTGGAGGTCTTCCCTCTGTAGCTTCCAACCTCATAGTCCCACAGCCACGGACAGCCCGCTTCTACCTCCTTCCCAAAATCCACAAACAGGACTGTCCTGGCAGACCCATTGTGTCGGCCTACTCATGCCCCACTGAACTTATTTCTTCCTATCTTGACTCTATCTTTTCTCCTCTGGTCCAGTCTCTTCCCACCTACATCCGTGACTCTTCTGATGCCCTACGTCATTTTGACAACTTCCAGTTTCCTGGCCCCAACCGCCGCCTCTTCACTATGGACGTCCAATCTCTCTACACCTCCATCCACCACCAGGACGGTTTGAGGGTTTTCCGCTTCTTCCTTGAACAGAGGCCCAACCAGTCTCCATCCACCACCACCCTCCTCCGCCTGGCTGAACTTGTTCTCACATTGAACAACTTCTCCTTCAACTCCACTCACTTCCTTCAAGTAAAAGGTGTTGCTATGGGTACCCGCATGGGTCCTAGTTATGCCTGTCTTTTTGTGGGATATGTCGAACATTCCTTGTTCCAGTCCTACTCAGGCCCCCTCCCCCAACTCTTTTTCCGGTATATCAATGACTGTATCAGTGCCGTTTCCTGCTCCCGCCCCGAACTGGAAAACTTTATCAATTTTGCTTCTAATTTCCACCCTTCTCTCACCTTTACATGGTCCATCTCCGACACTTCCCTTCCATTCCTCGACTTCTCTGTCTCCATCTCTGGGGATAGGCTGTCTACCAATATCCATTATAAGCCCACCGACTCCCACAGTTACCTCAACTAGACTTCTTCACACCCTGCCTCCTGTAAGGACCCCATTCCATTCTCCCAGTTTCTCCGACTCTGATGCATCTGCTCTGATGATGCTACCTTCCATGACAGTGCTTCCGATATGTCTTTTTCCTCATCCGAGGATTCCCCCCCACTGTGGTTGACAGGGCCCTCAACCGTGTCCGGCCCATTTCCTGCACTTCTACCCTCACCCCTCCTCCTCCCTCCCAGAACCGTGGCAGGATTCCCCTTGTCCTCACTTTCCACCCCATCAGCCTCCATATCCAAAGGATCATCCTCCGCCATTTTTGCCACCTCCAGCATGATGCCACTACCAAACGCCTCTTTCCCTCCCTTCCCCTGTCAGCATTCTGAAGGGATCGTTCCCTCCGTGGCACCCTGGTCCACTCCTCCATTTCCCCCACCACCTCATCCCCATCCCACGGCACCTTCCCCTGCAATCGCAGGAGGTGTAATACCTGCCCATTTACTTCCTCTCTCCTCACTATCCCAGGCCCCAAACACTCCTTTCAGGTGAAGCAGCGATTTACTTGTACTTCTTTCAATTTTAGTATACTGTATTCGCTGCTGACAATGTGGTCTCCTCTACACTGGGGAGACCAAACGCAGATTGGGTGACCGCTTTGCGGAACACCTCTGCTCAGTCCGCAAGCAGGACCCCGAGCTTCCGGTTGCTTGCCATTTCAACGCTCTCCCCTGCTCTCATGCCTCACATCTCTGTCCTGGGATTGCTGCAGTGTTCCAGTGAACATCAACGCAAGCTCGAGGAACAGCATTTCATTTACTGATTAGGCACACTACAGCCTGCCGGTCTGAACATTGAGTTCAATAATTTCAGAGCATGCCGGGCCCCCCATTTTACTTTTATTCTTAGTTATTTTTTTCTTTTTCCTTTTTAAAATATTTTTTTGTGTTTATTTTATTTTATTTCATCTTAGTTTGTTCAGTTTGCTTACCCACTGTTTTTTTCATGCTTGTGCTTGCGGCTGTTCAATTTTCAGTCCATTAACAGCCTATCTGTACTAATGCTTTGCCTTTCAACACACCATTAACATATTGTTTGCTTTTGCTCCACGACCTTCTGGTCAGCTATTCTGTGACCTTGTCCTATCTACACCTTCTCCTTTGTTATCTCTTGCCCCACCCCCACTTAACTTGCTTATAACCTTTTACATTTCTAATATTTGCTAGTTCTGAAGAAGGGTCACCGACCTGAAACATTAACTCTGCTTCTCTCTCCACAGATGCTGCCAGACCTGCTGAGTATTTCCAGCATTTCTTGTTTTTATAACGTGACAGCTAATTTGCACACAGGCAAGCTCCCACAAACAACAATATGATAACCTGATAATTTTTTTTGTGATGTTAGATGACTCCCCTGCTGTTCTTTGAAATAGTGCCATAGGTTCTTTGATGCCTCGTGGGAGGGCCGATAGAGCCCAGTTTAACGTCCCAGCCAAAAGATAGAACCTCCGATATAGCAGCAATCCCACAGTACTGTACTGAAGTGTCAGACATGATTGTTGTGCTCCAGATTTGGAGAAGGACTTAAACCCGCAACCTTCTTACTCAGGCGAGAGTGCTACCAACTGAGCCAACCTATTGACCCTTCAACCACTGGAAACAGTTTCTTTGTATTTATTCTACCTAAACCCTTCATGATTTTAAACACCTCTTTAAAAAAAAAATCTCTTCTCGTCTTCTTGGCTGTGAAGAGAGAATTGGACAAATATGTGAATGGAAAAAAAAATTACAGGGCTATTGGAATAGAATGGGGAGTTGGACTAATTAGATAGCAGTATGCGCAGGTACTATGGGCTGAATGGTCATCTTCTTTGGTTGTATCATGCTTTGATACAACAATCAAAGACTGCCTATGCATTGCAATGCCAGAGTCTAGATTATGTACCCAAGTCTTGGAGTGACAGTTGAACCCATAATCTCTTGATTCAGTGGCGTGTTTCAGAAAATCACCTGCAGTGGCTTCTCTTCCTGCTCCTGCACTGTTACCTCTGGTATCCCCCAAGGATCTACCCTTGGCTCCCTCCACCCACCCCCCACATTTCTCATCTACATGCTGCACCTTGATGACATCATCCAAAAGCACAGCATTAGTTTCCACATGTATGCTGATGACACTCTCCTCGACCTCACCACCACCTCTCTCGACTCCTCCACTGTTGCTAAATTATCAGACTGTTTATCCGACATCCAGGACGGGATGAGCAGAAATTTTCTCTTAATAAATATTTGGAAGACTGAAACCATTGTTTTTGGTCCCCATTCCAAACTCCGTTCCCTAGCTACCAACTCCATCCCTCTCCCTGGCAACAGTCTGAGATTAAGCCAGTCTGTTTGCAACCTTGCTGTCACATTTAACTCCAGGGTGGGCTTCTGAACTCACATTCGTGCTGTCACTAAGACTGCCTATTTCCACCTCCATGACATTGCTTGACTTCACCCTGTTGCAGCTCATCTGCTGCTGAACCTCTCATTTATGCCTTCATTACCTTCAGGCTTAGCTATTCCAATGCACTCCTGGCTGGTCTCCCACATTATACTCTCTAAACATGAGGTTATCCAAAACTGCTGCCCGTGTCTTAACTCGCACCATTGCCTGTTCCCTTACCACCCGTGCTCACTGAACTACGTTGGCTCCCAGTCAAGCAACGTCTGGATTTTAAAATTCACATCCTTGTTTTCAAATCCCTCCATGGCCTCGCCTCTGTCTATCTCTGTGTAATCTCCTCCAGCCCCACAACCCTCCAAGATATCTGTGCTGCTCTAATTCTGGCCTCTTGTGTATCCTCAATTTTAATTGCTCCATCATTAGTAGCCCTGCCTTCAGTTGCCTAGGCCCTAAGCTCTGGAATACCCTTCCTACACCTCTCTTCCTCTCCACCTCACTTTTCTCCTATAAAACACTTCTTAAAACCTACCTCTTTGACCAAGCTTTTGGTCCTCTGACCTAATATGTCCTTTTGTGGCTCAGTATCATACTTTGTTTTATCATGCTCCTATGAAGTGCCCTGGGATGTTTTATTATGTTAAAGGCACTATATAAATATAAATTGTTGTTTTACCAGGTCTTCCCCACGCTGAATCTTAATGTACTTTGGAGTTGACATTAGTGCTGCTATTGCGTGTGAGACTTGTGTGTCAGAAATAGGTGATGGAAGCATCCCTCTATGGCCAATGTAACAACAGCTTCAAATAAATTAGAATTCCACAATTTTGAGGTCTCAATTACATTATAGTGAGGAGAAGGAGCATGTAGGATGGCATACTTGGAAATTATGAGGAACATAAGCTGGAATTTCGTGGTCATTGGCGAAGTGACGCTTTTCATTGTTGACCTTGAAGAAAGCTGTTCCTCAAGCCTCTTCCGCCATTCAGTGATCTGTGGCCTAATTCCATATACCCGCCTTTGCCCCAAAATCCCTTAATACCTTTGGCTAATAAAGCTCTCAATCTCAGTTTTAAAATTAAGAATTGATCTAGCATGAATTACCATTTGCTGAAGAGTGTTCCAAACTTCTACCCCCCCTCATTTCATTCCTGAAAGGCCCGGCTGTAATTTTTTAACTGGGCCTTCTCGTCCTGGACTCCCCAACTGGCAGAAATAGGGTAGATTTGGGGAAACTATCTTGAAAACTTCAATCAAATCACCTTCTAAAGTTCCAGGAAATGCAACCCTAGTTAGTTTAATCTCTCTTTTAATTGTGTTGTTTAATTATATGCAGGTGGAGGGTGTTAATTGGGGTCGGTCTTGAGCACTTATAAGGAGACACTATGACTGGTGGAAGTTTTGAGTAAGGAGCTACATGTTTGTAATCCTTTTTACTCTGTACAATAAATGTAATACTGAGGAAAGATTGGCTCCAGCATCACCCTTCAACAACAAGCTTTCTGGAATTTAACACTCGTAGCTTAACCCTTGGAGTCCAGGTACCATTCTAGAAAATCTACGCTGCATTCCCTGCAAGGCCAGTATATGCTTTCTAAGATGTGGTATCCAAAATGTTCACAGTACTCCAGGTGTAGTCTAACCAGGGCTTTGTGTAGCTGAAACATGACTTTTATTCTTGTCCTGCAGATATAAAGGCTGGCTTTCCATTCGCCTTTTTAATTATTGTCTGTACCTGTTAATGACATTTTAATGATCTCTGTACCTGGACCTCCACTGTTTCTAGCTTTTCACCATTTAGAAAGCACCCTGTTCTATCCTTTTTAGGTCGAAAGTGGATGGCATCACTTTTGCCTACATTGAAAACTAGTTGCCACAGTTTTGCAATCATTTGATCTGTCAATACCTCTGCAATTTTATGCTTCCATTTACACTTCCTACAGTACTGCCTTTGTCTTGCCTTTGACGTTCTCCTCCATCTAGCAGTGCTACTTGCTTTCTGGCAGAGAATGTTGCATCATGATCAGGAGTTGGAAAACCTGTGTGCTTTTTTTAATGAGACTGTGGCACATTATGTTGAATCTCATGCTTTAAATGCACATTGTGGTGGTAGAATTAGAGTATTACTGACACTACCACTTTACACTTGGCATTCTGTTTATGCTATGTTTGATAATTCAGGATTTTTCACAGAAAAAAGATTTGCATTTATATGGTGCTTTTCACAGGATTTCCCAAAGTGCTTTACAGCCAGTGAAGTGCTTTTGAAATGTAGTCACTGTTGCAATGTAGGAAATCTGGCAGCCAATTTGCACACAACAAACTCCTGCAAACAGCAATGAAATAAATTACTAAATCATCTGGTTTAGGTGTTAATTGAAGGGTAAATTTTGACCAGGACACCTGCTGTTCTTGGAAATAGTGCCATGGAATGTTACACGCCCACCTGCGAGGGCAGACAGGGCCTTGGTTTAACACCTCATCTGAAAGATGGCATTATCTGACAGTGTTACGCTGCCTCAGTACTGCACTAGAGTCAGCCTAGAATTTTGTGCTCAAATCCTGGAATGGGACTTGAACCTAAAACCTTCTGACTCAGAGGCAGGAGTACAACCACTGAGCCATAGCTGACATTCAAATAAACTGTCAACCTATTTAATAATATTGCTAGTGAAGATGAATCCACTCTAAGGATAGGATTACCAATATTACAAAATAGTGCTTAATCATTGTGAATTTTCAAGTCTTGATCATGTCATGCAAAACTACCATAAATTGGAACAATTTTTTGTCCCAAAAGTGTCCTTTTTTGCATGTTCTTTGCACTCTCATTGTGCTGGTTGTGAAGCTGCCTTGAAAGAGCATTTGCATTTGTGTTTAAACTGATGGTTTAGAAATTCTGTTTTAAGAAATAAATTTCTTTGCACAATTTTACCAAGTTTTCATGCTGCCAGGAACAAGGGTACTGGGCTCTGCTGTGTACAAGAGAACAAGCGCACAGGACTGGTTTAGTGTGTTGTGTTATTGAAACCAGTGGCCTTGACCTGAAGAAATTTGAATGCATGATCTAGGCTGGCAGTGCACTACTGAACAAGTGTTGCATGGGCAGAAGTGTCACCTTCCAGTTGACATCAAAATAAAGTCTGTATGCTTGATATAATGCAAATTATTACATAGCGCCTTTAACATAGGAAAATGTCTTGACACTTCAAAGCATACAGTGCTACATAAATGCAAATTTGTTCTTGCATTATTTTTTGCAGGATAAGGAAGCTGGATTTAATGGTATAAATGCTTACTTTAGCTCAAAGACATCTGGGATAAAACAGTGCCAGTTTAAAAGCATCTGAATAGTAGTCGGTGTTCCTTTTCTACATCATGTGAGCAGTGAACGATGATCCTTCCTTTTAGAAATTATAGCTGTACCCTTTATTGTGGGTTTCCAGGACGACAACTGTTGACTGACTTTTCCAGTTTGTCAGGACTGGGCTTGGTTTTTGATTTGTCTAGCAGTAGATAGCATGACTGAATTAGGAGTTTCATCATTCAAATGCTTGGGCTGTGTCTTAATTGAGCAGAGGATTTGGAAATGTCAGTTCTTGATGTCTCTGACTGGGTTTTGAAAATTAGTTTCGTTAACATTATGCAAGACAGATATTGCTCTGGAATGCTATCAGCCAGAAAGAACAACTGACTTGTACCCAGGTTCACATTCCTTGATTCTGAGGAAGGGTTTATATCAGAAACATCAACAGTCTCCTCGACTATGCTGCCTGACCTGTTGACTGTCTCCAGTGTTTCCTGCTTCAAATTTCCAGCATCTGTAAGAGTTTGCTTCTTTGCTCTTGATTTGTTGATCAATTACTGAAAGTTACCACAGTACTGAATTTGATTTCCGTTCTTCAAAAAAAAACCCTAGAAATTAAAAGCTGGGAGCAGTAAAAGTGACTACGAAGCTGTCGGATTGTCATTAAAACCCAACTGGTTCACCAGTGTTCTTCAGGGAAGAAAACCTATCCTCACCTGGTCTGGCCTATATTTGACTCCAGTCACACACCAATGTGTTAATCGCAATTGCTCTCCGAACAATTCACTCAGTTGTATTAAAAACCAGTACAAACATTTGCAGCGATTGAAGAAGAAAGCCGACGACCACCTTCTCTGGATAATTCGGGTAGCAAGAAATGCTGGTCTTCCCAGCGATGCCTGCAATCTGAGAATTAATTTTAACATTCTTTTTCTTGACGTGAACATTACATTGTTACGAGGGTAAACGCTTGTCATTGAAAAATTAATTCGAATAGAGTTGCACCCATTTCTTTTTACTTCAAAGAAAAAAAAGCAGTCTTTGTTATACAACAGCTTACATTTATATACCTGCTTTAGCATAGTAAAATGTCATGAGGTGCTTCACGGGAGTCTTATTAAACAAAATTTGATACCGAGCCGCTTGAGATATTAGGATATTTGACCAGAATGTTGGTCAAGGAGGTATGTCTTAAAAGAGGAGGGACAGGTGGAGAGGTTTAGAGAGGGGATTCCAGAGCTTGGGGACCAGGCAGCTGAAAGTGTGGCCGGCATTGCTGGACCAATGAAAATTGGGGATGTACAAGAGGCCAGAATTGGGGTGCAGAGATCTTGTTGCTTTGTAAGGCTGGAGGAAATTAGAGTTGGGAAGCAGTGATGCCATGTGGGTGAATATGAAAAGGGGAATGAGAATGTTTAAATAAAGGCATTGCCAGAGCGGAAGCCAATGTAGGCCAACAAGCACAAGGGTGACGGGTGAATGGGACTTGGTGCAAATAGGGAAATTGGCAGCAGGGTTTTGGATGAGCTCAAATTTATGGAGGGTGTACGGCGGGAGGCTGGCCAGGATTCGATTAATCGAGTCTAGAGGTGACAGAGGCATAGAAGAGGGTTTCAGCAACAAATGAGCTGAGGCAGGGGTGGAGAGGAGTGTTATGGAGGTGGAAGTAGGATATGGGGTCAGAAGCTCAGCTCGGTGTCAAATAAAACGCCCAGGTTCCAAACTTGATAGTGTTCACAGAGAGGGATGTAGTCAGTAGCTAGGGAATGACGTTTGTGGTGAATACCAAAGACGATGGATTGTTTTTGGAGAAAACTTCCACTCATCTATGACTGAATGTTGGGCAAGCAGCATGACCAGTCAGGAGCAGAGAAGGGGTAGAGGGGTGGTATTGAGGTAGAGCTGTGTGTTATCAGCAGACATGTGAAACCTGATGTTTTCAGATGATGTCGGCCAAGAGCATGTAGATGAGAAATGGGAGGGGGCCAGGGTTAGATCTTTGGGGACTCCAGAGGGAACAGCATGTGAGCAGAAAG
Source organism: Heterodontus francisci (assembly GCF_036365525.1). Lineage (NCBI taxonomy): Eukaryota > Metazoa > Chordata > Chondrichthyes > Heterodontiformes > Heterodontidae > Heterodontus > Heterodontus francisci. The sequence goes on from NC_090382.1 coordinate 24,814,217, forward strand.
ATAAGCCATTGTTGGTGTTGCGCTGACTACGAATGACTACGCTGGCAGCAAAAGGGAGGCTTTGGAAGATGATGGTTTGGTCAACGCTGTCAAAAGCTGCAGACACTGCAAGAAGTATGAGGAGGGATCCTTTATCATGGTCACAGTCACATAAGTTTTAATTTGTGATTTTGTTGAGGGCTGTTTTGGTGCTCGAGTGGAAATCTGATAGAAAGGGTTCAAACATTCAGTTTTGGGTAAGATGTGCCTGGTTTTGAAAGGTAACAACACATTCATGGACTTTGGAAAAAGGCCTGTGCGACACCTTCCAGCCTGCTGTGTGGCTCCAATGTTACATAGATTAATGGGAACATTGGGCAGAGGTTGGTTTTTGTTTGACGAGAGGGGTTATGACAGCAGATTTGAAGGGATCGGGGACAGTACTTGAGAGAGAACCGTTGACAATATCAGTTAACGTGGGAGCCCAGGAAAGAAAGGTGTGTGGTCCACAGTTCAATGGAAATAGGATCAAGGGAGCACAGAATGGGTCTCTGGACAAGGTGAGCTTGGAGAGGGCATGGTTGTGTGGAGATGGGAGGGATATTAGAGAAAGATGCAAGTTCAGGGTGAGGGTTTGGGGGTGGTGGGATTCTTGGGGGAGATTTGGCGCAAAGTCCGCACTTAAGAGATTGAAAGAGAAATCTTGAATGCTGGAAATTTGAAATAACAATGCAACACATATGGAAAGTGCTGCAGGCCAGCCTTCATTCCAAGTGGAGTGAATGGTCCTGATCCAATACATTAATATCTTTCAGGTGCTGATTGAGTCTGTTTTACTGCAATTATAGTTGCCCATGAGGATATTTTAAAAGGTCGCTTTCTTTTCCAGTACCACTGCATGTGAACTTTCCTTCTCTACTTTCTACTGCCCTGTATCAAGTAGCCTCTCCTAGTGCCACTCTGAGATGGGCACTACTTGGTTCTTAATGAGGACTTGGATGAAGATGAGTTCTCGTTCTGCATTTTTCTCCCTTCATTCTTGTGAGGGTAGATGCCTGACTTTGACTCAGAGAAGTAAGAATATATGAATCTACACATTGGTATTCCAAACAAGAAGCAAAAAATTGTGGATGTTGAGATTTTGAACTTAAAAACAGAAAATACCGGATACTCAGTTTAGACAGTAGCAGTAGAGATTAACAGGGTTTGACAAAGGGTTCAAACCTGAAACATCAAATCAGTTAATGATCCAAAATTGCCCCTCTCGGCATATTTAGCAAACTACATACCAACATTACGTATAAACTTAAGACAGGAAAAGATTGGCTTGTCCATTGGGTTTGTCCCACTTTGCCAGGTAGCAATTAAGCAACATGACCTTAATTTTCCCCACCCATTAGCAGCCATGTAGGGGAGTATTTTTATGCCCCTCAGGAGTGGGGAATGGAGGCAGGCGGGCCCTAAAAATAGTGCCGCTGGCTGATGTGCTGGTTTCCCGGCTCCATCTCACCCCCAGGTCATTTTTCCAGAGGTGTTGTGGGGATTTTGGGAGGGGAATGGTAGGGCTACGTGCCCGCAAACGGCAGGTAACGAATTGAGCCATCCTAATAGCTACATAAAGCCAATTTTGGAGGCCGACTGAGATTTTCCAATCGGCCTCCGGGTCCCTGCAGGCGCCGGGGTACAGTTTAGCTGCCTGGAGTGTCCTCCACCCACCTTTTTTGTGATTCAATCATGGAATGTGGGTGGGGTCACTGCTAAGGCATTTATTGCCCATCTCTAATTGCCCTTGAGAAGGTGGTGCTCAGCTGCTGCTTTGAATTGCTGCTGGCTATGTGGTGAAGGTATTTCCAAAGCGCTATTGGATAAGTAGCTCCAGGATTTTGATCAAGTGACGGTGAAGGAATGGCAATAGAATTCCAACTTACAATGGGTATAACTTGGAGGGGAACTTGCAGGTGGTGGTGTTCCCATGCGCCTGCTGCCATTCTAGGTGGTAAAGGTTGCAGATTTGGAAGTGTCGCTTGAGCCTTGGTGAGTCGCTGCATTGCATCTTATAGATGGTACACACCGCAGTCACAGTTTGCTGGTGATGGAGGGAGTGAATATTTGAGGTGGTGGATGGGATATCAATCAAATGGGCTACTGTGTCTTGGATAGTATTCAGCTTCTTGTGTGTTTTTGGAGCTGCACTCATCCAGACAAGTGGAGAGTATTCCATCACTCTCCTGACTTGTGCCTTATAGATGGTGGACAGACTTTGGGGAATCAGGAGGCGAGTTACTCACTGAAGAATATCCAGCCTCTGGCCTGTTCTTGTAGGTACAGTATTTATATGGCTGGTCCAGTTAACTTTCTGGTTAGTGGTAACTCTCAGGATGTTGATGGAGGGGGATTCTGCGACCATCATGCCATTCAATGTTGAGGGGAGTTGGTTAGATTCTCCCTTGTTGATGGTCATTGCCCGGCACTTGTGTGGCATGAATGTTACTTGCCTCTTAGCAGCCCAAGCCTGAGTGTTGTCCAGGTTTTGTAGCATGTAGACATTGACTGCTTTGTTATCTGAGAAGTTGTGAATGGAACTGAACACTGCAATCATCAACAAACATCCTCACTTCTGATGTTCTGATAGAGAGAAGGCCATTGATGAAGCAGCGGGAGATGGTTGAACCTAGGATATTGTCCTGAGGGCCTCCTGCAATGATGTCCTACATAGGAGTGGGAGTAGGCCATTCAGCTCATTGAGCCTGCCCTAGCATTCAATAAGATCATGGCTGATCTTCCACTTCAATGCCTTTTTCCCACACCATCCTCATATCTCCTTATGTCATTTGTATTTAGAAATCTGTCAATCTCTGCTTTAAACATACTCAATGACTGAGCTTCCACAGCCCTCTGGGGTAGAGAATTCGAAAGATTCACAACCATCTGAGTCAAGAAATTTCTCCTCATCTCTGTCCTAAGTAGCTTCCCCGTTATTTTGAAATTTGTGTCCTCAACCAGTGGGAACATCTTTGCTGCATCTACCCTGTCTATCCCTTTAAGTATTTTGTAGGTTTCAATGAGTTCACCTCTCATTCTTCAAAACTCTGGAGAATACAGGCCCAGTTTCCCCAATCTCTCTTCACAAGACAGTCCCACCATCCTGGGAATAAGTCTGGTTAACCTTGGTTGCACTCCCTATATGGCAATAATATCCTTCCCAAGTGCTGCCTACCAAGGTTCTAGACAATGAAGCAAGACTTCACTACTCCTGTACTCAAATCCTCTTGCGATAAAGTCTAATATGCCATTAGCCTTCTTAATTGCTTGCTGCCCCTGCATGTTAGCTTTCAGTGACTTATTGACAAGGACACCCAGATCCCTTTGTACATCTACGCTTTCTAATCGCTTACCATTTAAGAAATACTCTGCACATCTATTCCTCCTACCAAAGTGGATAACCTCACATTTTTCCACATTATATTCCATCTGCCACGTTCTCGCTTACTCACTAAGTCCGTTCAAATCCCCTTGAACCACTTTGTATCTTCCTCACAACATACATTCCCACCTAGTTTTGTGCCATCCTCGAACTTGGAAATATTACATTTGGTCCCCACACCCAAATAATATATATTGTGAACAGCTGGGGCCCAAGCACTGATCCCTGCGGTACTCCACTAGTCGCAGCCTGCCAACGCGAGAATGACCAGTTTATTTCAACTTTCTGTTTTCTGCCTGTTAACCAATCCTTAATCCATGCCAGTATATTACCTCCAATCCCATGCGCTTTAATTTTGCTAACCAACCTCCTGAGGGACTTTATCAAAAGCCTTCTGAAAATCTAAGTATACCACATCCACTGACTCCCCTTTATCAATTCTGTTCGTAACATCCTCAAAAAACTCCAACAGGTTCGTCAAACATGATTTTCCATTCATAAATCCATGTTGACTCTGCCCAATCAGATCATTATTATCCAAGTGTCCATTTATCACATCCTTTAGAATAGATTCTAGCAATTTCCCAATGACTGATGTAAGGCTAACAGGTCTGTAATTCCCTGTTTTCTCTCTTTCCCCATTCCTTAAATAATGGGGTGACATTTGCGACCTTTCAATCTGCAGGAATCGCTCCAGAATCTGTAGAACTTTGGAAGATGATCACCAATGCATCCACTATCTCCATCGCTACCTCTTTCAACACTTGGATGTAGAATTTCAGGTCCTGGGGACTTATCAACCTTCAGCCCCATTAATTTCTCCAATACAACCTTCTTACTAATTTCCTTCAATTCCTCATTTTCCCCCTAATCCCTTGGATCTCTAATTCTGGGAGATTTCTTGTATCTTCCTCAGTGAAGACAGACACAAAGTAATCATTTAGCTTCTTTGCCTGGGGCAGAATCGAGAAGGAATTCTAAAGGGTTGTACCTAGACTGCTGACAGCACATCCACATAGATGGACAGATGGGAGGGAGTGAGGCAAGGCCATAAAGAATTTAAGGACAACAATTTTAAATTTGATGCACGGGGAGTCTTTCAACTCTTTTGATCTAGCCACAAGATTAGATTGCCTTTGCTTGGCAGTGTCGTTGGTAGGTTTGCCTGCAACGTCAGAAGTCAGGAACTGGAACCCTCCTGCATATTTGCATGGTATATGAGCTAGCAGCAGCTTAATATAAATGCCAGCTATTAATAACCTACTTGTATTTGATACTGGAGATATGCTGCATAATAATTGTTTGGTGCTGCTATACAGTATGGAGGAAATTATTTGCAATCATCACTGGAAAATGTTATGACAGAGGTTTTGTGAAATTGTTATTACTGTAATTGGGGAAAGAACATCTTGTGTACATTAACTTTGAGGAATTTTAAAAACTTTTCCAAAAAAGAGGAAGTTTTAATTACATGGAACCTGGAAATTTAGTCACTTTCAGAGAAAACCCCTGAATTCTTGAATTTTTGTAAGTTTTATATAAGAACTTTTTTTTACTTGTTTTTTAAAAAACTTAGTAAATAGACATCAAAATAAATGAATAACAGCAATATTTTATACAGAATGATTTCAAGATGGTTGCAGTGGTGTATAGGTAGCAGTACTGAACTAGTAGCTCAAGCTGCTACTTCAAATCATAGCAAGTTGTGAAACTGAATTATTATAGAAGCTATTGGATTGCCATTTAAAGAAAACAACTGGTATGCAAATGTCCTTGACGTTTCGGGACATAGGAAAAGGAGTAGGCCATTTAGCTCTTTGAGCCTGTTCTACCATTCAATGCGATCATGACCTCGGAGGAAGTGGAGGAAACCTGCTCACTTGTATATGCCTGTGGCTGAGATGCACATGGAGATTGTCTCTGTCATGGAGGTGCCCATGGGCGCACGTCCTGAGACTGCAGGTGCAATCTCATCACTGGGCCCTGCTGCCTCCTCCAGAGGGATCAAGAGGCTGATGATGAAAATAGTGCCCCATGAGAGGTGGCACGCTTATCTTCCTCGATGACTGCCATAGCCCTTAGGGTGCAACTGGCATCCCTTCCATGCATCCCTGCGCCATTAGCGCCACTGACAGGTCAAGGCTACAAAGTGTGGCATGCATCCTTCGTACTTCGGTGCGCAGTTACTGCATGCATTCCAGGTGCTGGTGCATATGGCTCTCCATGAGGTTTTCTACTCTTTCGATGGGGCAGCTCATGCATTCAAAGTCCTAATCCATGGTGGCGCACTTGAGTTGGATGGACTCCTCCATTCACAGCCCGTGACTGCACACTGCCTCTGGGAACCCTAACATGTGGGAGCACATCTGTTGCTGCTGATCTAGGCAGAGCCTCCTTTCCTGTGACCACTGAGACCCTGCATCTATGCCGAGCTGAGCAAGACCGTGTCCATCCTCCCTCCCTTTGAGGGGGGACTGCCCACAGCTGTCTCTGGCACCTCCTCCTGCACACTGGCGCCATGTTCAACATGCAGTGCCACCTTCTCTAACTGCATGCAAGGACCCACTGAGGTGACTATATCTGCACTGGTGGAGGGTGTGCTGGTAGGGTGTGATAGTGCTTATTTGAGCTTTGAGTTTTATTTTTGGCCCAGTTATGGTGAGGGAGTTGGTCTCATTGCCTTGATGTCTGCTCCTGTGGGAGTCTTAAGAGATCATGAGAACTAGCCTTGGAGAGAAGAAGTGCTGATGCTTCTCAGTGCTACTCGGTGTTTGTTTCCCCAAAATAAACTTTGTTCATAAAATTTGTAATAATACATGACATAACAGTTCAAATTTGGCATTAAATGTGTTCAGTATGCCGTCAGATGGGGTGGCGTTCAATACAGCCCCTTAATGAATGCATTGTACTCTCTAATTGCTGTCTTCACCATGGATCACCATTTTGCCTTGTCCGACTTGCTTGTGGCCCGCAACCCTGTTGATGTCCATGGCCCCCTCCTCCATGGCAGTGATAACGTGAAGGTAGGGAACCCCTTCTCCAGTCTGAGCCTTCTCCTGGACATTATGATAGTGTTGCTGCTGCAAACAAAAGAGAGAGAGGCACTGCCGGCCTCTATGGCCAATGCCAGTTGTTCTGTTTATTATAGAGTCATAGAGAGATACAGCACTGAAACAGGCCCTTCGGCCCACCGAGTCTGTGCCGACCATCAACCACCCATTTATACTAATCCTGCATTAATGCCATATTCCCGACCACATCCACATCTTCCCTCAATTCTCCTACCACATACCAACACTCGGGTAAATTGGCCATTGTAAATTGCCCTATCAACCTGCAAGTCTTTGGCCGTGGGAGGAAACCAAAGCGGTCACAGGGAGAACGTACAAACTCTGCACAGGCAGTATCCAGAACCGAATCCGGGTTGCTGGAGCTGTGAGGCTGTGTTGCTAACCACTGCGCCGCCGCATTATACCTATTCCCACACGGGATCCAGTTTCTGTACACCGCAGTCGTTCTGATGACTGCATCGGCTACCTCTGTGCAGGCCTTCTTAGTTTGGGTGGGTGATCTCCTGCAAACCTCTGAAGCGGACCTCCATCATCTCCCTTATAGCCTCGAGGAGGGCCTCCAGGTCTGTATCAGCAATCGAGTGCCTGCCGTGCCCCGGTTTCCAGACATCTGGCTCTCCTGAGACATATTGCAAGCTGACGGTGAAACGGTGAAATGCCAGCCGCAGTAATCACTGCCATGGTCTGTTTAAATTGGACTCCCACTTGAACAACCCTGTTTCCATTCCCACCCCCATGGCTGCTAATTGGCCACAAAACCCATCTCCAGGCCAGTTAAGGGGGCGCCCTGTGAAATTCGGGACTGGTGACTGTTTCCCCCCCAGAGTTGGGTTTAGAACCTGAAAATGGTCCCAACTTCCCAGGAAAGAAAATTTTTTGCCCAGGACAGAAAATCTTGCCCCATATACCTGCTTTTGTCCCATATTCTTTCATGCCTTTGGATAACAAAATATATCCATCTCCAGATTTAACATTTACAATTGACCTATCATCAATTGCTGGCTGTGGAAAAGAGTTTCAAACCTCTGTCACCCTTCGAGTGCAGGAATATTTCCTTAATGTTATGGAATTTCCATTTTTCTTGTGTTAAAACTTGGGAATCTATATTTTTAAAAACTAAAAGGATTTCATGGACATTGAAACATCTGGAGATAGCTGAATTTTATGGATGCTTTCAAAAAAAAAAGGTCAACAAGAGGTTCCTGGTTTTGACCAGTAAACAAATACTGGAAACCAGGTGATTTCAAGTAAACACCACAGGGGGTTTGACTTAAAAGGGATTCTTTGTTGTGACAAGAGAGAATTTATCACCAGCATGAGACTTGCTTGGAAAAGTAGTTTCATTTTTGAACTGTTAAAAGCCAGTGGGTTTGGACTAAAGCAGGCAATTGGAATTTGATATGGACCTGCCAGGAGTTTAGAGGACAGCTGTTACCTTTCCTTGAAGACTCCCTGCTCTTGAAAAGTGAAAGCTTTTATAAAGTTGTACTGTTGCCTCCTGCATTTTTTTTTAAAGAAACCCTGGATATTTGCAGAAACCTTACATTTTCAATGAACTTTGTGTCGAATATGAGAGAGAACCGGCACTTGTTGCTGCACGTATTTGAAGCTTCTGCTGTTGAATTTCTTTGATCGTCTACCCAAAACAGACTCTTCCTCAACCTTGCCTGGAAAGACTCTTAATGGCATCCAACTATTGAACTTTGGGGAACCGTGCCAAAACAACGGACTTCTGTATTCAGTCAGCTGTAAACAAAAATCCCTTTTTTTCCCCTGGTTAACCAGTTTTTGGATGTATGAGGGCTAAGATATAAAAATAAGGGGCTTTACTATTTCAATTTGCGTATAAATTTACCTAATTCTTGGTTAAGACCTGGTTTTATAATCGGATAATTTTGTTGTTTATTAAAGAAACCTTTTTGGTGTGCTTTACTCGGGACAAATAGCGTATCAAATTGGCTGTTTTGGTAAGTGGGAAAATTTATTGATATGCTGTGATCTGTGGAGAAGTGAGACTGAATTAACAGTGCACTCCTCCCGCCTTGGTCGTAACATTATTTCACTCCTGAAAGGCCTGGCTCTAATGTTTAGACACTGGCCCATCATCCTACGCTCCATAACCAGTGGAAATAATTTCTCACTGCCCTATCTGTTCCCCTTAATATTTTGAGTTTACCTGTATTATTAAGAATCAAGAGTTGGTAGAGCTGATCTCGGTTTATCCTGACTGGATCATGAAACATGTAAGGCCCTCAGTTTATTGATGCTAGAAAAGTTATGTCTATCTTCTTTTAAATTTGTCTATGGCCTCAACCGTTCATTCTGTCCCACCACAGCAACTTGCCTGCTCTTTCCATTCCTACTTGTGTCTCTAGTCCCACACTAAATGGTTGACTCTTAATGCCCTCTGAAATGGCCTAACAACCACTCGCATTTAAAAACAATCAGTAGAGCCTTCTCAGAGCAACTAGTGATGAGATGTGGGTGACACTGGCAACTCTAAATATTTTGCCTAAGAACAAATTTTTAAAAGTAATGTACTCATTGTGTGTGTTTGCTCTCAATGATTAAATATGCAATTATCTATCTAAAATGCAATCAATTGTCAAAAGATTTGTCTTAGTAAAAAAGTATTTATTGCTGGGTAGTGAAGCAACTAGGTGTCAGAGACACGGCTGTCAGGGGCCAACTCTGAAGAGGTACTAGTGTGATCATCTCTGGCCAGCTCCCAATCAACTAAGTAGAAATCAGAGCTGATCCCAGGTGCTGATGTCTATGTTAAAATGTGAAGATAAAGTTTGCTATCAGCGAGAACTTCAAACTGGAGAGAAGTGCTAGCACATATTGAACCTCCTGATGTCAGCAGGGAAAACAAAGAACACCACTGGTTGACAGCTAATGAAGCACTCCCATTGGCACAACCTCAAAAAAACCTCCGCACACTTGCGTGAAATCTCGTAGCCCCTATTGGAACACACTATGCCCTACAAACCGACGACAGCCTCACCTTTCGATGGCGCATCTCCTGGTTGACTGCAACCATCGTCAACCACAACCTGGTAACTGACTCGACCAGTGAAGTCCCAGGTGTCAACCTCCCATGGAAAATCTGGTCAACCCTCAACTGCTTGAGGACAGGCCAGGGAAGATGTTGCCACATGCTCCACAAGTGGAACATGAGGACCAGCTTAAATTGTGACTGTGGCCATCCAAGTCAGACCATCACCCACATATTGAACTCTTGCCCTGAGAGATCCATTCCTGGTGGCATCACAACTATTCACTCTGCATCAACTGAAGCTGTTGGATGGATTGTTAACCTTGACATCAAACTATAACTGCTTCCCCAGCCATACAAAACATATCTAGGCCATTGCAGATTTGTTTAATGAATAAAAAGAAAGACTTGGATTTATGTAGCGCCTTTCACGATCTCAGGATGTCCCAAAGGAGTTTACAGCCGATGAAATACTTTTGAAATGTACTTGCTGTTGGATAAAAAAACGTGGTAGTCAGTTTGCACACAGCAAGGTTCCACAAGCAGCAAAGTGGTGATGACCAGATAAACCTGTTTCAGTGATATTGAAGGAGAAATTTTGGCCAGGACAGCAAGGAGGCCTCCCCTGTTTATCTCAATAGTGCCATGGGATCTTTTATGTCCACCTGAGAGGATAGAGGGAACCTCAACAGTGCACCGCTCCCTCAGTACTTTACTGGAGTATCCACCTACATTATCTGCTTAAGTATCTGGAGCTGGTCTTGAACCAACAACCTTCTGACACATTGTCAAAAGTGCTATTATTAAGCTACAGCTGACAAATAATACCCAAGATAAGCCGGGCGAATAGATAATACCTTTTAATGCGGCACTCTCGCTAGTTTGAAACAGAATTGTATGGCATCTCATCCCTCTTAGCACATTCCCAATTCTGTTAATTTGCTTTTCTCGAAGCATCAATCAAACTCCTTTCTTCTTGTATCATTTCCTACCTATCTACTTCCTTTCTTCTTGTATCATTTCCTACCTATCTACTTTACTTCATGCATCTTCGCGTACTCTTCTCAAAACTTTTTCGAAGCCTGACATCCTATTTTCTCAGCAACTACGTTTCAGTGCTATAATCCATATCAGAATCTTCTCTAATCTTTTATTCAGCTCTCTCAACTCAATAGAGAAAAAAATTAGGATTTGTTTTGAATTGTATTAAATTGTATATCTTAAGTGCTTACTTGAGATTTTTCATCATTGCAGCAATAAAAGATGACAAAATAGTGGTACATTATTTGCAATTCGAAACTTCATATCTGCACTTTGGTCTGCGTAGTAACCAAATCACTTATCGACCTACTGAGAGAGGCTAGGCGGAAGGCATAAAACCAGAACAAGGAAGAAATACTTCTGAAGGACAGAATTATGTTATGCTCACTAACAGTGGTGGGATATTTACTTTCTAAAGGTCCTTAATTTGCAGAGGTTTTTGTAAGCTGTTTGAATGCTGTGTACTGTGCCTAGGTTCAGTGTACAGCTGCCTTACAATTTTACTAGATTTATTCAATACACATTATCTAAGGAGTGACAGTTGACAACAAATTATATTTATATAGCGCCTTTAAAGTAATAAAACATCCAAAGACACTTTCAGGAGCATTATAAAACGAAGTGTTGTAGCTGTACTGGAACAGCTTGGTTAGGGGCGTGGAAAGTTCTGGAGCACATGTCTTCAGTACTATTGCCGGAATGTTGTCAGGGCCCATAGTCTTTGCAGTATCCAGTGCCTTCAGCCTTTTCTTGATATCATGTGGAGTAAATCGGATTGGCTGAAGACTGGCATCTGTGATGCCGGGGGCCTTAACAGGAGGCCGAGATGGATCATCCACTTGGCACTTCTGGCTGAAGTTGGATGCAGATGCTTCAGCCTTGTCTTTTGCACTGATGTGCTGGGCTCCCCCATTGTTGAGCATGGGGATAGAAACATAGAAAATAGCAGGAGGAGGCCATTCGGCCCTTCGGGATTGCTCCTTCATTCAAAAAAGATCATGGCTGATCGTCTAATTCAGTGCACTGTTCCCGCTTTCTCCCCATATCCCTTGATCCCTTTGGCATTAAGAAATATATCTATCTATTTCTTGAATATATTTAATGACTTGGCCTCCACTGCCTTCTACGGTAGAGAATTCCACAGGTTCACCACCATCTGAGTGAAGAAATTTCTCCTCGTCTCGTTTCTAAATGGCATACCCCGTATACTGAGACTGTGACCCCTGGTTCTGGACTGCCCAGCCATCGGGAACATCCTCCCTGCATCTGGCCTCTGAAGTCCTGTTAGAATTTTATAGGTTTTACTGAGTAAGAGAGGTGTAGGGACGGCCTAGGCAACTGAAGGCATGGCCACCAGTGGTGGAGTGATTAAAATTGGGGATGCTCAAGAGGCTAGAATTAGATCAGTGCAGATCCCTTGAAGGGTTATGGGACTGGAGGAGATGAGGGATAGGGAGGGCTGAGGCCATGGAGAGAATTGAAAACAAGGATGAGAATTTTAAAATTAAGACGGTGCTTAAAGTAGAATCAAGGATTGCACACTTGAGTTTTTAGAGACCATTATCCCAGAAATAGAACAACATTTTTTTTTACGAAAGATGTGGAGAACTATTTTGGGCAGCAGTGACTGTTCCAAGCATTTTGTATGTGAAATGCCAACAGTGAAGCCTCATCATGAACTCTGCGTACCTATCAAAAAGGTATGATAGTGACTTTTTAGCTGGTGGGTGATCACTTTATAACCAGATGGTCATGAGTACTGTGGGGCTTCTAGCTGGTCTGTCAATCTAGACTGAAAGAGGGGTTTGATGGGAAAGTGTACTTGTCGAAATTGCTTCTCTTGGCTGATTGTGGAACAGCAGTTGTATTGATTGAGACTGTAGATGAAATCATCCTGATATTGTAGGGGAAAAAAAGTAATGTGGTTAAATAACATGCTAAGCTGCAGGTTTTTCATTAAATTTTAATTTATAGACTTAAATAAATTTGTTCAGTGGTCTCCTTTGCGTAAAATGCCTGGAATTTAATTGCAGCAAGATCCAAATTTCTCCTCCAATCTATTTTACAGCTTTTAATGAGAATTAAACCCGTGCACTAGCTCAGACCATGGCAATATATACTACTTTGTGCTTCCTGCTTTCATCATCTTGCATTTAAAAAAAAAATTGCCTCACATTTAGGGAACACATATATTGTAACTAAATACTCAACTAACATCAAAGAGATTTAATATATTAAGTTTAAAAAAAAATCAGATTGCCTGATAAGCCACCTGGGCATTTCATAGAATCCTAGAAATTTGCACACAAATGGAGGCCTGTCATGCCTGTGGTGACTCTTGGATAAAGCAGCCCCGAATCCCCCATTTATGTCTGCACCCTGTAAGATCCTCATTCCCAAGTACCTGCCCAAATCCCTTTTTAAAATTGTTTATGTAATTGGCTTCCTCCACCTTTTCAGGTAGAACATTCCAGATCCTGACTACTGAAAAAACTTCTTCATCTCTCCCCTTTTATCTTTGTATGATATTGCATAAACTGCAGTCATAGTATTGCCAGAATGAAAAAAAAGACTAGAGCTGTACTACAATAAATCTTAAATCTGTTTTTAACTGGTGGTTGTGGATCTCTTTCCCTCAAGGCCTGGAAATTAATTACTAACCTGATTCCTGAGTTATATGACCAGCTGTGTATTGATGGGCACCTAAAACGTGTTCACATAGATGCAAAAGCAGCAGTGTAACTATACCTGGTCTATTAAATATTCTGTAATTTCCCTATGCTGTAATCAAATACTTTTTTCCTAACTGTAGCATGATACTACGTTTTAGCAGCAACTATACAAAACATCAGGGAAAGAAAAGTGTAAAACCAGTACACTCGATGAAAGGAGAGTGTTTTCATTATTGTGATGGCTGTTTGGACCAATGTTTTTTTTCTTCCATGAGCCACCACTTAGTCTAAACCTCTTCCTTGTATCCCTTCATAGGTCTTTAAGCAACTATCTTTTAAAAGTACTTATGAATTCTACTTCAACAAAAAGTTTTGGTCGAGAATTTCACATTGTAACTATCGCCTGTGTGTAAAGAAATGTTTCTAGCCAGCTTTTGAATTCTTTTTCTGATTATTTTAAATTTGTGCCACCTTTTTATTGTCTAACCGACTTGCGAAAGCAATGCATCACCATTTACCATATCAATATTTGAAGATTTCGATAGGTTCCCCCTTTACTTTCTCAGTTCCAGTGGGAAAATGTCCTAGCGTTTCAAGTCTCTTTATATCTGTAGCCCTTTAATCCTATGCGATCTCTTTGGATCCTGTTAAGGTACAATTACATGGCTAGTGCTATAAATCGAAAGTCTAGGCCAGACTAAAGCAGAGTGAGATTCCTTCCTTCAGGGTCTTGCTCTGCTTCAGGTTGCTGCCTGATATTCACACCATATATTTGGTGGAAATCACATTGTAAAAATGCTAAAGTTGTAATGTAGTTATACCCTTAGAAACCTGGAGAATTGACTTGGAAGTTGGGGAAAATGCACTAAAAAAGCTGTCAACCTTTACTTCCTGAGCATCCAGACATGCCTCTGAAACCGAGAAAGCAATATGCTAACTATATTAAATTCCAGCAGTTTTCTGCATTTATTTATTAAAACTGCAAACAATGTGAAGATTTTGATCCCAGTTCCGCTTTTTGATCTAATGAGAGATGCTTATACTTCTGTTATGTTCACTATGTTGGTGCTATACCTGTTTTTAAAAAAAAAAAAATTGTGTACCTGTTTTCTTATAAAAATACTGCATTATACTGGCATCTCAGAGCCTTATGTACTCTCAAATATGTACAAAATGAGTGCAGTTTACTGGCTGCCTGAATTGGGATATAATTTTTTTCTTGAGCTGTTGGCAGCAAGCAGCTCTTTTTTAATTATTCAGAAGAAAATACAGCAACTTGAGCACAACCTTGGATGGTTGCCCATTACATTTGTAAGGTAATACAGCATTATCGAAGGTACTGTCCTTTAGATGAGAAACAAAATGTAGGCCCTGACTGTGCACGTGGGCATTAAAAATCGCATTTGCAGGAGGCTGGAGAGTTCTGGTGACCTGGCGACATTTCTCACTCGAACACAACAAAATATAGATTTAATTGGTCATTATTCATCACATTATTGCATCTGACATCTTGCTGTGTGCGAAATGGTTATTCTGTAATAAAAACAACTGCACAATGAAACTCGATCTTTGTGAAGAGCTTTGAATGAGATGTTCTAAAGCACTATTGAAAGTTCTTGAACTTCAGAATTGCTAGATGAAAAACACAGAAGTATGTCTAGTTTGTCTTCTACCATCCTGGCAGTCCCTTAACACAGAAAGAGCTTCTCATTAAAATATAGTATCTTTTATTTGAAATCCTTCTATTGGCACCAAATCTTCCTGTGATGGAAACAAATCTTAAAGTTGTTCTGTTCAATAAAACAGTGCCATTCAAAATTAAATAAACATAATTTTATAACATTTTTGCTGGATAAATAGAGGCAATTGCATGGCAAGTTGAATACTATGTTCCTTCCGCAAGTGAAGGAAACATGATGTTTTCAGATAAAGTTCTGAATGCATTGTATGGGTGTCCTTCATGAATGGAAGGGCACTGATTAAATATCTGTGTGTATTTGTATTTTCTCTTTCTTATCTTAAACTAAACTTTTAGTTATGAAGGTTTTTCTTGACATGGTACGTAAAAAAAAACACCTTTTTCAAGGAAGGATTTCAATGAAATTGTACCCTGATTAAGCACAGGTTGCTATGGTTATACTGAGGATGAATACATAGCTATGTAAATCTACCTGATGCATAAAGACAAATCTACAAAATTCAAGTACATAGTGATTGAGCTTACTTGGGGTCCCTTAACTGTAGACAAATTTGTTCAATATTCAGTGGCCTGTCATCAAATGCTGTATATAATCTGCAAAGGAAAATAAATTACTGGAGATTTGTAGATTGCAAAACCTAATTTGATAATCCAGCCATAAGATAATGTTGGTGTAGAGTATTCTTAATTCCTGATCTTATTAATTATGATGGAATTTGTTCAAAATATGCATTTTATGAAAAGTTTCCTTCATGCTCTGCGCCTGTGATCGCTTGTTGGGCAATGGGGTCTGTACTGCTGGCACTTGTGAAACTGCATCCTATTAATGATCAGTGACTTTAGGAGATTACTAGGCCTTTGGAACAGCTGAGTTTAAAAAAAAAAAAATATTTTGCATAATATTTTCAGAGAAAACTGATCTACTGATATCTCAATTTTCAGTAGCCCAGGTTGTAAAGGTGGTTTACCTATGAACGTGAAACATTTTATATGTGATAAAGAAAGACTGAAATGAGCTTAGTGATGCACGTGAATTTGTGAACCTCCAGTTTTGATATTGGCGTGCAATCCAGAAGACAGTGTGGTCAATTTAACTGAAATTCAGTTATGTAGAAGTACTAATTCCTGCTTTTTTGAGCACTGCAAACTGGGAGGAAATAATGTTCAATGCTAATGCAAAAGCAAAATATGGTTGGTGCTGGAATTACTCAGCAGGTCAGGCAGCACTTGTGGAGAGAAAAACAAAGGCCCAGATTTTGTGGTCGGCGACAAAGCAATGGCACTTGCCTGAGACTTGGAAGAAAGCTGTCCAGAAAAATCTTGCAATCTCTGTAGCATGGATTTCACCTTTTCCAGCATTAGCTTGAAACTGGACTCCAGCAACAGTAATGTCATCAAGTAGGGAGACCAAACGCAGATTGGGTGACCGCTTTGCAGAACACCTCCGTTCAGTCCGCAAGCATGACCGTGAGCTTCCAGTTGCTTGCCATTTTAATTCACCACCCTGCTCTCGTGCCTACATTTCTGTCCTTGGCTTGCTGCAGTGTTCCAGTGAACCTCAAAGCTCGAGGAACAGCACTTCATCTTCCAATTAGGTACTCTACAGCCTTCTGGATTCAACATTGAGTTCATCAATTTCAAAGCATGACTGACCTTTAAAAAAAATTTTTCAACCATGTGTCTGTCTTAAACTTCTTTTTCATATTTGTGCTTTTGAGCTGCTCATTATTCTGCCATTAACACTGTGCTAATGCTTTGACTTTTACTACAACTATTAGTACTCTCTTTGCCCTATCACACACCTTTCCTTTTGTTCTTCTTCCACCCATCACCGCCCCCCCCCCCACTCCTCCCCTTACTTGCTCAAAGCCTATTACATTTCTAACCTTTGCCAGTTGTGTGAAAGGTCACAGACCTGAAACGTTAATTGTTTCTCTCTCCACAGATGCTACCAGATTTGCTTAGTATTTCTAGCACTTGGTGTTTTTATTTCAGATTTCCAGCATCTACAGTATTTTGCTTTTGTTAATTTTGCTTCTCTCTCCAAAGGTGCTGTCCGCCCTGCTGAGTATTCCCAGCATTTTCTGTTGGTAACATTCAGTGCTAGTTAAATAATACAGGAAAAACCTGTCAAGTATGTGCAATTAAAGGGTGTGTTTTTAGCTGCACCTCTTTTCCTGCAGTTATGGAATGTGTAAGAATATATTGTGCTGTTGCATTTCCTTGCCCTTAAATTTGACACCCTTTGCCTTATAAGACAATCAACATGGAGCTGGAGCTTTCACTTATTCGTAGTGATTAGATGGAAAAGGTAGCCAACAACATAGAATATCAGAGCTTGAGGTAAATTCTCTGTTCTCTTCCAGTCAGTGATGTCACTATGCTTAGGTAGAATATTTGATACCAGTATACTCTACCAATACAGGCACAAACCTCAGGAGCATCAAAGTTGATGATTTAAAAAAAAAAATCCCCTGACCCACCCCCAAGATGGTGGACAGAAAAATTAGTTCATTTGGGTTAACTGACATGTGACACTGCCGTTATTGAGAGGACAGATAGCTGAAAAAAACATAAGAAATAGGAGCAGGAGTAAGTTATGTGGCTCCTTCAAAATGCCAGCACCACTCAATAAGATTGTGACTGACCTTCAGCCTCTCATTATTGACCTTCAATCCCAACTCCACTTTCCTACCCACTCCCCATATCTCTTGATTCCCTTGGGTTCAAAGAATCTGTTGACCTCTGTCTTGTATATGTTCAACGACTGAGCATCCACAGCCCTCTGGGTAGAGAATTCCAGAGATTCCAAACCCACTGAGTAAAGAAATTTCTCCTCCTCTTGGTCCTAAATAGCCGACCTCTTATACTTAAACTGTGATCCCTACTTCTCGACTCTCCAGCCATGGACAACAGCCTTTCAGCATCTATTCTGTCAAGCCCTCTAAGAAATTTATACATTTCAATGAGATCACTTTTCATCCCTCTGAACTCAAGGGCATAGACGCATTTTACTCAATCTCTCCTTATCGGGCGACCCTCTTCATCTCAGGAGATAATTTAGTGAACATTCATTGCACCTTCTCTAAGGCAAGTATCTTCTTGCTTAGGTAAGACAAAACTGTACACAGTTTTAAACCCTTTATAATTGCAACAAGTCTTACTCTACATCAACACCCTTGCAATAAAGGCTCACATTCCATTTGTCCTCCGAATTGTTTGCAGTATCTGCATGTTAACTTTCTGTGATTCGAGTACAAGAACACTCAAACCCCTCTGAATACCAACATTGTCTAGTCTCTCACCTTTTCCTACCAAAATGGATAGTTTCAAATTTTCCCACATTATAATCCATCTGCCACTTTCTTGCCTATTCACCTATGGCTCTATAACCCTTTGCAGTCTCTTTGCCAACTAGCTTTTTATCATCAGCAAACAAAAACATTACACTCAGTTTGCTCACCTAAGTCATTGATATTGATTGTAAATAGCTGAGGCCCCAAGCACTGATACTTGCATCGCCCCATAAGTTACAGTTGACTGGAAAATGACCCATTTATCACGACTGCCTGCTTTCTGTTCGTTAACCAATCCACAATCCAAGCTCATATATTACTAATCCCAAGAGCCCTAATCCTGTGAATAACATCTCTGGCACCTTATCGAAAGCCTTTTGAAAGGCCAAATACACTACATACACTGGTTCCCCTTTATCTACCCTGCTACTTACATCCTCAAAAAACTATAATACATTCGTCAGACACTGTTTCTTCTTCCTAAAACGGCATTGACTCTGCCTAATCTTATAATATTGTAAGTCCCCTGTTACTACGTTCATCATAATAGATTCTAGTGTTTTCCCTACTGATGTCAAGCCAACTGACCTATTGTACCCTGTTCTTCTCTCCCCTTTCTTGAAGAGTGGGGTTACATTTGCTACTTTCCAATCCATGGGTCCATTCTAGAAGTTTGGGAAGGGGTTCTCAATCTTGTTGCTTCTGAGGCTCCCCTCCTGAGTTATAAAAATTCCATAGATCCTGTAACACAGGTATACATTCTGCATTAAAAAAAGTTATACAGTTAAACGAAGAGCTGGCACAGACGCGATGGGCCGTTTGGCCGCCTATGCTCTGATTCTGTGAAAGGTGATCCATCACTTTTTGCAGTCTGAGTACAAATAGTATCATCTTTCAAACAGTTCACCTGGAAGAAAGACTCCCTCAGTACTTCATATAACAATACAAAGTGGCTCCTGACAGCGCAGCCCAGCGCCGAAGTCATCAGAGCGCTCCCAGCTTCGCACATGCGCAGAATGGACCCTTGCTGTCAGTATGGTGCTGCGCATGCAGCTTGCCAGGACTAATTCATGCATGTGCTTGAAAATGTCATCACGTACTGCAACGTCTGCTCGCCGCTCCCTTCCCACCTCACCACTTCTCCCACCTCGGCCACTCTCTCCCCGCTTCCTCCACCCCCCCCCCCACCCCCTCCCCCAACTTGTCAGCCATTTGTTTCCCACCTCACCGCTTCTTCCCTTCTGCTCTGTTTCTGCTTCCCTGCTCCCTCCTGCTTCTGGTGCCCGCTCCATTCCGCAATTGCTGCCTTTCTTCCCTGTGCGGGAGAGATAGAGAGACAAGATGGGGAGGGGACGGAGTGGGGATGAGAAGTGGGACGGAGTGGGGAGCAGAGGCAAAGCAGAGGGGATAAAGCGACGAGGCCGGGAGCAAGTGGCCCACAGGTTGGGTTTGAGGGCGGGGGGTGGTGAAGTGAGGAGCGAGTGGCCGAGGTGGGAGAAGTGACGAGGCGTGGAGCAAGTGGCGAGCAGACTGATGTGGGAGGCAGCGGTGAAGAAAAGTGCGATGGCAGGAGTGGGCGGGGTACTTTTAGGGCTGCGATGGAGGCATTTTGGTTTCATTTGCTTTTGTTTTTGTGATAAAGTGAGCAGCGCTATCTTGACGATCGTTAACTGCCAAAAACGTCGCAGGCAGTGACTTTTCAGTGCATGATGCTGCATTTGTGCATGTGCAAATACTACACCACATAGTGGTTGCGTTGTCAGCAAACGCAGCCCGAACAATCTCATGTTTCTATTTATAAGGGGCAGCTATATGATTTTGTTACAAATGCACAAAAACCCAACTCAGCCTGCCAGATATTTCAATTCAATAGAAATGTGTGACCCAGAATATTGGCATTATTTAGTGACAGTTCTGGAACATTCCCCATGCTAGGCACCAAAATCTCCAGCATTATTAAATCTAAACTGCTGACTTTTTATTTAAACTTTATCAAAAAATATATAATTTATGCACAGATTTGATTAATTGTGGCATGCTACGGTCAGGATGTAGGCATTGGGGCGATTTAACAGCCATTTAACCATGTTTATCATCTGTATGGTTTCAAATTCCTAAAATTCATCAGTTTTACTTACAGATCTGTGTTTGAAGCAAAAGTTTGTTGCGAACATGTTTTTCAAGATTCTCAATGGTTGTGTTTATTTACTGGAAATGTGGCAAGCAAGCAAACAATACTTGTAATAAATTCACTTGTCACCAGTGCTATTAAGACAAATTGCGCACATTGGCTGGATTGATACTGATGGTGAAACCGTCAGTATTTGCTGCCTTTACTCCACTGAAACTGACAGGAACTTCGGGAGTCCACACATGCGTAGTTAATTGCAGAAATCCAGAAGTTGCTGTCAAGGATTTTATACTCCTACTGTGGGTGCGCTATTGAGGTGCCCCAGAGTGTGCAGTCTAAGCAATCAATGAATTGATGAAAACTTTCACTTTTTCTGCTGTTTGTTCACACTGTGTAACTTTTTTTAGAGGTTTTTTTTTACATTGTTGAATGAGATGTAACTGGGTTTTCAACAGTGTACTAAGATCATAATTATTGCTAAATAGCCTCGCTGTCCCTGAATATCTAATTCTATATTTGTAGAATGTCAGATTTTTTCATTGATAAATTCCACATTTAAATTTTTTTTTAATAATTTGTTTCCGCTTCCAACTTAATCCAATCATCATTTATCTCCTTATCTGAAAATTTAAACATGAAGTGAAGAGGATAATCAGTGCTTTCAACTTTCTGGTTTGCTATCTGTGCAAATATGTCAATGTTATTTGCTGCTTATCCTGTTTCCTGGTATCACCAGAAACAAACTGATGCCAGGATCCAAGCCACAGAGATCGTTAGGTCTTTGTGGGCAGCTTTCTTTGAGGTCATTTGAGGTGAGTGCTGTTGCTTCGCCGATCACTACAAAATCTAACTTGTTAAGTGTTTAGTAAACTTTAAAATGGTCGATAACTGCCATTTGGCTATCAAACCTTCTTTCCTATTTAAATAAATATTTAAATCTGCATGCTATGCGGTAGTTTCATGACGATAAATTGGGATTCTGCTTCTTTAATCCGAAACCTGGCTGAAACATCAAACAAGTCAAACCGAACATCTCAACATTCAGTGTTCATATTTTTGAGCTAAATGTGATGATGCAAAAGTAGAACTGATCTTTTGAGGAGGTGGTTTGCAGCTTTAAAGTAGAAAATTAAGCAACAGTCTGAAAACATACAACTATATTTAACCAGGAATCAGTGTTCATAATATTAGAAATGTGATGCCCTTATTTCTACTAAAATATATTTTCACATGGCCTGTAGCTCCTGAGAGAGATCAAATAGATCGCACTCCAATGTCTGTCAAGCTGTCGCCACAAAATCAATGCTCTAATGGTGCGATCCTATTTAAAGCTAGGCAGCCCACTACCACATTACACAGGCTGACTGGAAAATCATTTCATGGGCATTGGGCTAGTGTGCAGAATTAAAATGAAATGTGTCATAGTAAGGCACGCAGAACCATCATTGCAGCATGTATCAGAGTAAGATGCTCGGTGATTCTCTTTCGATTGCTCTGAAACATTGAGGAATTAATAATTTATTTAATAAGCCAGTTACAAGAGCAGTATTCACTGCTCACAAGTCTGTGTTGCAGCATCATGGGATGCTGAAAGTCATTGGTGTGGTTGGACTAGCAACATCGTGCCCTTCACCCACCTGAGCAGTAGGCTGTCTCTGTAAAAACAGACCTCTTTATCTTCTGTATGCACACACTAAAACCTGTCTGAGACCTTTGTCTTTGACGGGGGATGGGGGGGGGGGGGGGGTTGGTTTTCGATACTTTAAACCCTGCACCTGTCCACAGAAAAAGAATTGGCAAAGTAAATTTGTGCCACACGAGTGACAGGCAATGACCATCTCAAACAAAAGAGAATCGAATCATCTCTCCTTGACATTCAAAGGCATTACCCTCGCTGAAATCCCCACCATCAACATCCGGGGTGGGGGGTGTCGTCATTCATCAGAATCTTAACTGGACCAGCCATGTAAATGCTGTGTCTACAAGAGCAGGTTGGAGGCTGGGAATTCTGTGGCGAGTAACTCATCTCCTGACTCCCCAAAGCCTGTCCGCTTGCCTGGGTGAGTGCAGCTCCAACAACACTCAAGCTCAACACCATCCAAGACAAAGCAGCCTGCTTGATCACCCCATCCACCATCTTAAACATTCACTTCCTCCACGACTGGCACTCCATGGAAGCAGTGTACACCATCTACAAGATGCACTGCTACAACTTGCTAAGGCTTCTTTGACAGCACCTTCCAAAACCATTATCTCTACCGGCTAGCAGATGCATGGGGCCACCACCACCTGCAAGTTTCCCTCCAAGCTGCATACAATCCTGACTTGGAACTATTTCGCTGTTCCTTCACTATCGCTGAGCCAAAATCCTGGAACTCCCTCCCTAGCAACACTGAGTGTACCTATGCCACATGGACTGCAGTGGTTCCAGAAGGTGGCATACCACTACTTTCTTGAGGGCCATTAGTAAAGGGCAATTAATCCTGGCCTTGCCAGCGATGCTTACATCCCACTAATGCAAAAAAGACTCCGCCACTGACAGTGATATCTCCGATGATCATCCAATATAAAGCAATAGGACGTTTATGAACAATCTGAAAAACATAACATAAGAAATAGGAGCAGGAGTAGACCATGTTGCCCCTTGAGCCTGGTCCACCATGCAATACAATCATGGCTGATCCTCGGCCTCAACTCCACTTTCCTGCCTGCTCCCATAAACCTTGATTCCGAGAGACCAAGAATATGTCAATCTCGGCCTTAAATATATTCAACGGTGGAGCGTCCACAACCCTCTGGCATAGAGAATTCCAGATTAATGACCTTTTGAGTGAAGAAATTTCTCCTCTTCTCAGTCCTAAGTGATCAGCCCTTTAACCTGAGACTGTACCCCTGTGTTCTAGATTCCCCAGCCAGGGGAAACGACCTCTTTGTCTACCCTGTCAAGCCCCTTCCTTGTATGTTTCAATGAGATCACCTCTCATTGCTCTAAACTCCAGAGAATATAGGCTCAATTTACTCAGCCTCTCCCCATAGGACAACCCTCTCAATCCAGGAACTAGTCCAGTGACCGTTTGTTGTACTGTCTCCAATGCAAGTATATCCTTCCTTAAATATGGAGACCAAAAGATTTAGTGGGTCCCTTGAAACCTTCTCGTGGATCACTAGGGGGCTGTAGCCACCACCCCCCCCCAGTTGAGAACCCCTGATCTAGAGAATTCTGGAGGATCAAAACCTATCCCTGCACTATATTGCAGCTGTCACTCTTAAAATCTTTGGATTTCGGCCTTCAGGTCCAATGGATTTGTTGGCTTTAAGTTCCAGTAATTCCTCTAATACTTTTTCTTTACTAGGTTCTTTAATCTCATTAGATCCTTGGTACCCTACTATTGCCATTTTTTGGTCATTTCTACTGTGAAATATTTGTTAAAACTCTGTCTGTTCCTTATTCCCCATTATCATTTCTTCTGTTTCTGCCTCTAAGGTGCCCATGTTTATTTTCACTAATCTCTTCCTTTTTATAAACTTGTAGAAACTCTACATTTTTTTTATATTTCTTGCTAGTTTGCACTTTCTTCATCTATCAATTTCTTGGTCATCCTTTGCTGATGTTGAAAGCCCTCACATTCTTTAAGCTTATTCTTTTTGGCAATATTTTAAGCCTCTTTTAACCTAATATAAACCTGAACTATACTAAACTTGCGATTATGTAATCTTTCACAACTACAGAAAGTAGTAAATGTTTCGCAGTCAATTATTTTTGAAGTGCGGTCATTATTCTTCTTTGGCCTCCTTGTCTCGAGAGACAATGGGTAAGCACCTAGAGGCGGTCAGTGGTTTGTGGAGCAGCGCCTGGAGTGTCTATAAAGGCCAATTCTAGAGTGACAGACTCTTACACAGGCGCTGCAGATAAAATTGGTTGTCGGGGCTGTACACAGTTGGCTCTCTCCTTGCACTTCTGTCTTTTTTCCTGCCAACTGCTAAGTTTCTTCGACTCGCCACTCTTTAGCCCCGCCTTTATGGCTGTCCGCCAGTTCTGACGATCACTGGCAACTGACTCCCACGACTTGTGGTCACTGTCACAGGACTTCATATCGCGTTTGCAGACGTCTTTAAAGCAGACACATAGACGGCTGGTGGGTCTGATACCAGTGACGAGCTCGCTGTACAATCCGTCCTTGGGGATCCTGCCATCTTCCATGCGGCTCACATGACCAAGCCATCTCAAGCGCCACTGGCTCAGTAGGGTGCATATGCTGGGGATGTTGGCCGCCTCGAGGACTTCTGCATTGGAGATATGGTCCTGCCACCTGATGCCAAGGATTCTTCGGAGGCAGCGAAGATGGAATGAGTTGAGACGTCGCTCTTGGCTGACGTACGTTGTCCAGGCCTCGCTGCCGTAGAGCAAGGTACTGAGGACACAGGCTTGAAACACTTGGACTTTTGTGTTCCTTGTCAGTGCGCCATTTTCCCACACCCTCTTGTCCAGTCTGGACATCGCAGCAGACGCCTTTCCCATGCGCTTGTTGATTTCTGCATCAAGAGACAGGTTGCTGGTGATGGTTGAGCCCAGGTAGGTGAACTTTTGAACCACTTCCAGAGTGTGGTTGCTGATATTGATGGATGGAGCATTTCTGACATCCTGTCCCATGATGTTTGTTTTCTTGAGGCTGATGGTTAGGCCAAATCCGTTGCAGGCAGCCGCAATCCTGTCGATGAGTCTCTGCAGACGCTCTTCTGTGTGGGAGGTTAATGCAGCATTGTCAGCAGAGGAGTTCCCTGATGAGGACTTTCCGTACTTTGGTCTTTGCTCTAAGACGGGCAAGGTTGAACAACCTGCCATCTGATCTTGTGTGGAGGAAAATTCCTTCTTCTGAAGACTTGAACGCATGTGAAAGCAGCAGTGAGAAGAAGATCCCAAACAGTGCGGGTGCAAGAACACAGCCCTGTTTCACATCACTCAGGATAGGAAAGGGGTTTGATGAGGCACTGCTATGCTGAATTGTGCCTTTCATATTGTCATGGAATGAGGTGATGATACTTAGTAGCTTTGGTGGACATACAATCTTTTCTAGTAGTCTGAAGAGACCACGTCTGCTGACGAGGTCAAAGGCTTTGGTGAGATTTATGAAAGCAACTTTGAGGGGCATCTGTTAGCAGCATTTCCCCTGTAGCTGGCGAAGGGAGAACAGCATGTCAATGGTGGATCTCTCTGCTTGAAAGCTGCACTGTGCCTCAGGGTAGACATGCTCAGCCAGCTTCTAGAGTCTGTTTAAAACAACTTGAGCGAAGACTTTCCCCGCTATGCTGAGCAGGGAGATTCCACATTAGTTGTTGCAGTCACTGCGGTCACCCTTGTTCTGATAGAAGGTGATGATATTGGCATCACGCATGCACTGTGGTACTCTCCCTTATCCCAGCACAGGCAAAGCAGTTCATGGAGTGCTGAAAGTATAGCAGGCTTGGCACTCTTGATTATTTCGGGGTAATGCCATCCTTTCCAGGGGCTTTTCCACTGGCTAGAGAATCAGTGGCATCACTGAGTTCCGATTTTGTTGGCTGTTCGTCCAGCTCATTCATGTCTGGCGGAGACTGGGCTGCATTGAGGGGGGAATCAGTGACAACATTTTCCCTGGAGTACAGTTCTAGGTGATGCTCCACCCAGCGGTCCATTTGCTTGCGTTGGTCAGTGATCGTTTCCCCCTGATTTAGACTTGAGGGGGCGATCTTCGAGTCATAGAGAGATACAGCACTGAAACAGGCCCTTTGGCCCACCGAGTCTGGGCTGACCATCAACCACCCATTTATACTAATCCTACATTAATGCCATATTCCCTACCACATCCCACCTTCCTTCAATTCTCCTACCACCTACCTACACTAGGGGCAATTTACAATGGCCAATTTACCTATCAACCTGCAAGTCTTTGGCTGTGGGAGGAAACCGGAGCACCCAGCGGAAACCCTTGCGGTCACAGGGAGAACTTGCAAACTCCGCACAGTACCCAGAACCGAACCCAGGTCACTGGAGCTGTGAGGCTGCGGTGCTAACCACTGCGCCGCTGTGCCACCCTTCTTGATGGTTGGCCCAAAAGCGCTCTCAATGCCATCATACATTCCTCTGATGTTTCCGGTGTCGGAGGCCAGCTGAATGCGACTGCATAGGTGTTGCCAGTAGTCATTTGCACAGCGCCTGGCTGTTCTTTGTGCAGCGCTTCTGGGTACTTTCCGTGCAACGCATGTTAACTCACTGGGGGCTTTCTTGTAGTTTAACAGTGCAGTGTGCTTAGCGGCTATGACCGGTTCCAGCTCTTCAAAGTGAGATTGAAACCAGTCTGCATTCTGCTTCTCACGTTTGCCAAAGGTGGTCATTGCTGAGTCATAGATGGTGTCTCTGATGTGGACCCACTTGGTCTCTGCATCCCCTGCAGGAGTGTTTTGAAGGGCTTTTTCAAGTGAATTTAAGAAATTCTGTTAGTGTTGATGCGCGGGTGGCCCTTCTGCTTGGAGTGATGTAGCTTCTTTGGTTTGAGTCTAACTTTGCTGCACACCAGGGAGTGGTCGGTGTCGCAGTCCGCGCTATGGAAGCTGCGTATGATTTGGCCACTGTTTATAGAGGCTCGCCTTATGACGATGAGGTCCAGTTGGTGCCAACGATGTGATCTTGGGTGTCGCCATGAAACCTGGTGACAGGGTTTTGAAGTGCAGTCACTATTGGTTTATAGGTAAACGCAGTAGCCAATTTGTACAGAAGTCCTACAAACAGCACATAAGATGAATGATTAGTTAATTTTTCTTGGTAATGTTGATTAATGAAGTATTGTTTTGCGATCTCTGAACTCACTCATGCTGGTGTCATGCGTTTGCTGAACTCGCTCGTGCCAGCGCCATGCATTCTCCAAAAACAGTGCTATTAGTACTGTGGAAAGAGAAGCAGAGTTAACGTTTCGGGTCAGTGACCCTTCTTCGGAACGTTCCGAAGAAGGGTCACTGACCCGAAACGTTAACTCTGCTTCTCTTTCCACAGATGCTGCCAGACCTGCTGAGTGAATCCAGCATTTCTTGTTTTTGTTTCAGATTTCCAGCATCCGCAGTATTTTGCTTTTATTTTTTTTTATTTCCAAAATATACTTTATTCATAAACATCTGTAAAAATTACATTGCCAGACAGTTTCCAAACAGCACCAAAAAATACAAACATTGCAAGGGAGATCAATTTCCTTCAATACTGTCATGAGTTCCTTCCCAACCCTTCCGTTTCACAATTGTCATGTCAATTACAGTTTTACATTTACAGCAATTCAGAATATTAACGATACAGTTCGAGGGGTTTCCCATGGATCCAGCCCCTCAGTCCAGCTTGGTGGGGGAACCTTACACTGTGGTCTTTCCCCATTGAGCCTTTGCTGCGGCTGCCCCAAGCTTTAGTGCGTCCCTCAGCACGTAGTCCTGGACCTTGGAATGTGCCAGTCTGCAACATTCGGCGGTGGACAACTCTTTGCGCTGGAAGACCAGCAAGTTTCGGGCAGACCAAAGGGTGTCTTTCACCGAATTGATAGTCCTCCAGCAGCAGTTGATGTTTGTCTCGGTGTGCGTCCCTGGGAACAGCCCGTAGAGCACAGACTCCTGTGTTACAGAGCTGCTTGGGATGAACCTTGACAAAAACCACTGCATCTCTTTCCACACCTGCTTTGCAAAGGCACATTCCAGGAGGAGGTGGGCGACCGTCTCTTCCCCACCACAGCCAACGCGGGGGCACTGGGCGGAGGGGGCGAGACTTCGGGTGTGCATGAAGGATCTGACGGGGAGGGCCCTTCTCACCACCAGCCAAGCTACGTCTTGGTGCTTGTTTGAAAGTTCTGGTGATGAGGCATTCCGCCTTTTTTTGCTATTAGTACTGTGCCTTGTCTGAACTCTAGCCTGGCTGACAATGACTGGATCAAATTACACATTGCAGGGAACTTGACTTTACAGCAGTGGTTCCCAAAAGAAAGGGGGGTCAAAAGACCCCTTTTCAAATTGATTAGTAATCAACCTAAATTATATTATAAAAATACTCATAATAGGAAAGTGTGTGTATAGAATGTTTTAATAATGCTATTAAGAAAACAGGTAATTACCATATGTACTTGTGTAAAAGTCGATCTTGTGTAAATATAGACCCAGGAGTCTAGGCCAAAACAATCTTGAATTTCACCCTATATCTCGTGTAAAAGTTGACAACTTTCAGAGCGCAGACAGAACATTCTAATCACGCACTAATATAAATACCCGAAGGTTCAGCAAGGACCCCCATATTTTTTCAATACGGCTCCACAGAAGATGAACAGATACGTGGCGTAGTTGAAACAAAAAATTGTTGCATGTGCAGAGAAGGTGAATAATTGTGCAGCAGCAAGAGAATTCAGAGTATCAGAAGAAAGTCAGAGATTGGAGAAAGCTTTCTCTACATGGGCATGTTTAAATTGCAGCTCCTGGATGATGATGTCACTGAGGTTCAGTCAGAGCACACCGATTATTGCATTGATTCCCAATGGCCTCACCTCCGTGGTCCAACCATCAGATGTCCGTATCAACAAACTTGTCAAAGGTCAGCATCAGAAATAACTAGATGCTAGAGGGAGAGAAAACATTCACCAAGGGAGGTAGCAGGTGGGGTCCAACACTGGCAACTTTGTGTGAATGTTTTGCAGATGCTTGGAATGAGCTCAAAACTGACATTGTCGTGAGATCCTTCAAGAAATGTGGAATTTCCAATGCATTCGATGGTACAGAGGGTGATTATTTGTGGAATGATGACGATGAGGGCATAACTGCTGTTCATGATGATCCATATGACGATGCCATTCAAGCAGATGATTGGGAAGAATTATTCGGAACTACAGATGATGACTCCATTTTGATGGATTTTAATACATGTTCAGTTCTAACTAGTTTTCGTTAAGTTCTATTTACTGTAATACAATTTTATACAACTTTTATATATCTTTTGTTCAAATGAGTTTACCCTAATGTCTGTCTCCATGGTGGCTATTATTTTTTAATAAAAGTTTGAAAATATGACTCGTGTAAAAGTTGCACCCCCAAATTTTAGCACTGAAAATTGGTCTCTCAAATTTTGAGGACACTTTCACCAATGTAGGCAGTGATGAAATAGACCAGACAAGCCAGAAATAAATAAGTGCAACTCCACTAACATTCTAATGCATGCTAACTTGATTGCTTTTAATGTGGTTAAAGATTGGGTGTATATCGTTAACAGGCAATCAGTTCACAGATCACATCCAGTACAAATAGTGATTGGTCCAATCAGCATTAACTGATATGGAGCAGTTGCTCCATATTTAGATATTCAGCAGACTCAAAGCAGGTTACTATTTTAAATTTTAAAAAAAAATTCTCAGAAACATAGAAGTTTTCTTGCTTTCAATTCTATTTGAGGATTCACTTGAATGGAACATTCTCGGGAATATTTTACAGACTTTGCAAACCCAGTCCAATTTCTCAGTATTATTTAATCATGCAAGGGAATTACATAGTTGCAACATGGTGGAAGATTTATGTAAGTCAGATTGATAGCTATTACAAGAAACAAACTAACGAGATTAATATAAACAGAAAATGCTGGAAATTCTCAGCAGGTCAGACTACTTTCTCACTGCATGTATCCAAATTGAATGCACACTAGTTTTAGAGCAGTAGCTGGTCTCTCACCCGCACACACCCTGTACCAAAAATAAATGCAAGACACATTGCTGAAAACCGTGGGAGCCGAGGCGCCCATCACTGTAAAGAAGGCAAAATATTGGCGAGCTTTGAGGGTGGACGTCTTCTCAACTACTTGTGCGGGCCTAACACTAACTAGCGTTTACTTTATGCAAAGCTGGTGGCTTGCCTTTTAAAAAAAAAATCTCCTTTTTTTTCCCCCCTTGTGTTTTTATCTCTCCCTTCCGCACTGGAGAGATTAATTTGCAGATCCTCCAAAAAGTCTCGGTTTGCGTACCCCATTTTACCCATTCTACTGCAGACGGGATCAAATTACACATGCCAGAGTTATGTGTATTTCCCTCCACTTCCTGACAGTGGGAATAAGAAAATAAGTTATTTGCACCAATGTTCGCTGTAAATAGATATATTATATTATTATATAGATTAAAATCCACTCCCTAAACATAACCCACATTTAGATGAGCAGAATTTATAATTGTACTGCTGAGTGGTCTCAATAAAATTTCAGAGGATACTGACAAGGCCATTTGACACTTAACTGATCCTAGTGTAGCTTCCATGAAAGTGATATTCTTTTCTGCTTCCTTCGCTTCTCTGCCCATTTTGTTGAAGAATGTATAGTAATTAACCCGTTCCAGCAAAGTTTTTGGATTGCATTGAGAGTGAAGCCTTAATGTACTTACTCAATGGATCAGGTGGAAACCTGGATTTAAATAACTTCAGCTCAGTCTAAGCTCTTGCAATTTAGACAACAGCTACTTGCTTTTACACAGCACCTTTAACACAGTAAAAATGTGTTGAGGCACTTTCCAGAAGCATTATCAGACAAAATTTGATACCAAGCCACGTGAAATTTTCAGACAGGTGGTCAAAAGCTTGGTAAGATATAGGTTTTAAGATGTGTCTTAAAGCAGGAGAGAGAGAAACAGAGGTTTAGGGAGGGAATTCCGGAGCTTAGGAATGAGGCAGCTGAAGACAAGGCTGCTAGTGATGGAGCGATGAAAATTGAGGGTGCGCAACAGACCAGAATTGGAAGACTGCAGAGATCTTGGAGGGTTGTAGGGCTGGAGTAGGTTACTGTGATGGGGCGAGGCCATGGAGGGATTTGAAAACAAGGATGAGAATTTAAAAATTGAGGTGTTGCTTAACCAGGAGCCAGTTTCAGTGGATGAATGGGACTTGGTGTAAATTGGGATACGGGCAGCAGAGTTTTGGATTAGCTCAAATTTATGGAATATGCAAGCTTGCCAGGAAACCTTTTGAATAGTCAAATCTAGAGGCAACAAAGGCATGGATGAAGCTTTTAGTAGCAGGTGAACTGAGGCAGGGTGGTGATGAGCTATATTACAGATGCGGAAGTAGACAATCTTGGTGATTTGAAAGGATATTGGATCGCAAACTCAGCTCAGTTAAATCGGATGTCAAGGTTATGAACAGTCTTATTCAACATCAGACAGTGGCCAGGGAGAGGGATGGAGTCTGTGACTAGGGAACGGAATTTGTGGTGGGGACCAAAGACAATGGCTTTGATCTTCGCAATATTTGGAGGAAATTTCTGCACGTTCAGTACTGGATAATGGACAAGCAGCTTGACAAATCAGTGGGAGTAGAGGGGTCTTTTGTCATTTTTAAAAAAAGAACTTTACGTCTGGAAAGGTATGTTTAAAAAAAAAAACCTACACAGTTTACATAAAGCTGAATGGATCTTAGTCATATGAAAACAGAGTGCAGGCTGTTTTTATTTCAATTTAGTAAACCAGTAAGGTGTCAGTAAGCTGTTAAGGTACATTTGGTTGTCGCCAGTGTACATGTGGAACCTGATGTGTTTTCAGATGATGTCACTGAAGGGCAGCATGTGGATGAGGAATAGGAGGTGGTAGGTAAGGATAGATGCTTGTGGGGAGCCTCTGAGCCTCCTCGGAGTTCAAAACTGCTTTTCAGTTTCCACCCGGTCATCTCTGGTATGTACTATATATGACAACAACTTTTGCCTGTCGTTGTGACTTGTAAGATCATCTGAATGTGAGGTAGAGCTTTTGGTTTGGATTATACTGTTTTAAACATGATTGAAAGATGCTATGTAGTTGAATGTTTACAGGCAGTATAGCTTGTTTTTATATCTTTGATTTATATGCAGCAGTGCCTCTTCTTTCCTCCCAGTTGGCATTTTTAGTTTATGTCCAATAATTTGTGTGTGTTGGAGGGGTGGGGTAGGGGGAGGTGGTTGTGAATGGCTGTTAAGAATTTCCCAGAAGTGAGAGTATTACCTTTGTATGCTCTAATCTACAATATAGCAAGTTCTTATTAGCTAACGTACCTATCATAAAAGTTACTGGATCCGTGAAAATATGGTACCCAGAGTAGCACTAACAACATACAATCATTAAATTATTGTCACTATAATGTGATGGATATGTGGGACAATACGTTCTTGAACTATGAAAAAGACTCAGCAGTGCAATTTTAAATTCTGGCCTTATCTTTGTGGGTTGTCTGGAGAGCTTTTGCTTTGGTCATCCAGGTGTCTGACATGCCTGGAATCCACTCAGGCTTCAGAACCTTCAACCTAATATCTCCTTTGGCTTTACATTTTTTCCCCCTGATTACACTATTGTCTAGTATTCAGATATTTTTTATTTTAAAGGAGGTATATGATTGCAAGTTTGTTGAGGCAACTTCCTCATATAACCACTCGTTTAAAAGAATTAAATGTGAGAAATGTATGAATAAATTCCAATTCCAGGATTCAAATAATTTTGTGATAAAAACACTGGGAGAATTTGCACTGTGACTTGCCGTCATTTAAAAATATTGGATATGCGATTGTGAAAATATGAATGATTCCAACTTTCTAACTGACTTTGAACAGATTTCCCAGTTGTAGAAGTTTTGAGCAGTCACAGACTTACTCAGTGTGGGAACCAGCGGATCAGCTGATTTGGAGAGTGAACTATCTTATTGGTTTTGAGGTTTTTGTAGAAGCATGATCAGCGATCTCTACCACCTAGAAGGACAAGGGCAGCAGATGTGTGGGAACACCACCACCTGCAAGTTCCCCTCCAAGCCACACATCATCCTGACTTGGAACTATATCACTGTTCCTTCACTGTCGCTGGGTCAAAATCCTGGAACTCCCTTCCTAACAGCACTGTTGGTGGACCTGCACCCTAAGGATTCCAGCAGGTTAAGAAGGCAGTTCACTACCACCTTCTCGAGGGCAATTAGGGATGGGCAATAAATGCTGGCCTAGCCAGCAATACCCACATCCCATGAACAAATAATAAAAAAAAATTTCAATCACTGGCATTTCGCACTTCACATTATTACAGATGCATACAATATTTTAAACAGTGTGTCGATAGATATAGGATCTCCTTTTTAAAATTTCAAATTTTAATTTCTTTATGAAAATTAAATCGCATGCCAAGAATATTGAGCACCCAGCTCCCAGTAAAAAGAAATATGCTTTATTGATCATTTGGGAGCAGCTGTAAGTTTCCTTAATGGTAACTTGATGCAAGTTAGTCTTTTGACGGAAGGTGAACAACCAGATGGGGGTCAATGTGCGTGAGGTTCATACTTTGACCTCTGTTGGAATGTATCTTCTAATATGACATTTTACGGCTCGTTCATATTCAACAGTGATTGATGCAATCCTTGGATAAGTCATTCAGATTCCTCTCGGGCCACATCAGTGGTAATGGAGGTTCTATTCTTTGTGTTACCCTACTGGAATTGTAGAACACTTAAGACTAAAAACTCTTAGAAGCATTCTGTAATTTGAGATTTTTAGATTTAGATTTAGATATACAGCACTGGAACAGGCCCTTCGGCGCGCTGAGTCTGTGCCGACCATTAACCACCCATTTATACTAATCCTACACTAATACCATATTCCTACCACATCCACACCTGTCCCTATATTTCTCTATCACCTACCTATACTAGGGGCAATTTATAATGGCCAATTTACCTATCAACCTGCAAGTCTTTTGGCTGTGGGAGGAAACCGGAGCACCCGGAGGAAACCCACGCAGACACAGGGAGAACTTGCAAACTCCACACAGGCAGTACCTAGAATTGAACCCGGGTCGCTGGAGCTGTGAGGCTGTGGTGCTAACCACTGCGCCGCCCATGAGGACCCATGGAAAGAGCCTGTTCTACTCCAGATTGAGTTTGTGAAAATTACACCATTTTATAAAGCAGTACTGATAGTAATAGGATAAGTTTCAAATATTGAACTGATGACTTGAGCTTTTCAAACACATAATCTGCAGACTAGACAAAGCTGAAAGTATCTGATCCTATTTGAAACAAGACTGTACAATTAAACCTCTCATTCATACTCTGATTATCCACTAAACCTTTCTCAGGACAAAATCTTGAATGAAACTCAAACAGCATTTCTTTCTGATATTGTATTTGTATGCTCTTCCTTTAATCAATGTTAGTCCAGAGATGCAGAGACCATACGGATGGTCAGAATGGTATATCATAAATCCATTGGAATTCTTTAAAGACCTAACTATATGGGCCGACAGGGATACTCGAGTGGATATAATGTACTTGTATTTTAACACTGCATTTGATAAGTTTTTTTTGTCCATGATGCTTATAAAGAAAATCAAGGTTCAGTATATAATTAGCTGATTGGGTTGAAAACTGACTAAGCAATAGAAAGCAGAAGGTGATGATATATGGAAGGTATGTGACTTGTGAAGTTCTACAAGGTTCCTTCCTGCATCCCTTGCTGTTTCCATACATGATACTTGTATATTACAATATTTGCTGCCATTGCCAAGTTAAACAACCAGATCATGTGTAAGAAAAGGATTGGGGTCAGTTAAACTGATGGATTCGGAGTGACAGATGAAATAGGCGAAGTGACGCCTTCAGTGAGAGAAGGGGTGCCTAGTAAAGAAAGGAAGACTTGCACTTGTATAGCACCTTTCAAGACCATAAAATTATCCAAAATGCTTAATAGCCAATGTAGTACCTTTTGAAGTGTAGTCACTGTTGTAATGTAGGAAGTGAGGCAGCCAATTTGCGCATAGCTCTCATGAACAGCAATGTGATGATGACTAGATATTCTGATTTTGTGATGTTGATTGAGGGTTAAATGTTGGCCAGGACATCGGGAAAAGCTCTGCTGCTCTTCTTCAAAATAGTGCCATGGGATCTTTTATGTCCACCTGAGAGGGCAGACAGAGCCTCAGTTTAAAGTCTCATCTGAAAGACAGCATCTCTGGCAGTGTAGCATTCCCTCAGTACTGCACTGGAGTGTCGGGCTTGATTTTTTGTATTCCAGTCCTGAAGTGGGACTTGAGCACACAGTCCTCTGAGGCAAAGGTAGATGATTAATATAATGTGGATGATTACTGACCATTACTAAAAATTGCTTATACACGTGGAGCTATTATCGACA
Source organism: Heterodontus francisci (assembly GCF_036365525.1). NCBI lineage: Eukaryota > Metazoa > Chordata > Chondrichthyes > Heterodontiformes > Heterodontidae > Heterodontus > Heterodontus francisci. The sequence continues at coordinate 24,849,682 of NC_090382.1, forward strand.
AGGCCAATGAATCATATTGTGACATGCACCTGTAGAACAGTTGACTATAAGTCAGAACAAATTATACTAACTTTATGTAGATTTTTAGCACTGCTATGTTTGGAATATTTTCAGTAGTTTTTGTTCTGTTACTTTTGAAAAGTCTCACATCCTTGGCATCCCTAGTCTAAGGCGCAGGCGAAAAAAACTTCCACAGCTCCTGCTCTTAATCATCAAGTAGCAACCCTATTGAACAGCACAATGGGGCGGCTCAGTGGTGCAGTGGTTAGCACCGCAGCCTCACAGCTCCAGCGACCCGGGTTCAGTTCTGGGTACTGCCTGTGTGGAGTTTGCAAGTTCTCCCTGTGCTCTGGTTTCCTCCCACAGGGCTTCAGAGAAAATAACTCTGGGATTTTGGGCTTGAAGTTGGAAGACTGATAGAATAGAACTGGTTTTCAATAGAGAAAATGAGATTGACTGGAGACATAATCCAGACTTTTAAAATGCTGAGACAAATGGATAAAGTTACTTCACTTAGATTGCAAGTGCAGAAGTACAGGGCATGAATATAGATAGAACTTTACAAGTCCCAAGGTCATGAGAAATGTCTCCTTCCCTCCTCTTCACAAAGTATCACTAGGCTTATGTAGTGTTTTGATACCAATACGTATCGTGAACAATCACATATAAACCATATATTTCAATCCTGTGTGATGCTCAATTCATCACCTCAAATTGCTTCCACTTCTCGTGACAACTCTGCAATCAGCAGTAAGAAGGAACTTGCATTTATATCGCACCTTCCATAACCTTAGGAGACCCCAAAATGCTTTACAATAAAACCTAGTTTTAACCTAGTTAAAATACTGCAGTGGATATATGGAATTGATTCCTAGAAAATTAAACCTGTGCAGTAAAAACATTTGTAAAAGAATGGGACACGTATACGACTAGAAACAGTGATAACCTTTATAAGGAAAAGTATGCATAGAGCTGATTGACTGCTGTGTGAAACATGTTTTTCTGATTGGCTGGAGCCATGGAATATCATATCAGAGAAGGCAATTGACTTCAAATGTAGAATGTAAGATTAGACAGGTAATCCAGAGAATTGTTCAAATTGCCTTTGAGGTGATGAGGGAGAACATTTGCAGAAATATTTGTAGTTCCTTTATAGAGTAAAAGCTTTGTTATCTGGCACTTTACTAACTGGAAAGCTCTATTTTCTGGAATTACCGAAATCTTCCGAGGCTTGTCTCCCAATGTAGGGTTTTCCCATGTGCAGCTGATTGTTCTTGGCATTGCTGTACTGCCGAATCATCTTAGTGGCGCTTCCAGTAGTTCACCTCATTGCGTCACTGTGTTGATGCAGTATTGCGATTTATCTCCTCATCACCTTCTACGTCTAGTGCTTTAGCGTAAATTATGCATTAAGTTTACTGTTCCTCAAGAATTCTATGTATTTTAACTGTCTGAAGATTTCTGTATTGTACATCTTGTCCTTTGCATGTAATCATTTCTCTTAAAACTAATGCATTGTGTTGCCTTGGTAGTACAACTCTTGATTAACCAGAATTTTTGATTCCTATCATCTCTCAGGTCTGGTGCATGCTGGATAACAAAGCTTTTACTGTATTAAATTAAATCTGATGCATTTAAAATAAAATTCTTAAGGTGGTACAGAGGTGGATGGGAGCACCATCTTGTGTTCTAACTCATACACATGTTTTGCTAAAGCAGCTCTCCTTCCTATGCCATGGTGTTTTTCAAGAAGAGCTAAAAGTGAATGAATTGTAATACTTAGAAAATGAAAACTCTACATGATGCTTTTGCTTTTCCCCCCCCCACCTCTCTTGAAGGGGTAGACTGCTGCAAAGGAACTTTGTGCAAGCAGCCATTCTTCATGTGGAGAAACTTAGTGAGTGTCATTAGGCTATTTAACTGGAGGAGGGGGCATTAGAGGCAAGCCCAATCTTGTCATTGCCAAAGAACCACAAACATTTTTATTTATTTTATTTAGGGATACAGCACCGAAACAGGCCCTTCGGCCCACCGAGTCTGTGCCGACTAACAACACCCATTTATACTAATCCCACATTAATCCCATATTCCCTACCACATCCCCACCATTCTCTTACCACCTACCTACACTAGGGGTAATTTACAATGGCCAATTTACCTATCGACCTGCAAGTCTTTGGCTGTGGGAGGAAACCGGAGCACAGGGAGAACTTGCAAACTCCGCACAGGCAGTACCCAGAACTGAACCCGGGTCGCTGGAGCTCTGAGGCTGCGGTGCGCACCACTGTGCCGCCCCATTGTGCTGTTCAATAGGGTTGCTACTTGATGATTAAGAGCAGGAGCTGTGGAAGTTTTTTTCGCCTGCACCTTAGACTAGGGATGCCAAGGATGTGAGACTTGAATGTTGGGTGTCTGTGACACCAACACCTTATAGACCTAATATAAAAGCAGCTTTATACCTGCAGTCAGCAAATTCCAAATTTGGGTGGCTAGTAATTCACTTCCACAAAACAATACTCTGCATGTTGCAATATTTCAAAGTTTTAAAACTATAAATTATTCAACTGAGTCAAGCAACCTTTTCCCTTTTTGGTAAAAGACAATTGTGATACTTTTCAGATTGAAATTTACACCTTGGGAATTGGCAGAGCTAGCTCCACAAAACTTGATCTGTGCACTTCACCTATTTATAAAGGGATTCTTGATGTGGGATTCCAGCGTGTAGGCTGCCCATTTCATATAGGTGAATTATTACCAAAAGGACCTATTGAATGTTAAGTTGTAAAATTTGATCTGGAAGGTACCAGGATTGCTGGAATCCCTATGTTTTTTAAAAAACATTAGTTTAGCCCCTTGCTATTTCACTGAGTTTTAAATTTTGCAGTAGGTGATATGAGATAACCTTTGTAGATGCAACTGTTTTGTGCTCTGTGTCATATAGATTCTAAGCCTGCAGAAGTAAATGTCTTTGACAAGTTGGTAGCATTTGGTGGTTGTAGGGGAGGTGTTCCTTTCCACATCTTGATTTGGTTGAAATCCAGCCAATATTTCCTCTCTGCTTCTGATGTGAATTTCCCTTGGAAAGCCTGTAGGCGCTTTAGTCTGCTGACTTCCAGAATCAGAGACTTGGCACTCCATATCTTTGCAACATTCATAACAATTGCAGTGGGCACAGTTGGGAATCTGACCTGGAGTTGTTGCTCACATTAGCATGCTTATATCATCCTGTCAGCATTGTAATTCATGAATCTGACTCACCTTTCATTGTATCTTGCTCTAGTTTCTCTCCTGTCTGAGTTCATCTTGTCCATGAGACTCACCTTCTTGTCCCCATGTTAGTTGGTACCCCCACTCCACTAAATCTGCTGTCAGCAACCCTTGACCCCAGTGTCCTTGCAAAGTACTGCTCCATGTTCAACCTTCCATTCCTCTTCAAAGTTCTTGTCGCTTCCTAAATCCGTGCACATCTTTTCCAGACTTCCATGTTTGAATATCTCCAATCAGGTTTCCACCCCACCACGTACCGAAACAGCTCTTATCAAAGTAACAAATGGCATCGTATGTGATTGTGACAAAAGTAAGCTATTCCTCCTCGTCGTTCTAGGTCTGTCTGCAGCCTTTGACACAGCTGACCACACCATCCTCCTCCAACGACTCACCACTGACGTCCAGTTGGGTGGGACTGCAATTGCCTGGTTCCATATCTAATCATAGCCAGAGTATCACTTGCAACGGCTTTTTTCCCCGTTCTCGCACTATTACCACTAGTGTGCCCCATGGGTCTATCTTTGGGCCCCTTCCTATTTCTTATATACCTGCCGCCCTCGACGACATCATCCGAAAGCACAGTGTTAGTTTTCACATGTACGCTGACAACATTCAGCTTTACCTCACCACCACCTCTCTCGACTCCTCCACTGTTGCCACATTTTCAGACTGCATATCCGAAATCCAGTACTGGATGAACAGAAATTTCCTCCAATTAAATATTGGGGAGACTGAAAGCATTGTTTATGGCCTGCTTTCCAAACTCTGTTCCCTAGCTACCGAGTCCATTCCTCTTCCTGGCAACTGTCTGAGACTAAGCCAGACCATTCACAAATTGGTGTCATGTTTGTCCAACAGATGAATTTCTGACTACAAACATGCAAGCATCACTAAGACCGCCTATTTCCACCTCTGTAACATGGCCCAACTTCATCCTCGCCTCCGCTTATCTCCTGGAAACCTCATTCATGTCTTTGTTATCTCTAGACTTGACTATTCCAATGCACTTCTGGCTGGCCTCCCACATTCTACTCCGTAACCTTGACGTCACCTAAACCTCTGCTGCCTATATCCTTACTCGCTCCAAGTCTCATTCACCTATCACGCCTGTGCTAGCTGACCTACATTGGCTCCCGGTTGAGCAATGTCTTGATTTTCAAATTCTCATCCTTGTTTTCAAATCCCTCCATGGCCTTACCCCTCCCTATCTCTGTAATCTCTGCCAGCCCCACAAACTTCCAAAATGTCCACGCTGATCTATTATTTCTGGCCTTTTGACCATCCCTGATTTTAACTGCTCAACCATTGGAGGCCACCTTCAGCTGCCTAGGTCCTAAGCTCTGGAATTCCCTCCCTAAACCTCTTCCTTCTTTCTTCCTTTAAAATGCTTCTTAACATCTACCTCTTTGATCAAGCTTTTGGCCATCTACCCTAAGATCATCTTGTATGGCTCGGTGTCTAATTTTGCTTTTTAACACGCCTGTGAAGTGCCATGGGATATTATATTCTGTTAAGGGTGCTATGTAAATATAAATTCTTCTTCTTGCGCCTCCACTGCTATCAGATGTATGGAGATCAGATCAATTATAACAACAACTGCCTGCATTTATGTAGAACCTTTGAAATGTCCCAAAGTACTACATGGTGGCAAAATTGGACAAAAGTGGATGCTGAGCCAAAGAAGGTGATGTTAGGAGAGGTTGGCCAAAAGGTTGCTCAAAGGTGTGTTTTAATGAGGGACTTAAGGAAGGAGAGGGTGGTGGAGGTTAAGGGAGGAATTTCTTGAGCATGGAGCCTCGACAGCTGAAGGCACAGCTGTTATTGGTGAGGCCAAGAGACAAGGATACACAAGAGACCAGAGTTGGAGGAATGGAGAATACTGAGGGGTGGGGTGGGGAGAGTTGGTGGTTGTGGAACTGCAGGTAGTTAGAAATAGAGGCATGAAGCTATAAAGATACTATTTAAATACGAAGATAAGAATTTTAAATTTGATACTTTGAGGGACCAGGAGCGAATGTAGGCCATCAAAGATTGGGTGAGTGGGTGCGGTATAAAATATGGGCAGCATTCTTCCGGGTGAGCTGAAGTTTGTGGTTCCAAGTGTTCTTGAAGGCATAAGATCTGGATGCCTGCAGTTGATTGCAATCTGTGAAGTGCCTTGCCCTAAGTCCCTAATCAGCATCTCCAAAACCAGCTTCTTCCACCACTGAGAATGACAAGGGCAGCAGGTGAGTGGAAACACTATCACTTAGAAGTCGCACACCGTCTTGACTTGAACATATTGTCATGATGGACCCCCATCTGCCAGGAATGAGGCATATTAATTTCGCCATATGGACATTAAATTACAAATTGTTGCTGGGAAGAAGATGAGGCCTATTATAAGGGCTGCCAGACACTTGACTGGAAGACATTTACATACCAATAGGGACAAGAGAGGTTACTTCCCAAATCCTTTTAACCCACAATGGACTTTGAGCACCAGGCATTGAAGGCAGGGAAGTGCATTCCAAGCCCTGCTAAGATGATACAATCCACAGAGCCAAGACGTGGTCAGACCAGTTAGTCACATGACTAACCTGCTTGGCAACCTGGGTTTTTCTGAATTGCACAAACAGTTTGAACTCGGAATGTCTGTTTGCTCCTGGACTGAAAAGACCTGCTACCATCTCTTTCTCACTCCAAATCCACTGAAGACACATGAGCCCCAAAAGAGAAAAGTCTCCATCAGCGAGCAAGTTTTAAGAAGAATACTGGGCCCCAGCGAAAAGCAAGATCTAACAACTGTCATGGTCCTGTAGTTTTTTTTCCCTGGGAATATGCGGTGAACCTTTAAGGCTTGCAAAGGATCAGTACTGCTTTAAGAACCAGCAGGCCTCCAGAGTTACCAAGAAGGTACATTTTTATTGCCTTGGATACAGCCATTTGGAGACTGCGATTCAAAGGGTGCATTCTCGTTACTATGGATACAGCCACTTGGATTGAGCATCATGCGATACATTTGTTGCAATTCAACTTTCAACTAGCTTTTAGTTGAAGATGGTTTGTTCTAACAGAGAACACAGACAGCTGGTCTTAGCACTTGAAAAAAGAGCTCTCAGCCATTTAAACTGAAGGAAGAGAATTTTAGTCTGTTTAATTATTATTATGTCTCAAAATTCTAAGGAAGGTCAAGCCAAAGCAGAGATCTCTGGTAATTTAAACTGAAGGAAGGGAAGTTAGACTCTGACAATCTTTTATCCCTCAAAAAATTCTAAAGTCAGATTGATTCTACTGAAAGTGTTTGCAAGTTGTTAATTGTTGAAACCCATCGCTGAAGAAGGAAGCATCACTTACTGCTGGAGTTAGACTACGGACTGTTGTACTTTTTTCCTTTTTTCCCCATCGGACGGCTGTGAGGACTTCAAGCAACACTGGATTGGAAATTTGCAAGGACTCTAATTTTTTTCTATTTTAAATGTTTATATCTTAGTGTTTAAGAATTTAGTTTTTAAAAATTAAACAGTTAATTTATTCACTTAAAGACACCTGGTTTGGTTAGCCTCATTTGGGTGGGTCTTTCTTCAATTTAGAATTGAATTAACAGTGCATTTATCCCACCACAATCAGAATCGTATATTTTGATTGGAGGCTTTGACTGAAGCGGTTGGTCGTAACACTGCAATCAAGGACTCTACCGTGAGCTCCAAGAACCATAACAAAAACTCTTCAGATATTGCCTCAAACCTTTCCACTTTATTTCTCTTCTCTTTTCTGTCTCTCTTTGTATGTATGTATGTATCGCATATGCATGCTAGCATAGGCGTGTTGTGTATCCGTCGGCGTCAACCGAATTAGAGTTTTTTAAGAAAACCTGTTTGTGTTGGTTTCTTTGCCTTATAATTGAAAAGCGGTGAACAAGGATTCACCAAGGGGGAGCTAAAAACACAGTTTTGAAAATTAAGCCCTGTTACAGTAAGACCAGATGAAAGCTGAGAGGGACCCCTCGACACCTTTCTCACCTGGTCGTAACTATATATTGTTGCTAGATCAAAATCATGGAACTTCCTAACTAACAACAATGTGGGAGTACCTTCTCCACAAAGATTGCAGCGGTTCAAGAGCCTTCTACCTCTATCTTTTTAAGGACAACTAGGGATGGCCAATAATGCCAGCCTTGGCAGTGACACCCACATCTCAAGAATGAATTTAAAAACAGGCTTCTGTGCAGAACAACCATAATTTGATACGAAATTGGCATTAGATTGCCAATTTTATTTGAGGAAATAAAGATGGCTGAAATTAGAAGCCAATCCGTAATGTATGGAGGAGTGCTGCTTTTGACTTAATGATTGGTGCAGATTTTTAGTCTGCATCTGGACATTAGATAGGATATACAGCACAGGAACAGAATGTTTGGCCCAACCAATCCATACTGGCATTTATGCTCCATTTGAGCTTCCTCCCATCCTCCTTCATCTAACCCTGTCAGCATAATCCTCTAACCCCATCTCCCTCATATGCTTATCTATCTCTCAAAGTTTCACTTTCATTAAGATGAGGTCACCTAAGTTAGCTGATCTCAAGTGGGGCAGCAGAATAGTGTCCCTGGGCTTAGGGGCAACTATTGGAACAGACAAGCAGCTTGATGACTATCCAGTGACTTCAGATGTCAAGTGTATTTGTGGATATTTGGTGAGACCAGGATTAGAGTCACTTGTGATGCCAGCAGCGAACAAATAGCCAGCCCACATGATCTGATTGGGTACACACGTGAAGAACCCTCACTTGGAATGAGCAACTGGACATCTTTGGAAATCCTTGGAACTAGAAAAATTAAGCACTTTTAAGAGGGGGAAGAGAAAATTTATTAGAAAGTTAATCAGCAATCATGATGCTTTACTGGCCATTTCCACCAGTTTAAAGAAATGGAGAGAAAAAACACCACACCTCACAATATCTGTCTAGCGCGCACACTTGGCTGTGTCATAGTTACACCCTCACTTTCTCTGTCGCACTTTGTTAACAATAACTTCAAGCAACCTTTCTGCCCACTTGCTGTGAGCAATGCTACGGAATTGGTACTGTATTACAATGATCTCATCTTGCTGTTCGGATTGTTATAAACTACTCGAGCAGCCATCTCATTAACAATATCTGGAATCCGTGATTAGCTTACTCACTTTCTACGCTTGTTTATCCATTATTAATGTTATGCTTTTGCTTTACTTGCATTATTGTGAAGTGTCCGAAATGGACGTTGGAGATATGGAAAGAAGAATCATCTGTTTCTCAAGCTAACAATTATGCATTTCTCTTAAATGTTGGATAGTAAATGCATTTACTAATCATGGTAATATGTTAAACTAATTTTATCTGATTAGGTATGCAAATTAAATTTGATAATAGACTTCATCCAATTAGCCCAGAAAACATGTTCTTATGAATCTTGGAGGGTGTATTTGTTATGCTAAATATGATAACATTATCAACTGCAAATAAGCATTAATTTGCATATGTGACTTTCATATAATATACATTCCTATTTCAATATATATTCAAGTTGTAAGGCTGTTACACTGCTGAAGGCAGCAGATATACTAGGTGAAGCTTAATGTGGATAAATAATTGGCTCAATGAGTGGCAGCAGCAGCAAGTTAAGGAAATGTTTGGGCTTGAAAGATATTCTGAGTGGACTGTCTCTTGGATCAATGCTGTTTAGAATTTACATTTAAATACTTAATGGAAGGAGGCGGCTCCATGAACATTTTCATCCTCAACAATGGCAAAGTCAAGCACGTGGGTGTAAAAGGCAAGGCTAAAGTGCTTGCAACCATCTTCAGCTAGAAGTACAAAGTGGATGATTCATCTCGGCTTCCTCCTGAGGTCCCCACTATCAAAGAGGCCAGTCTTCAGCCAATTCGATTCACTTCATATATTATCAAGAAATGGTTGAGTGCACTCGACATTGCAAATGCTCTGGTTCCTGACAACATCCTGGCTTAGGGTTGAAGACTTGTGCTGCAGAACGAGCCACACTCTTCCAGTACAGCTACAACATTGGCATCCACCTGACAAAGTGGAAGATTGCACAGGTATGTCCTATCCACAAGAAGGAGGACAAATCCAATCCGGCCAATTACAACCCCATGAGCTGACGCTCAATCATCAACAAAGTGATGGAAGGTGTCAATGACAATGCTATCAAGTGGCACTTATCAATAACCTGCTAACCAGTGCCCAATTTGGGTTCAGTTGGGATCACCGAGCTACACACTTCATTACAAACCTCTGTCTAAACATGGACAAAGACGAATTCTGGAGGTGAGGTGAGAGTGACTGCTTTTGACATAAAGGCAGCATTTGACTGAGAGTGGCTTCAAGGAACCCCAGTAAAATTGAAGTCAGTGGAAAATCCACTGAATGGAGTCATGCTTAGAACAAAGGAAGGTGGTTGTGGTTGTTGGAGGCCAATCATCTCAACCTTAGGAGCAGGGGTTTCTCAAGGCACTGTGCTAGGCACAGTCATTTTCAGTTGCTTCATTAATAACCTTCCCTTCATCATGAGGTCAGAAGTGGAGATGTTTCCTGAGATTGAACAGTCTAAGTTCCATTTGCAATTCCTCTGGCAATAAAGCAATCCCTGCCCACATGCTGCAGGAGCTGTACAATATTGAGGCTTGGGCTGATAAGTGGCAAATAAGATTTGTGTCTCACGTGTCAGGCAGTAACCGTCACCAACAAGAGAGAGTCTAACCATCTCTTCTTGACATTCAATGGCATTACCATCACTGAATCACCCACCATTAACATTTTGGGGGTCGTCATTGGCCAGACATTTAACTGGACCAGTCACATAAATAGTGTGGCTGTAAGAGTAGGTCAGATCTGGGTAGTCTGTGGGCGGCACAGTGGCGCAGTGGTTAGCACCGCAGCCTCACAGCTCCAGGGACCCGGGTTCGATTCTGGGTACTGCCTGTGCGGAGTTTGCAAGTTCTCCCTGTGACCACGTGGGTTTTCGCCGGGTGCTCTGGTTTCCTCCCACAGCCAAAGACTTGTAGGTTGATAGGTAAATTGGCTATTGTAAATTGCCCCTAGTGTAGGTAGGTGGTAGGGAATATGGGATTACTGTAGGGTTAGTATAAATGGGTGGTTGTTGGTTGGCACAGACTCGGTGGGCCAAAGGGCCTGTTTCAGTGCTGTATCTTTAAAGTGTCTCAACTCCTCACTTCCCAAAGCCTTGCCATCATCTAGGCACAAGTCAGGAGTGTGATGGAATACTCTTGACTGCACTCATCCAGGCAACACTCAAGAAGTTCAACTCCATCCAGGACAAAGCCTACTTGTTTGGCACCCCATTCACCACCTTCACTCCCTCCATTACTGGCGCACTGTGTCTGCGGTGTGTACCATCTACAAGATGCACTGCAGCAACTTACCATGGCTTCTTCAACAATATCTCCCAACCCTGCAATTTCTACTGCCTAAAAGGACAAGGACAGTGGGCACATGAAAACACCACCACCTGCAAATTCCCCTTTAAGTCGCATACCATCCTGATCAGGAAATATATCACCGTTCTTCCATCGTCACTGAGTTAAAGTCTTGGAATTCCCTACCTAACAGCAATGTGGTAGTACCTTAATCACATGGATTTCAGCGGTTCAAGAAGGCAGCTCGCCTTCTCAAGTGTATTTAGGGATGGGCAATAAGCGCTGGCAGCAACGCTCTCGTCCAGTGAATGAATTTTAAAAAAAAAAGTAGATTCAAAAGCCCAAATCAAATTGGTCAGATTAGCAGATGATAAACTGGAGGGCACTCCAATTTCCAGTCTTCTCTCACCTCTACATTGTCTATCTCTAACACTTCCCTTCCAATCCTTGACTTCTCTGTCTCCAGCTCTGTGGATAGGATGTCTACTAATATTCATTATAAGCCCACTGACTCCCACGGGTACCTTGACTACACATCCTCACACCCTGTTTCCTGTAAGGACTCCATACCATTCTCAGTCTCCAACACATCTGTTCTTATGATACAACCTTCCGCAACAGCGCTTCTGACATGTCTTCCTTTTTCCTCAACCGAGGATTCTGTTTCTTCCCCCCCCCCCCCACTGTGGTTTACAGGGCCCTCAACTGTGTCCGACCTATTTCACGCACTTCTGCCCTCACCCCTTCCCCTCCCTACTAGAACTGCGACGGGGTTCCCCTTGTCCTCACTTTCCACCCCACCAGCCTCCGTATCCAAATAATCATCCTCCGCCATTTCTGCCACCTCCAGCGTGATGCCAAACACATTTTCCTTCCCTCTCCTGTCAGTATTCCGAAGGGATCGTTCCCTCTGCGACAACCTCCCTCTCTCCTCACTATCCAAGGCCCCAAACACTCTATAGCAATGATTTACTTGTACTTCCTTCAATTTAGTATACTGTATTTGCTCCTCATAATGCGGTCGCTTCTACATTGGGGAGACCAAACGTTGATTGGGTGACCGCTTTGTGGAACACCTCCGCTCAGTCCGGGTTTCCGGCTGCTTGCCGTTTCAACACACTACTCTGCTCTCATGCTCACACTTCTGTCCTTGGCCTGCTGCAGTGTTCCAGTGAGCATCAACGCAAGCTCGAGGAGCAGCACCTCATCTTTCGCTTAGGCACACTACAGACTCAACATTGAGTTCGACAGTCTCAGAGCATGGCTGGCTTTTTTTTACTTTTTAAAATTTTAAATTAATTTTAGTTATTTTATTTTTAATCATGTGCCTTTTTCATGTGCTGTTGGCAGAGTTGCTCATTATTCTACCATTAACGCTGTCTCTGGACTAATGCTTTGTCTTTCACCACAACCGTTAACATGCTCTTTGCCTTTGTCCCATGACATCTTTGTTATTTCATCTGTCCTGCTCTCTGCCCTATCACACATCATCTTCCCTTTTGTTCTCTTCCCCACCACCACTCCCTTCATTTGCTTAAAACCTAATACTTTTCTTACCGTTGCCAGTTCTGATGAGAGGTCACAGACCTGAAATGTTGGCTGGAATTTTACGGGAGGCCTTCCCGGCCCGCTCCCGCCTCCGCCTCACTTTATGTGGCCCGCGGGGCGGGTGAGAAATGGGCTGCCCGCCGCAGGCCAATCAAGGCCCTTAAGTGACCACTTAAGAGCCTTCGCCCGCCTCCACGGGTATGTTACCTGTGGCAAGTGGGTGTCTGGTAGAAGGTGCCTGAAGGTTGCCCGTGCTTCCCCAACAACCCCAGGACCCAAGATGCCCCCCTTCCCCCCCAAATAACCACCCTTGCCTCGCTGGTTCGCAACTGATTCCCCCAGTGAGGCAAACCCAATTTTACTTCAGTCCTGGTGGTGCTGATGGGACTCGGAGCTCCTGGCCTGATGATTGACTGGCAGCTCAATGAGGCGGGACATCCTCCCTCAAGCGAATGGAAGTCCCACCTCTGAACAATTAAAGCCCGGGGACCCGTAAAATGCGGGTCGGATCCCTGGGCTGGGCAGATGCGGGTTTGCCATCAACCTTTACGTTGGTGGCCAGCTCCCGTCTGCCTGGCGTAAAATCCAGCCCTTTAACTCTGCTGCTCTCTGCACAAATGCTGACTGACCTGCTGAATATTGCTAGCACTTTGTTTTTATTTCAGATTTCCAGCATCTGCAGTATTTTGCTTTTATATTATTATGGTAGTCTGTTGGAACTGTGAATGGATCTGGACAGGACAGAGCAATGGTATATGAAATTTGGCAATATTAAGTGTGTGAAGTGTGACACACTGGAAGAGAAAAATGAGGGTTGGGTGGCGGGGAGGGAATATTTGTAGCAAGTTCAAAACTATTAAGAGACTGAAAGAGCTAGGAGCAATCGTACTTAACATGCACTATGTCCCATCACTTTGAAGCTGCAATCAACAAGGGGAACTTGAGTACTGAGCTGTGTTGCCATTACTAAAGCACAAGTCTGACGGTGTCATCCTGAAGCTGTTTATTACTCTGGTCAGGCTGCACCATGAATCCTGCATTCATCCTGCTTACTGGGACAAACATTCAAGCTCTTGAAATCATGAGAGAGAGGCCAAAAGACTGACCCCTAGTGTCCAGGCACTAAGTTATGAGAAAGAAGTTGCAAAAACTCCAGACTGTTGAGATTTGAAAGGAAACAAATTGGAAGGAAACTTGGCTGTAGTTAAGATACTTGGTGTAATCGTGGTCCTGACCAACTTTCTGTATTTCAAGTCAAATCATGATAGCCAGACCAGCAAAAGGCAAATACAAAAGCAAAAAGTACTACAAATGCTGAAAATCTGAAATAAAAACAGAGAATGTTGGAACGGCAAAGGCAGACTGAAATTAGGAAGCACATCCTACAAAGAGTAATCAGTACCTGGGATGGTCTTCTGACTAGAGTCATGCAGCTAAGAGCTCTGGTCCTGTGATGGGAAAACTGTAGATTTATATTGGTGAAGAGCAGAATAGGTTCAAATGGCCTTTCTCATCTTTAGTTCTTTGTGAATGTCAGTTCTGAGAGATGAACATTTGAAAAATATCTGGAAAGATGAGTTTGAAAATGTTAAGATCAAAATCTAAATTTCTGATGGCATTTTTTTTTCCCCTGGTGAAAACTAAAATATAGTTAGCATTGGAGAACAAAAGACTTGACTAAAACTGGAACCAATTTTTTTTCGAAAGGTTATGAATAAAATTAAGACTAAAGTTACAGTGCAAAGCTGAGATTAAGGTTAAAATTTTAAATGAGTCCTTGGAATAACATAACATGCAGAGTTCAATTGCGCAGTCTCAAACTTCCTGAAATTTCTAATGTTAAGATAAAGTCAAGTGGATAGCTGTTTTAATCCCCTGATATAAACTTAAAGGACTATCTGAGGTCTTTTTGAAAGTTAAGCATTTTGTATTTTAAAAAGTTGGCTTTGCACCAGTTATGGTGCACAGCTGAAACAGTGCGTAACTCCATGGTCCAGTTTAGTTTAGTTTTAGTTTAGTTTAGAGATACAGCACTGAAACAGGCTCTTCGGCCCACCGAGTCTGTGCCGACCATCAACCACCCATATATACTAATCCTGCACTAATCCCATATTCCTACCACATCCCCACCTGTCCCTATATTTCCCTACCACCTACCTATACTAGGGGCAATTTATAATGGCCAATTTACCTACCAACCTGCAAGTCTTTTGGCTTGTGGGAGGAAACCGGAGCACCCGGAGAAAACCCACGCAGACACAGGGAGAACTTGCAAACTCCACACAGGCAGTACCCAGAATTGAACCCGGGTCGCTGGAGCTGTGAGGCTGCGGTGCTAACCACTGCGCCACTGTGCCGCCCACAGTTGGTCGTGCACCCGGTATAAAATGCCAGACTAGCAACTCCAGGTTATGGCAGCTATGCTGTTCATTTATGTTATTGCACTGCAAGACTGATGGCACCATTGGCTGCAGTATAAATTCCAATGGTACGTATGTGATAGGTCAGTTAATTTGCCCATGGAGATTTGATTGCTGAGCCCAGATTATGACGCATCGTCTCAGCATGGACAAGGCATTTGATTTATGATGAACTGGCTTTCTGATCTTGTTGCATTCTAGTATCTGATCTTGTTAGTTGCTGTTCTACTCAGGATACTTAACAAAGCAACCATGACTCAAGATATGTTCCCATCGCATGCACTGTCCTTTTCTCACTGCCTTCTGATTTTGGACTTTTCTTGAGATAAGAACACTAGATGAATAGGACCTTTCTTCCTAGATTCTCGAATTAGACTGTATGCAAATAAGCCAGGGTGCAAAGAAAAGATTAAAGCCTTTTTGTGAACCGCAGTAGCTGGATATATCTTCATATGCATATTATGTAAATTAAATCTTTTTGTTTAAATACTATGTGAAATGCTTCCAAAGGTTTATGTCCTTAATTTTGTAATCAAAATACTGTTTCTAGCTCAGTTATACGAGTCAGGTGTCATGCGGACACCCCACCTGCCAAGAATTAGGCACATTAATTTTGTCATATGAACATTGATTTAAAAACTCTTGCTGAAGTGAAGAAAGGACTTTTAAAAAAAAAAATCACCAGGCCCTTGACTGGAATGATATTTGCATATTAACAAACAGTGCTTGTGGAGACAAAAGGGGTTACTTCTCTTATCCAATTTAACCCACAATGGACTTTGAGCACCAGACATTGAAGGTGAGGGAGCTCAAATTTCAGGATGACTGCTGGGATGGCCGAATCCACAAACAGACGTGGTCAGACCAGCTGGTCACGTGACTCGCCTGCTTGGCAACCTGTTTTTTTTCTGAATTGTACAAACAGTTTGAACAAAGATACTGCAGTATGCTGCTGGGCTGAAGAAGACCTTTCCTGTCTGGCTTTCCCTCTCTCATGGAACTCCAAATCCACTGAAGACACATGAACCCCAAGAGAGAAAGGTCTCCTACAGCGAACAAGGTTTAAGAAGAATACTGGGCCCCAATGAAGAACAAGATCTGCCTATAATCAAGGACTCAACAGTGAGCTTGAAGAACCATAACAAAAACCCCCTTCAGAGATTGCTTCAAACTATTCCACTTTATTTTCTTATCTTTTCTGTCTCTATCTGTATGTGTGTATCGCGTATGTATGCTAGCGTGGGCCCGTTGTGTATCTGCAGCTGTTAACCAAATTAGAGTTTAAGTTTAATAAGTTCAACCTTTTTTCATTAAACCTAAGAAAACCTGTTTGGCTAGTTTCTTTGCCTTATAATTGGAAGTTAGTGAACAAGGAACGGGCAGCAGGATGGATGCCAGCATTTTCCACTGCTTACATTGCCATCTGTTGGAACTTCCAGAAGTTAGATTGCCATTGCCATCAGAGGCATAGAGTCATCTTTATATTTATGATGTAGGCAGTGGGGGATATTCTGATGTAGGCAAATAGGTGGTTTCATTGGTACTTAGATTTTTAAATTAAAAATAACATTTTGTTTGAAAGAATTTTCAAAGTGAAACGAAACAAATATTTGTGACATCAATCTTTTTATTTGAGGAGGTGCACTGTGCACATGATGAGAAATGCAGACTCCTTATAATCCATTTAACACCAAGCTGGGATGGTCATTGACACAGGTAGAAATTGTGCAAATGAGGAAGATTAGACTTCAGTGCAGTACCAAGGGAGTGTCATACTGCTGGTGGCATTAAACTGAGACCTTGTCTGCCTGCTCGAATAAACTCAAGATCCCACAGTGCTTTTCAAAGAGGAGTAAAGAGCTTACCTAGCATCTCAATGTTCATCCCTCAACCAATAACATGACCACAAAAAAATTCCTTGTCAGTCAGTTATTTAACCGTTTGTGGGGCCTTGGGGTGTGCAGGTTGGCTGCAGCATTTGCCTAAAAGACAACACTGCATGCAAAGTCATTCATTGGTTGTGAAGTGCTTTGGGATGTTCTGAGGGTGGGATAAGGCACATATTAATGCAAGTTTGTTCACTCTTAATGAGGGGAGAAATGTGACCTTTCCTGCATTTTAGCACAGAGGCAAGAATCAGGTTGTCTATAATATACACAGGAACAAAATTTTGCAGTTTCTCTGTGCCCTAAATTTTGGCATGTATTCTGGAGCTGTGATCTAACTCAATAAAATTTGGTCCTTCATTGGCTCAAAAGTGAGTCTTTGGAACCAAATCTCAGTCAATCAGGAAACTGAACAATAACATTTCAGCTGGCGGCGTAAGCAGAGTGACCACACTAAACTTTTTTGTGTCTTTTGAGACAAAGTGCAATAGCCTGAAGCACTCTTGAGATGATTTGGAAAAGGAGGCACGATGAAAGGAATTCGCACTGTAATGTCAGCCTTAGGGCTGATTTCATTATTGAAATCCGCATATAGTTCAAATCAGACTTCTAGTGGGTATCGAGTTTTTTTTACCGGACTTTTGAACATATGCACTGCTAAAATAGACTTCTTGTAGGTTGGAATTGCCTTTGTGTTGTAAAAGGAAGTTATTTTTTAAAAAAACAATTGTTTTGGAATATGTGCAATGCTTGCAGGCTAGTGTTTGCTGACCATCCATTTTTCCTAAGAGTGTTCATAGTCAAACACGCAGGCTTGGATTTTGCAATAAAAAAAATGGAAAGGCTGTCAATGCTCTCAGTTATTAACAAGTAAGATGGAGAGTAATTTCTGGCAAACAGCACAACTGCAGCATGTGCACATATACATGGAAATCAGTAAGTTGCTGTCCAAGTTGCCCTGCTTCTCCAGAAGTTTCGCTATACTGGTCTCACCCAGAGTCTCACCATTGAAACACATGGAACGTGTGAAGTTGCAGTACTTTCTTACTGGATATCAATTAAACTCACCAGAAAAAGTTACAGCTTGTCCATACCAGTATAAGTAATTTTTTAATGGTGTGTTAAGTCTTAATTGCTGCCAAGCAGCCTCACTTACACTGAAAATTAAACTTTTTTTTAATAAGTGTGAAATCTCATTCCTTCAGATTTTAATTATTGCTGGAGATTTAAAAAAAAAGTCACTTTTTTTACTTTTTGTCTCTTATTTCTGTCAATTGCACCTTTTTACCCTCTCTTTAATTTGCTTTCTGTACATGATTTGGTATTAAATTAAATATTCTAACTGTGGGCAAGTCGAAGTGTAATGAGCAGTTGGTGCTGTTCCTTTCCCGCTGACTGCAAAATCCAGGCCAGTGTGTATGAGACAGTAGTGACATGTAGACCAGATCAGGTAAGGTGGCAGGTTCTCATTCCTGACCATGAGCCAATTGGGCTTTCGACAATTGGCAGCATTCCTAGTCATTTCTACGGCTTCAACTTAGTTCGCTTGGGTGACCTCCATACTTATCCAGTTTCACATACAGGGACAGTTATGGCAGCGAATCTGTTGCATTGGTTGCTGTACCTCACTGGTAGGGAAATGGGGGTTGAGCTTTGTGATGCTGGTGGGAATGTATGCAATTGTCTGTTAAAACAGGCTTCTTAAAGGAGTGCTAGGATATAGCCCGACCTTATCCTTGAGCCTTTGTTGGCAAAACAAAGTCATGTGATTTTAAAATGTTCTCTTCATTTACATTTATGTAATCCCTGGATTGAGCAGAAATGTAGGAGCTTATGGGGAGTTAATACATTTTAATTTCCCTACTTGGTTTCAGAAAATGTTGATAATATTGTAGCTGAATAATATATCATTCATCTTTCCTCTGAATTACCTACTCAGAATCTAAATGGAGTAGAGGCACAAAACAATCTGAATGTACAGATTTGCAAATCATTAAAAGTAGCACTATAGGTTAACAAAGCCATTAAAAGTGCAGACTAAGTACTGGGGTTCATTTCCAGAGGAATGGAATTCAAAAATAGAGATGTTTTATTAAATTTGTATAGAACATTGGTTAGACCACATTTAGAATAAATTTCTGTTACAGTTAGTTAAGGAGGGGTTGAAAGGCTTCCCTGTTTTCCTTCTTGTTTGAACACAACAGGTTTAATTCTTGTTTTTAAAAGTGGATATACTGGCCAATTCAATAGGTGTTTGGTTCTTGTTATGATCATAGCAAGTAAATCAATCGGACAGGTTTTCTTGAGTTTAACAAAGAAGAGGTTAACTTTATTGTACTTAAACCAAGCTAATTAAAATAGTCAACTATGCACCAACTGTCTCACGCACACACATACACACACACTAGAGGTTCGCGCACACACACACACACACACACACACATAGGTTACAGAGTGGGAAAGGGTAAATTGGTCGAGTTAGAGTCCATAGTAAAAGGGGTATACAATCTGTGGAATTTGGTGATTCGGCTGCCATCAAGCTGAATTCGGTGGTTCTGAGGCTTTTAGTTTGAAGAGGTAGCTGACTGATTTGGTGGGTCTCTTGGAGACAGCAATGAGGATGATTTCTTCCAGTGGAGTTTCTGATTGTAGCTGGCGTATGCAAAGGTGGTCAGTCAACAGGCAGGGTTTGAAACTTGCAAGCTGGAATGGAGAGAGGAGTGACCCCCACTTTGGTCTGCACATGTCAGACTCCAGAAGCTTCTCCTTTCGGCTGCAGAGAAACGCCAGCTTGAAACCACAGAAGGGGGTGGTGGGGGGTGGGTGGGGGGGGGGCTTGTCACATGACAGTCGCCCAGTGATTCAAGCATGGTAGTTCGCAGTGTATTTCTTGCTAAAAAGAACAGACAGCTCCCTTAAACTTCCTGGGTCTTGCTTCTTGCTGGGATGAGCAATCATTTCGTCTCCACCTCACTGGCCTTGCAATGTAGGATACAGTGTTTCAAATTAGGTGGCCACCATAAGCTGCTAGCAAAGTTATCTTTTATCTGTTCCTTTTAAAAATGTCATTCAAATGTAAATTCAGATCTCCAGCCAGTGGATTAAAGAAAATTATCATTCAACAAAGCACGCTGGTGTGATACTGTACACAGTTCTGGTCTTCATATGATAAAAAAAAGACACAAAAGCAATGGAGAAAGTGTAACATTTTTTTTTACAAGAATGATGCTTGACAAAGAGAGCACAACTAGCAGGTAAGACAACAGGCTGGGCTCTTTTGTCTAGAAAAGAGAAGATTAAGGGTGAGCTGATGGAGGTTTTTACAATTATGAAGAGGTTTGATAATGTAGACGTAGAGAAGATGTTTCCACTTTTGGAGAGTCCAAAACTAGGGCCCATGAATATAAGATGGGTCACAAATAAATTTCAATAAGGGATTCAGGAGAACCTTTAAGAACCTATTTTACTGAGAGGGTGGTGAGAATGTGTAACGCACTACAACATAAAGTGGTTGAGGTGAATAGCATAGATGCATTTAAAGGGAAGCTAGATAAGTACATGAGGGAGAAAAGAATAGAAGGATATGCTGATGGTATGAGATGAACTAATGTGGGATGAAATGCTGTCAAGAATAGGACACCATGTACTGAGTCATGATTTCAGGGCATTGATTGTGCAGCAAAAAAATGAATGCTCAAGGTCAATCCCATTGTCACAACTGTACCTCCTTAAAGGTGCACTAGTGATGCTGGGTTTCTGAAGCATGAGTTTTGCACAGCTGATTGCAAGTCAAATATAAAACTGAGAATTTGCTTAAAAACTGATGTGGCAGCTTTGTGAGTCCTAGCAGGTGTAACTTTGCATTGTATATATGTTGCATGAGATCTGCATTTCAGAAATCCAGTGGCACTAGTGTAAATCTTGTGCAATATAAATACTTTTAAACCACTGTTAATCACATCAAATGAGTTTGTGTAAGTTGGTAATCATTTCCCTTCCTCATGATGATTTTCACCTGCTAACAAGGTAGGGTTTTTTTGAAAAAAGCTCAAGAAAAGTCTTAACATTTTTGCAAAGTTATACTTCAGTTCCATTTGAAATATAAAAGTTCCTATGAGAAGTGAACATGAATTCAAACCTTTTCAGTGACCAGTTTCACAACATGTTTATGGTCATACGAACAGGATGCTAGAGGGGAAATACTATTGGTAGGATCCAGTGAGTGATTGAGTAGTGTCAGGCATGTGTGTATGCAGTGTGGGAAATGAATTCTAGGTCATAACTAAGGATGTTCTAAAGTAGACCTCAATCATGACCTGATATTACAATCTGCCATTTTGCAAATCTGATTTCATTAATGATACAAATTATTGATATACATTGTTACTTTGTGATCAGGAGAGTTTTCATTGAGGTTTTCACTTCTGTACAGTTTATATTCTATTCATCTAAACTCTATAAGGTTTGGAAAATAGAGATAAAAGCAAAATACTGTAGATGCTGGAAATCTGAAATAAAACCAAGAAGTGCTGGAAATACTCAGCAGGTCTGGTGGCGTCTGTGGAGAAAGAAACAGTTAACTTTTCAGAACTGATGAAAGGTCACTGACCTGAAACGTTAATTTTGCTTCTCTCTCCACAGATGCTGTCAGACCTCCTGAGTATTTCCAGCACTTTTTGGTTAGAAAACAGAGATGTTAGTCCTAACCAGAACAGAAAATGCTGCTATTACAAGCCAGCTGAAAAGAAAAAAGACCAATTATTGCAGTTGTTGATCAATTCATCAGAACTGGAAAACAAGGTGGGGAAAATTACTTGCAGGGCTGGCCAAAACAAGGATAGGAGAAAGAACAGGTAAAGGCCACGAGTACAGAAGTGCTAAACACAGTTGCAAAGAGGCAGTTATACGTTTTGATGGCGTAAGTGTTTTCCCTTGTGCTGACAATTTTCTGCCTTTTCATTACTGAAGGCTTTTGCTGCTTGCTAGTGCTAGGTGCCTTTTGGTACAGTGTCTAAGTGTCCATTACCTATTTGTGAGTTTTGATGGTGAGTGTTACTAGGTCACTTTGACCATGAAGGGCATCACAGCCTGCTGGTATCATATTCTCAACCCCTGTCCATATGTAGGCCCTTTCCAACAGGGTTCACTAAATGGTGATCACAAGTGGAATCCTTTGTTGACATTTCCTCTCAGTAACGCAGGGACACTGAGTCTAATTATAGAATTACAGAAACTGAGCTGAGATCAGCAAATTTGACACCCTTTAGATTTTTAAAAATTCGTTCAAGCGATGAGTGTCGTTGGCAAGGCCAGCATTTATTGCCCAATGCTAATTGCCGTTGTGAAGGTTGTAAGCCGCCGCCTTGAACCTGGGATTTTCTGAATAGCCACAGCTAGACTTTTTAAAGAAAGTTCATCTACATTGTTGACATTCTCAATGTTACTAAACAAATTAGATCTGTTCCTCTCTCCCCACTTTTAAAATATTACAACAAAATATATCTGGATACGTCAAATACTCAAAAGAAGCCGTGTTGGAGCTGTTCCAAAATTATGTTTTCTGTTAATATGCAATTTTGCACAGAGCCTTTTTACAGCTGTAGAATTAGTCAGATTGTAATTGAGATTAAAATTTCACTAATGGAATTTTAAGCAAAGGCTGAATTTATAGATACTTTTTTTTCCAATGTGCAACATGCTTGAAAAATTTATTGTTTGAAAATAATAGCAAAAATCACTGTGTGGATTTAGTAGCACTGCCCATAAAATACTCTCCACCCCCAGGGAATGATCTTTTTTTGTCTTTATTAACAACCTCAGTGAAACAACATTTTACAGATGTGCTATTTATCAATTGACAAGAATTTGACTAATGACGGCAGGTGTGTCCTGTATGATTCTCGAAGGGGTTTAATGTTCTGAAAGGACTAGTTGCCAGAAGTTAGAATTATATTGCATGACATAATTGCAAGCCAATGATAGAATGATGCAATCAGTTTTTAAATTACCTGATTTATCTATACATGGATTTTTATGAAACTATTACCTAACGAAATTGCCTAATAAAAACATGTCATCACATTCCAAACTACAGTATCATCCTTAAAAAGATGCATTGCAGCAAAGCAGGTTCACCCTGCAAACCGAAAACTTTAAAAAAAAAGTTTGTTCAAGTCATAAGGATAGTTGGCTTTTAAATTAATAAAGCATTGTGTAATAATGAATAGCTTAACCCACTAGCCTGGAGTTAATAATTATCCAGTAAGGAAGTTGGTATTTTTACATATTCCTTAAAGTTAAGGCCACCTGTTTATGATGACTAAATAAATGAAATTCCGCGTTTTATTACGCAAGCTTTTTTTATTGATGCTTGGGGATTGCTTTCCATGATTCCAACTGTTTGAGTGAATTTGGAAAAGCAGTGCCCCTGCCTTTAATATACAAAGAGACTGTTATTCCTTATAATCGGAGCCACGCACATATAAATGTACTAAGTAAGTGAACATGTGTTTTATTATTGCATAGTTTCTAGGACTTTTTCCATTAATTAGGGATCACTTTTAGCAAAAAAAAGCTTAGACTTTACTATAGAAAGTACTGACGTTTTATTGATAACTCAGTTCATCTTTTTTTGTATTATTGCAAACTAAATTTTTTAAAATTCGTTTGGGGGATGTGGGCATTGCTGGCTAGGCCAGCATTTATTGCCCATCCCTCGCTGCCCTTGAGAAGGTGGTGGTAAGGTCCCTTCATGAACCGCTGTAGTCCATGGGGTGCAGGTACACCCGCAGAGCTGTTAAGGGAGTTCCAGGATTCCAGGAATGGCGATTATAATTCCAAGTCAGGATGGTATGTGGCTTTGAGGGGAACTTGCAGATGGTGTTCCCATGCATCTGCTGCCCTTGTCCTTCTAGGTGGTGGAGGTCGCAGGTTTGGAAGGTGTTGTCGAAGGATCCTTGGTGAGTTGCGACAGTGCATCTTGTAGATGGCGCACACTGCTGGTGGTGGAAGGGGGTGAATGTTGAAGGTGGTGGATGGGGTGCCATTCAAGTGGGCTGCTTTGTCCTGGATGGTGTCAAGCTTCTTGAGTGTTGTTGGAGCTGCACCCATCCGGGCAAGTGGAGATTATTCCATCACACTCCTGGCTTGTGCCCTTGTAGATGGTGGACAGGCATTGGGGAGACAGGAGGTGAGTTCCTCACTGCAGAATTCCCAGCCGCTGACTTGCTCTTGTAGCCACAGCATTTATGTGGCTGGTCCAGTTCAGTTTCTGGTCAATGATGACCCCCAGGATGCTGATACTGGGGGATTCAGCGATGGTATTGCCATTGAATATTAAGGGGAGATAGTTGGATTCTCTTATATAAAAGCAAAATACTGCAGTTTGTGGAAATCTGAAATAAAAACAAGAAATGCTGGCAATACTCAGGTCTGGCAGCATCTATGGAGAGAGAAGCAGAGTTAGCGTTTCAGGTCCGTGACCCTTCATCAGAACAGTTCTGCTGAAGGGTCACTGACCTGAAACGTTAGCTCTGCTTCTCTCTCCACAGATGCTGCCAGATCTGCATTTCCAGCATTTCTTGTTTTTAGTTGGGTTCTCTTGTTTGAAATGGTCATTGCCTGGCACTTGTGTGGCACAAATGTTATTTGCCACTTATCAGCCCAAGCCTGGATGCTTTCCAGGTCTTGCTGCTTATGAACTTGGGTTGCTTCGGTATCTGAGTCGTCGCAAATGGTACAATCATCGGCGAACATCCCCACTTTTGACCTAATGGAGGGAAGGTCATTGATGAAGCAGCTGAAAATGATTGGGCTTAGGTCACTAGCCTGAGGAACTCCTGCAGTGATGTCCTCATACTGAGATGATTCACCTCCAACAACCACAACCATCTCACTTTGTGCTAGGTATGACTCCAACCAGCGTAGGGTTTTCCCCTGGTTTCCATTGACTCCAGTTTTGCTAGGGCTCCTTGATGGCATGCTCGGTCAAATGCTGCTTTGAGATCAAGGGCAGTCATTCTCACCTCACCTCTGGAGGTCAGCTCTTTTATCCATGTCTGGACCAAGGCTGTAATGAGGACAGGAGCTGAGTAGCCCTGGTGGAAATCAAACTGAGTGTCACTGAGCAGGTTATTGCTGAGCAGATGCTGCTTAATAGCACTGTTAAGCACCCCTTCCATCACTTGGCTGATGATCGGGAGTAGACTGATAGGGCAGTTGTTGGCCGGGTTGGATTTGTCCTGCTTTTTGTGTATAGGATATAACTGGGCAATTTTCCATACTGCCAGGTAGATGCCAGAGTTGTAGCTGTACTGGAACAGCTTGGCAAGGGGCGCAGCAAGTTCTGGAGCACATGTCTTCAGTACTGTTGCTGGAATGTTGTCAGGGCCCATAGCCTTTGCAGTATCCAGTGCCTTCACCCGTTTCTTGATATCATGTGGTGTGAATCGGATTGGCTGAAGACTGGCATCTGTGATGCTGGGGGCCTTAGGAGGAGGCCGAGATGGATCATCCACTTGGCACTTCTGGCTGAAGCTGGATGCAGATGTTTCAGTCTTGTGTTTTGCACTGATGTGCTGGGCTCCCCCATCGTTGAGGATGGGGATAGAAACATAGAAAATAGGAGCAGGAGTAGGCCATTCGGCCCTTCAGGACTACTCCGCCATTCAAAAAAGATCATGGCTGATTCAGTACCCTTTTCTCGCTTTTTCCCCATATCCCTTGATCCCTTTAGCATAAAGAAATATATCTATCTCCTTCTTGAATATATTTAATGACTTGGCCTCCACTGCCTTCTGCGGTAGAGAATTCCACAGGTTCACCACCCTGTGAAGAAATTTCTCCTCATCTCAGTTCTAAATGACATACTCTGTATCCTGAGACTGTAACCCCTGGTTCTGGACTCCCCAGCCATTGGGAACATCCTCCCTGCATCTAGCCTGTCTAGTCCTGTTAGAATTTTATAGGTTTCTATGTGATCCCCTCTCATTCTTCTAAGCCCGAGTGAATATAGGCCTGGTCGACCCAATCTGTCCTCATACGTCAATCCTGCCATGCCAGTAATCAGCCTATAAATCTTCTTTGCGCTCCCTCCATGGCAAGAACATCCTTTCTCAGATAAGGAGACCAAAATGCGCACAATACTCCAGATGTGGTCTCACCAAGGCCCTGTATTACTGCAGTAAGACATCTTTGCTCCTGTACTCAAATCCTCTTGCAATGAAGGCCAACATACCATTCACCTTCCTAACTGCTTGCTGCGCCTGAATGCTTGCTTTCAGTGACTGGTGTACAAGGATATCCAGGTCTCATTGCACCTTCCCCTTTCCCAATCTATCACCATTCAGATAATCTGCCTTTCTGTTTTTACAACTAAAGTGGAGAACCTCACATTTATCCACGTTATACTGCATCTGCCATGCATTTGCCCACTCACCCAACTTGTCCAAATCACATTGGAGCCTCTTTGCATCCTCCTCAGCTCACATTTCACCCCCCACCCCAGCTTTGTGTCGTCTGCAAACTTGGAAATGTTACATTTAGTTCCCTCACCCAAGTCATTAATATAGATTATGAATAGCTGGGGCCCAAACACTGATCCCTGCAGTACCCCACTAGTCACTGCCTGCCACCCGGAAAAAGACCCATTTATTCCTACTCTCTGTTTCCTGTCTGTCAACCAATTCTCAATCCATGCCAGTATATTACCACCAATACCATGTGTTTTAATTTTGTACACTAACCTCTTATGTGGGACCTTATCAAAAGCCTGCTCAAAATCCAAATACACCACATCCACTGGTTCTCCCTTATCTATTTATTAAGCATGATTTCCCTTTCGTAAACCCATTCTGACTTTGTCCAGTCTGTTTATGCTTTCCAGCTGCTCTGCCATCACATCCTTTATAATAGACTCTAACATTTTCCCCACTACTGAAGTAAGGCTAACTGGTCTGTAATTCCCTGTTTTTTCTCTCCCTCCATTTTTAAGTAGTGGGGTTACATTTGCTACCCTCCAAGCTGTAGGAACTGCTCCAGAGTCTATTTTGGAAGATGGCCACCAATGTACCCACAATTTCCAGGGCCACTTCCTTTAGTACTCTGAGAGGTAGATTATCAGGCCCTGGAGATTTGTCAGCCTTTAACCCCATTAATTTCCCTAGCACTATTTTTTTTACTAATACTGATTTCCTTCAATTCCTCCTTCTCCTTAGACCGTTGGTTCCCTAACATTTCTGGGAGGTTATCTGTGTCCTCCTTTTTGAAGACAACCAAAGTATGTGTTTAATTGGTCTGCCGTTTCTTTGTTCTCCATTATAATTTCCTCCGTTTCTGACTGTAAGGGACCTACATTTGTCTTCACTAATCTTTTTCTCTTCACATATTTATAGAAGCTTTTACAGTCAGTTTTTATGTTCCCCGCAAGTTTACCCTCGTACTCTATTTCTCCCCGTTTAATCAACCTCTTTGTCCTCCTTTGCTGAATTCTAAACTGCTCCTAATCCTCAGACTGGCTTCTTTTTCTGGCAGTTTTATGTGCCTTCTCTTTGCATCTAATACTATCCCTAATTTCTTTTGTAAGCCATGGTTGAACCACTTTTCCCATTTTATTTTTGCGCCAGACAGGAATGAATAATCGTTGTACACGTTCTTTAAATATTATCCATTGCCTATCCACTGTCAACCCTTTTAGTAAAGGATATTTGTGGAGCCTCCTCCTCGAACATGCAATTTAGGAGCATGAGCAGGCCACTGAGCCCCTCAAGCCTGCTCCGCCATTCCAAAGACTCATGACCTTCAGAGAAAAAAATTCTCCTCATCTCTGTCTTAAATGGGCGACCCCTTATTTTTAAACAGTGACCCCTAGTTCCAGATTCTCTCAAGAGGAAACATCCTGTCATTTGTTTAATTGTCCATCACCATTCACGACTGGATGTTGCAGGACTGCAGAGCTTAAACCTGATCCGTTGCTTGTGGGATCGCTTAGCTCTGTCTATTGCATGCTGCTTCTGTTATTTGACATGCAAGAAGTCCTGTGTTGTAGCTTCACCAGGCTGACATCTCATTTTTAGGTATGCCTGGTGCTGCTCTTGGCATACCATCCTGCACCCTTCATTGGAGCAAGGTTGGTCCCCTGGCTTGATGGTAATGGTAATGATTACCACTGATTTGCATCAAGTGCAAATTTAAAGTAAGAGCAGGATTAACGATGTCAGGGATATTACAGTTCACATCAGACCTTAGCACTGTTCATATTGACAAAATATTAAGGGAGTAATAGAGATTTGAGATACTAAAACATGACAAAGGAAAAGTGTAAATGATGCAATCCAGTGGTGAAGAGAACTAGCATCAGTGACTGCAGAAAAGGGGGTTTAGGCATTTTGAAGTGGGGGGAGGGGGTGGGAAAGGATTGTTCATGAAGATTTCCAATCAAAATAGTGGTAGCAAGAGGGAGACATGGAGGAGTTAGAGACCAAGTGTGGGACATCCCAGATCGTTTGAAATGGGAAGTAAATTAAATTGTTGTTGTTGGATGAGTAAGTGAGACCAACCCTTCTTTGGGCTCATTCTCCCCCTTTCCCCCCCCCCCCCCCCAGCTCCTCACCCCGCTTTGCCCCAGCCTTTCCTGTACCCCTTTTTTAAAAAAACTGCAAGAGAGTAGAGTTACCATTTTTATTTTAGAAGAGCTCTGATGGGCTCTGACTTTATTAAGCTTGATATTTTAATCGAGCTATTTTAATCATTTTTCATCTATTTTTAGGGTGTTGACCTTTTCTATTGTTGCCTGGAGAGAAAGGTTGGAATTGTTCAAAGTAGTAGTACTTCTAAAAGTATCTTGACATTCGCCGATGCACTATGTTAAAACAAATTCAGAACGCCATTATACGTATGTAGAAATTGCTCCACTGTTACAGACCACCGGTCCAACCAATTCTTGTTGCCGTTTATTATCCACATGAGCAAATATTCTAATCACATTTACCCACCTGTTTCCCATATCCCTCAATCACCTGTCCAATCTAATCCTGACAGCCTTGAAATCTCTGGGCTTGAGAAACTTGGCCAATGTGCTACTGAACAATGCATTAAGTTTCTGTGCACTGATCAAACTCCCTGTTGCTAGTATGTATCCAGTATTGTTAGAGAAAAAAAAGTCTTGATTGTGTGTGCTACTTCTCTTTTTTTTTTCCTGTACATTTTCATCTCTTCCCTTTCCCCTTTTCTGTCATCCTACTGAAGATTGGAATGCTTTGGGTTACATTTCCACAGGCATCAACAGCTCACTAGTACCTCGCTCAATAACTTTTCTTCATCTGATGCCAACAGCAAATAGTGAGTTGTGCATCACATTGTGTCTGAAGGAAAGAATCAGGTTCCAATGTTCACCCAGGTGAAAAGTTCACATACTAGAGGGCATGTTTTTTAAAAAAAACAATTCGAAAGTTGGAATCACAGAATTGTTACAGCGCAGAAGGTGATCATTCGGCCGATCGTGTCTGCACCTGCTTTCCGAATGAACAATTCACTGAACGCCATTCTCCCGCCTTCTCCCTGTAACCCTGCACATTTTTTAGCAGTGAGAAGAGTGGGACTTTTCTGTATGGCAGCTTATTTTTCTATAGCACTCATTGTGTGCTAAGATGTGTGGCAGTGCTTCACATGATATTGAGAACTGGGTAGGAAGGAAAAGAGAAAATGGGAAAGCATGAGATCTTGGTGTTTTTGAAGGAAGGTAGCATGAGAGAGATCCCAAAAGGGAGAGTTCCAGAAGGTAGGGCCAAGGTAGCTCAAGTAGCAGCTACCAAAGATGAAGCCAACGGAACATGGAACAAGAGCAAATGTTGGAGGATTAGAGGCGTGGGGTTGGAGGATCACAGCAGTTAGGAAGGTGAGGGCATGGAGGCATTTGAAATTGAGGACGAGACAGTTGATGAATTCATGGGAAGCCAGTTAAGTTCACCAAGAATAAAGGTGATGGGAATACCGCTCTTAGTGTGGATGAAGACATGGCAACAACATTCTGGGTGTCTTGTAGTTTCTGAATTGTAGAAGTATGGAGGCTGGAATGGAAAGGGTTTAAATCCAGCCATGAGATAAGAATGTGGATTAGGTTTTTGGTGCAGGATGAGAAGTAGATGTGGAAGCAGATGATCTAGTAAAGGTGGAGGAAATTAGTTAACTGGATGTGGAGATGGAAGCCGAGCTAAGAATAAAGTTATACACCAAGATCTTACACTTCCAGGCTGAGCCTGGGAGGCAGTTGAAGTTCGGGCCAGAGATGCATGAATGTTTGGTTGTAATTCAGAGTTGTCAGTTACAGTTGAGTGGACAAGCCCTAACTTTTCCTGGCGTGTTGAGTAGGGTATCTTGTGGGTAATCGCAGCAACTTCAGATCCTTGTACTTGAATGCCGAGCCTGTGGACAAATTTTGTGGAGGAGCAGGTCAAATCAGACAGCAACTTCCTGATTTCCTTGTTTAACTTTGCCAAAGGTTGCTAAGCAATTTACACCTTTCAATGGTGAGTGCTGATAGCCTTACTGTTACTATTATCACAAAATCCTAGCTGATATCTTTTTGTAATCACCTCAACCACCAAGATTGAAGACACGCATCCTGATTTATAATCACCTCAATCTGTTGCACTACTTAAAGCAATCCCAATTTGGTACAATTTTAACACAAAAGCAAGTCTTTATTCTAAAGATAATTTCCCTTATAAAGACTTTGCTGCTTCACCCTAAATCACTTATTTTCCCAATCTATTTTCTTTACAACATAGACTGGAATTCAGCTCGCGAGTTAAGCATTAGCACAATAAATTTCTCTTAATTCGGATTACCTTGCAACACACAAAATGCTTCCAAAAGAATTTTCAAAACTGTGTTTGACTGCTACATTTAAGTTATCACATGATTGGAATTAAAGGAGCTTTTTAGTTACATGCAAAGAAAAATGTTAATCCATTGCTCAAGTGTATGTTGCATCTACTGAAAGCAAATTTCACCACACTAACCAAATTGCTGGAGGGTAATAGCTAATGTGTTCAAATTATGTTGAACAACAACTAAGAGGTCGGGTACTGGAGATTTAAAGACACCTGGCTCACATTGCTGCAACACTGCATCTCTGGACCATTAGTCATGCCAAGATGAAACTGGCTGCACAGAGAAAACTGGAGTCTTAATTTAAAGATGCTTAGATTGAAAATTTTCTTTTTGCTTTCTTGCCTTATTTGGACACGAGTATTGTTACCAAAGTACCTCTTTTGTTAAATATATTTTTTAAGGATTTATTTTTGAAAGATTGAAGAAATGTTAAACTTGGGGTTTTCAAAGGGGGTCGTGCAAAGGCTACTTGACTTTGAAAAACAGTCCCTAGAAATGTTTTTTAAAAGGGGCACTGAACGGTCTTGTGAGGAAAACAAGCCTTTCCAGGAAATCACCTGACTTCCAACAAGAAGAACAAGTCTTTCTGGGAATCCACCTGACTTCTAGCTCAGTAAAAAACAGAGAAGTTTGGGCACCTGGAGAAGTTGTTTACAAAGAAGTGACAGATCAAGACTGATGGAAGTCAAAAGGTTGACCTCCTGTTGTGGGTTTCGCTTTGAATTGTTTTGAGTTGGGGTTGAACTGTATAAAAAGGAAGAACTCGCAAGGAAGAAGAGAAGACCACAACCCAGCTCAGCTTTCCAGCACTCCTCTAAAAAGCCCTGAGAAGTCCACTGTGTCAACTCAGCTCGTCTCCTGTCTTTGAAGAAAAGCCTGCTAAATTAATTCTCAATGCTACATGAAAAGAACTATTTTAAAAGATCCCAGTTACCCATCTACATGTACTCATAGGCCAGACTATATGCCAGTTTTGGAAAACAACATATCTGCTGTTTCTTCAAGAATGAGCAAGTGTTCAGCCCAAGTGTTTTTTTGTCTGTAACAGAGGTCTAAAAACAAAAATCCCTTTATTTTTCCCAGTTAACTGGTGTATGTGAGTGTGAGGGGCTAAGGTAAAAAGGGAATTATAATATTTCACTCTGTGTTTATGCTTTAATTTATTACTGGTTAAGACTTGTTTTATAATCTGATAATTTTGTTGTTTATTAAATCTGATTGGTGTGTTTTATTCTGGGATAAAAATAGAGTCTATGATTGACCATATCGATGTGGGAAAAATTTTAATATATGCTGTGGCCTGTGGAGAAGTGGAGCTAGAATAAACAGTACACTCCTCTTGCCTCAGTTGTAACAATATTCAGTATTCCATTATCATTGGCCTTGCCCAAGGGGGACCAGCAGGAACAGAAAAGGGGTGCCCACAATGTCCAGTTCTGCCACTGTGCTACGTAGTGACAATGGAGAATGCCTCAGGAAGCTGGGAGGGATTGACAGACCTGTGTCATCAGGATGACTTCTGTGTAACATCTGTACAATGCAGCAAATGGCTGTCAAAATCAGTGTGATCTGTAATTTTTATGCATCAGGCTAGTGCTGGCACATTTCCAATGTCTGCCAGTTTGCTGTCCACAGAGTCTTATATTTTTCCAATGCAGTCCAGCACAGAAATGTGGTCATGATGTCCAGTGAACATTGAAGGCCTCAAAGATCCTGCTAAAGCAGTCCTTCTCAGTCAGTGCCTTACCACAACCCGTCAAGCTCCAACCATCAGGAGCTGTTGTGTGCCATTAGTGCCTGGTTGACCCTAGAGGCTACCGTAACCAGTATCTGCAAAGAAGTCCTTGGCTTCTTCACCAGGAAGCATCATGACTGATTTCACGAGAATAACCAAGTAATGCAGGACCTAATGGAGCATAAGCACAAAGCCTTTGCAAACTGGAAACTTCACCACACATCCAAGGTAAAGCAGCAATCCTACAGGCTCCTGAAGGCAGTGGTGCAGCATAAAACCCGAGGCGACATAAAACAAATGGTGGGTAGAAAGAGCGCGACAGATCCAGCCATTTACAGACACCAATGACATGCGCAATTTTTTCAGCACTGCCAAAGTAATCTATGGCTCAAGCAGTCAAAGGCCCATCCTCCTGAGAGCCAAACATAGAGGGGGACTTGAGGACAGAGAGGCAGTTAGTGCTCGTTAGAGGGAACATTTCAAAGAACTCCTCAGCTGAGACTCTGTCTTTGACTTGAATGTCCTCAACTCCATCCCTCAACACTCCATCCAGCTCAGTCTCTGTGCTCCCCCAGTCTGGAGTGAGGTCGAGAAAACTATTCAACAACTGAAGAACAACAAGCCCTCTGGAACAGAGGGAACCCCTGATGAAATCCTGAAAGGTGGCAGAGATGCACTCCTGGTACGACTGCACAAATCTCAGATCCCTCATCTGGAATGAGGAGTGCTTGCCGGGGGACCTCGGGGACACTGTGATCGTCAAGAAGGGAGACAAGACCAATTGTGGCAACTACAGAGAATCTCCCTGCTGTCTGCCACAGGGAAGATCATTGTAAGGTGCCCCCTTAATCATCACCTCCCAGTGGCTGAAGAGCTCCTTCCAGAGTCGCAGTGTGGCTTTCACCCATTGAGAGGCACAACAGACCTGATCGTCACTGTGCCGAAAATCCAAGAAAAATGCAAGGAACACTGCCAACTGCTGTACATGGCCTTTTGCAACCTCACAAAAGACTTTGACTCTGTCAACTGTGAAAGCTTGTGGAGCATCCTGCTCAAATTTTGGCTGCCCTCAGAAGTTTGTCACCATCTTTTGTCTACTCCACGATGATGTGCAAACAGTGATCCTCGCCAACGGAACCACAACAGATCCCATCTCCGTCAAAGCTGGATCAAACCAGGCTGTGTTATCTTACTAACCCAGTTCTCCATTTTCCTCACTGCAGTGCTACACCTCACCTCCAGCAAACTGCCCGCAGGCGTGGAGATATTCGACAGAACAGACCGGAAACAGTTCAACCTATGCTGCCGTCAATCCCAAGCCAAAATCACTCGAACCTCAGTTGTCGAGCTTCAGTCTGCAAATGACGCTTGCGTACACGCTCACTCAGAAACTGAGGTTCAGATCATTGTCAACTCCTTCTCTGAAGCATATTGAGAAAACAGGTCTTTCAATGAACTGTCGGAAAACGAAAGACCTCTTCCAACCAGCTCCCACAGCACAGCGCCTCCCCCTGTCAATCAAGATCAATGGCGAGATCCTAGAAAATGTGGACCATTTTTACATATCTTGGAAGCCTCCTTTCAGTGAAGGTAAACATAGACGAAGAGGATCATCATCTCCTCCAATGTACCAGCTTAGCCTTCAGTTGACTGAGGAAGAGAGTATTTGAGAATCAGGATCTCAAATCCATGACTAAGATCATGGTTCACTGGCAGGAGTGGTCCCTGTGCTCCTATATGCTTCGGCGACTTGGACAACCTGCAGCTGTAGATCCAGCAAAAAGAACTTAGTTGAGACGAAGGCACCTCAAAGCCTTGGAGAAGTGCTATTCGAGGTGTCTCCGCAAGATCCTCCAAATCCGGTGGCAAGAAAGGCGATTCAACAGCAGCATCCTTTCCCATGCCACCCTGCCCAGCATCGGGGTGCTAATCACCCACATCCAGCTCTGCTGGCTGGGATACGTCGATCGCATGCCTGACACCAAGTCACGGCAGCAGCTGTTATACTCAACTTGGTCCTGGCAGGAGACCAAGAGATGTCTTCAAAGCATCCCTGAAGAGATCATATATGCCCGTCGACTCGTGGGCGTCCCTAGCTCTTGACTGTCCTAGATGGAAAAAGCTCGTTTAGGAAGGCACCGTACACTTCGAGAAACTTCCGGAACATGCGGAGGCAAAGTCGAGTCATCGAAGGGAGCGCACAACCTCCAAGCTACTCATCTACATGACACTTCAAGCACCACCTGACCCTTGTGGCAGAGTCTGCAGATCACGCATTGGGCTCATCAGCCAGCTCAGAACCGATTTGAATTGGAGTGGAAACAAGTCATCCTCAATCCCGAGGGACTGACTAAGAGAAGAGCTGAGCTGAGCACAAGTGTATCAAGGAGACCACTAATGCATTATTCAGCAGGGCTAAAGGCTTTTATAATTTTTGTCATTGACTCTAGCAGCAGGTGAGGTTTTACACAATTCTACAAACTGGTTTTCTCACAATTCAGGGGGTCATTAACTGGACTCCTGTTGCCACTGGGGCCTCTCTAGACAATCCTTGCCATGTATAATCCAGAGGGATTTTCCTTATTTCAGTGTGCATGTAGTATGTGACTACTTGCACAGAATGAAGTGCCAGTGATCACACATCCCATGCATACGGAAGTGGTAATTACATCTTCATTTTAAGAATATCATCTGTGCACCCTTGTTTGAAGGGGAGTGAAGATCGAAGGGTAACGCCAGAAAGACCAAGGTTACTCTATGTAGCCGTGACTTGTACACCAACGCACAAAACAAGGCCAGAAGCAGAATCTAGATCTAGTGAAGCTCTTTCTAAAAACAGGATTATTAGAAATGGCATAGTCCTCCAACCTTTCTGTATGCTGCATAATGTTGCGCCAATGAGAGGTCTTGGCATGCATTTCAATAGCCTTGGAGGCAAAGCCATTGGCAGGGTCGGAAGGTGAAAATTCTAATAAAACTGCTTTTCCCCAGTTAAGTAATAGTGAGTTCTATACCAATTCTGCAGAGCAAACAGCTGGCTCTTCCTTCCAGAGATACTTAAAATGCTTAATTGTCTCGTGAATTGCAGCTCAGCTGGTTTAGAAGGCAAGAGCTTCTCTCTCTTTTCATTGGTTGATTCACATTGTGTGGAGTAAAGCCTACACTTAGCCCCCAGACTGAAAGTAATTGAATAATGTGTAAACCACCAGGAATAAAGTCTTCTGGAAACTTGTGGAGGCCCCGATTAGTCCAAAATTGCACCTGAAAACAATTTCTAAGCTGTTGGCCTAATTTATCTTTCTTTTAACATATGCAATATACACCTAGAGTCAGTACTGTGAGGGTAGTGTAGTGTATGCTTCAGTGATCCAAGTTCAGCAGTTGGCCATGTTCACAGAGCTGGACTAAGACTCCCGATGATCTCTGCATGTTATGAGACAAATTGCATTTGGGAATCCAATGTTTGCAACAGCTGGAGATTGAACTGTTATACAGAATCACTCCAGGTAGTGATGTAAATCATCAAGGGGAATAGTAGCAGGTCCTGCACATATCCTAAGGGTATTATAACTAGCTTCTCAATTGGAATTTAAAAAAAAAACTCTTGGGCAGTCTGTTGTTATGATTGGTTTCATAGGAAGAGTGCACAGGGTTAACTATGATTCCTAAAGAAATCCGAAGATAGTGAACTCCGAGATGTATAGAAAAATAGAGAACAGAACTTTTATATAGCGCCTTTCACAACCTTAGGATGTCCCAAAATGCTTTTCAGCCATTGAAGTACTTTTTGAAGTGCAATTACTATTGTAAACCAAGTGTCACTATTCTCTAATCGAAGCTACACATCTGGAATAAAATAACAGCACTACTTTCTCTTTTTATCATCATTCCTGCTTCAATCACTTTATTTCAGCATATGCCTTTTGTTTGCTTGGTGCAGCAAACTACCTGCCTTCATTGACCTATTTGAAAATGTTGGATTATTCTGTGTGCTAAATGGCAGATGTTCTCACACTGGGAATATCATGAGCAGTGAAGGTCTGTTGAATTCTAAATGAGCGTAGTTAAGACCTTTCATGAGTAATATAAACTTCTGCCCTTAATTAAATGTTCAGATTCAACAACTTTTAAAGGATATAAATGTTGTTTTGGTTTCATAATTCAGTAATTAGAGCTTTTATACAAGGTCTTTCCTCCCTCCAGAAATGAAGGGTATCTCTGTGAATAACAAACAGCTCTCCTAATCCTTATCTAAAATGATCAGATAAGTCTGACTCCTTGCTCACTCTTAAAAACATGCATGTGCACTTTGCAATACTGGATTGGAAAATCCTGTCTGTTACTTCCCTCTATCTCATACTCACTGGAGGGCAGATACACCCAAGCCATATGTGATGAACCTTCACTGCTAACTGAAGAAAGAGTACAGAAACTAAAACAGAAAATGCTGAAAGCACTCAGCAGGTCAGGAAGCATCTGTGGAGTGATTAACAGTGTTAATGTTTCAGGTCTGTGTGACTTTTCATCAGAACTGGCAAAAGTTAGAAATATAATGGGTTTTGAGCAAGCGAAAAGTTGGGGGGAGTGGGGTGCAGGGAAAAAGAACAAAAGGGAAGGTCTGTGATAGGGTGGAGGGCAGGAGAGATAAAATAACAAAGTTTCATAGTACAAACCCCAATGCAGAGGAGAGTACATTGTGAGCAGCAAAAACAGTATACTTAATTGAAGACTAAATGCAGACTCTGTGACTACTTTGTGGAACACCTCCAGTGAGTCTGCAAGTATGACCCTGAGCTTGCAGTCACTTGTATTTTAATTCTCCACTGTGCTCCCACTCTGACCTTTCTGTCCTTGGCCTGCTACAGTGTTCCAGTGAAGCTCAACACAAGCTCAAGGAATGACAGCTCATCTTTCGACTGGGCACTTTACAGACTTCTGGGCCCAACATTGATTTCAATAATTTTAGCTCATAATTTCTGCCCCCATTTTTTTCTGCATCAGCATGCAACAGCAGTGTTGAAAAATGAATTTAAAACTCATATATTCTTTTAGGAATTCTTCAGCACAAGATTTTAAAAGACACAATTCTCCCAGGCTGTTAGATGCATGTCGCATTCTGAGGTTGTACGTTTGGTACCCCTGGCTTAGAACTGCATGAGGTACCCCTTTACCCACTAGGGCATAAGGGAAGACGCTATCCTGTTTATTTTTGCTACTTTTACATAAAGCACTCGAGCATTTCATAATAGAACCATAGAAAAATGACAGCACTGAAGGAGGCCATTCAGCCCATCGTGTCTGCACCACCAGTCTGGCATCTTCCTTCCAGCACTTGGTCCGTAGCCTTGCAGGGTACACCACTTCAGGTGGAGGTCCAGGTACCTTTTAAAAGAGTTGAGGGTTTCTGCTTCCACCACCCTTACTGGCAGTGAATTCCAGACACCCACCACCCTCTGGACGAAAAAGTTTTTTTCTCGTGTCCCCTCTAATCCTTCTACCAATCACAAATCTGTGTCCCCTGGTAATTGACCTCTCCGCTAGGGGAAATAGGTTCTTCCTGTCTACTCTATCTAGGCCCCTCCATAATTTTGTACACCTCAAGTAAGTCACCCCTCAGCCTCCTCTGTTCTAAGAAAAAGAACTCTAGCCGATGCAATCTTTCCTCATAGCTGTAACTTTTGAGCCCTGGCAACATTCTTGTAAATCTCCTCTGTACTCTCTCCAGAGCAATTATGTCCGTCCTTTAATGTGGCAACCAGAACTGTACGTAATGCTCCAGCTGTGGACTAACCAGCGTTTTATACAGTTCCAGCATTACATCCTTGCTTTTGTATTCTATACCTCAACAAATAAAAAGAAACATTCCATATGCCTTCTTTACCACTCTATCCACCTGTCCTGCCACCTTCAGGGACCTGTGAACATGTACTCCAAGGTCTCTCACTTCTTCCACCCCTCTCAATATCCTCGCATTTTATTGTGCATTCCCTTGCTTTGTTTGCTCTCCCCAAATACATTACCTCACACTTCTCCAGATTGAATTCCATTTGCCACTTTTCCGCCCACTTAACCAAACCATTGATATCATTCTGGACAGCTATCCTCTTCACTATCAACTACATGGCCAATTTTTCTGTCATCAGCAAATTTCCCAATTTTGCTTTCCACATTTAAGTCCAAATCACTAATATATACCACAAACAGCAAGGGACCCAACACTGAGCCCTATGGAACGCCACTGGAAACTGCTTTCCATTTGCAAAAACATCCGTTGACTATTACCCTTTGTTTGCTGTCACTGAGCCAATATCCCATGAGCTTTCATTTTCTAACCAGTCTGCCACACGGGACCTTGTCAAATGCCTTACTAAAATCCATGTAGACCACATCCACTGCACTACTCTCATCAGTCCTCCTTGTTACTTCCTCAAAAAACTCAATCAAGTTAGTGAGACATGATCTTCCCTTAACAAATCCATGCTGACTATCCCTGATTAATCTGTGCCATTCTAAGTGGCAGTTTATCCTGTCTCTCAGAATTGATTCTTATAATTTCCCACCATCGAGGTCAGACTGACCAGCCTATAATTATTTGACCTATCCCTCGCACCCTTTTTAAACAATGGTTTGCAGACCTCCAGTCGTCTGGCACCTCACCCCTATCTGAGGATTTGAAGATGATCCTCAGAGCATCTGCTGTTTCCTCCCTGGCTTCCTTCAATAACTTGGGATGCAATCCATCCGACCCTGGTGATATATCCACTGTCAAGGATGTCAGACCCTCTAGTACTTGCTCTCTCATTATGCTTATTGTATCTAATATTTCACACTCCTCTTACTACAATGTCTGCATCATCCCTCTCCTTTGTGAAGCCAGAGACAAAAAACTCATTAAGAACCCTGCGCACATCTTCTGCATCCATGCATAAGTTCCCTTGTACATCTCTGATAGGGCCTACCCTTTCCTTAGTTATTCTCTTGTTCTTAATGTACTGATAAAACGTCTTTGGGGTTTCCTTGATTTTTACCTGCCAATAATTTTTCATGTCCTTTCTTTGCTTTTCTACTTTTTTTTTTACTGCATCCCTGCACTTTCTATACTCCGCCAGGCTTTCTAAAGTATTTAGTTTTTTTGTGACTGTCATGAGCTTTCTTTTTCTGCTTTAACCTACCCTGTAAGCTTCTAGATAACCGGGGGCTCTGGATTTGGCCATACCACCCTTTATCTTTATGGAGACATGCCTACACTGCCTGTGGAGTCTCTCTTTTGAATGCCTCCCACTGGTTTGCTGCTGATTTTCCTTCAAGTAGCTGAATCCAGTCCACTTTCGCCAGATCACCTCTCAGTTTCGTAAAAACTTGCCTTCCCCAATTTAGAACTTTTACTCCTGTTTTATCTTTGTCCTTTTCCATGATTATGCTAAATCTAACTATTATGGCCACAATAGTGCAATTGAACATTTGCCTACACTTTATATTTGCCTCTGCCACTTTAAACGTATCCTTTTTGTAATGACAAAATCTATTGCTGACACTTGGGATTCATTTCAGTTTTTTGGAGGTGTTTGGAGAGGATCTGGTTAAAGCATTGTGTCTTTTCATCAATATGCATACTTGCATTTGAGATGAATATTGTAACCAAAAAAGTGATGGTGTGTCCCAATCCTATACCCTTAACTGTTTATTGCCTCGCCACCTACCTCTGCCATTTTCCTGCCATTATTCTTCCCTCTCTTTATTTCCTCTGCTGGAGTACAGCTGAATTAGGTACTGGATGCCTTCTGATACGTCACCTAACCAGTTTTCATTAATCCCTAAATGTAGATAGTAGATAGAAGCCGCCACAGTAGATTCCGAGCCTGCGCTTGCTCAACATTCAAACGCATGCACACGCACTTGCATCAAAGTGGATGCTGAATGGTCATTAGACATGTGACTCCTTAACTTATGGGTGCCGTGACCAATTGTACTGCCCCTACCACATACTTTTGCTGAAAATGGGTAACTTGGCATAAACAACAGATGAAATCCTGGACCTGTTGAGTAACGTGAAATTTATGTATTCTGAAGCTGTGCTGACATCCGTGCTGTAGAGAGTATTGTTTTACTGAAATAACATTAAGAATAGCAACATATGGGAGAAATTAGCAAATCTATCTAGTGTGTAGAGTTCAACCAAGCCTAAATTCCACACATTGCATAGTCAGTGGGCTGACATTCCAACCAAAATGATAGATCAAGTCTTTGTTGGCATTGACCTTCAGTAATCTTGCATTGATATTAAAAATAATTTGCTGGTCAATGGGGTTTAAATAGAATTTCCTCTAATGCACTTCACATATTTAACCATCAAAACAGCTGGGGGATATCTTGTCATTGTTTTATATACTGTTCTCAGTGTTTCATATTGCTATCTCTAGATGTATTATTCCCTTAATGTGTGTGTTTAAGATTATTCCTAATTTTCTTGCTTCTGAAGGTTCAATGGTGTATAGTAGGTATACAGATGTTAAATATTCAGTTATAGAAGCTGGCGAGTCGAAGAGACTTAGTAGTTGGCAGGAAAAAAGACAGAGGCGCAAGGGGAAAGCCAACTGTGTAACAGCCCCGACAAACAAATTTCTCTGCAGCACCTGTGGAAGAGCCTGTCACTCTAGAATTGGCCTTTATAGCCACTCCAGGCGCTGCTTCACAAACCACTGACCACCTCCAGGCGCTTATCCATTATCTCTCGAGATAAGGAGGCCAAAGAAGGAGGAGAAGAAGAGAAGCTGACAAAGTATGTCTTGGCTATTTTGTTCTGCAAGCTTTTCCCCCTTCTGTGTGCCAATGGGGCTATTTTTTTCAAGCGTACAGCTCAACGATGAGGGCCTGTGGAAGGTACCACAGCTGACCCCGATCCTGTTCTCATTCAGTCTACATGTGCACTATTTCCAGCAGGGGTCAGTAGTGGAAACAATGGTTTTCTCCCTCCGCTTCCACAGCCTGACAGTATTCAGGGCAGCTGCAGTCTTTGCTTGGCTGAGATTAGCTAACTCAGCATAGGCAGTAAATTGAACCTAGAACTTTCTGGATTGTTTGCCTTTGTACTTGGTTGTTTGTCCACTAGGCTTTA
This sequence comes from Heterodontus francisci, assembly GCF_036365525.1. Classification (NCBI taxonomy): domain Eukaryota; kingdom Metazoa; phylum Chordata; class Chondrichthyes; order Heterodontiformes; family Heterodontidae; genus Heterodontus; species Heterodontus francisci. The sequence continues at coordinate 24,890,955 of NC_090382.1, forward strand.
TGTGGGAAAGGGGTAACAGTATTCTGTGCTGGCAACTGGTCCTTCCTGAAAGACGATGGTGTAAACGCCAAAGTAGTTACTTTGCCATGACTGAACAATGTTAGTGGCTGGAGTCCAATTCTCGAGTGACAATCCTTTCCACAGATTGTGCAGGCATAAGTTACAGGGTCAGAGGATAACTCGTGAAAGCTGATGCGCAAAAATGTATTTTGGAGTCAGGTACTTTATCTTCGCAGGTACTATTTAGAACACAGCGGATAATGGGTGTGCAAAGAGTTTATCCTTCTACCGTGCTTGCTGTAGTTTATCTGTCGTACAGCAGTGTGCTCAAATGCACGTTTGTTATGTTCAATGTTCTTTTTTCTTTTGGGCCTCCTTATCTCGAGAGACAATGGATACCCGCCTGGAGGTGGTCAGTGGTTTGTGAAGCAGCGCCTGGAGTGGCTATAAAGGCCAATTCTGGAGTGACAGGCTCTTCCACAGGTGCTGCAGAGAAATTTGTTTGTTGGGGCTGTTGCACAGTTGGCTCTCCCCTTGCGCCTCTGTCTTTTTTCCTGCCAACTACTAAGTCTCTTCGACTCGCCACAATTTAGCCCTGTCTTTATGGCTGCCCGCCAGCTAATATGTCACACATTTAATCAATTGGCCGAATGTGGTTACTGCCTTTCCAATTCAAGAATTTAGCTTGTCATCTAGAGATTACTTATCTGATACAGTTGATCCTAGGTAGCAGAATCTGTATACAACTTCTAGCATGGTGTTAGCTATTGAAACTTCTGGTACAGTCAGCACACCTTCACACCATCAGATCACTGTCTCATTTGGAATAATGGTTAGTCCAAATTCTTCCCTATATCAATGTATTCAAGTTTTTAGAATTGGGATACATTGATTATGTATGCTGTAGTATAAATATGATTGCAACCATAGGCTTTGCCTTTGATCCTACCGTCAAGTCTGCTGAGTGAAATTTAATAGCTTTATCATTCTACAACAACTGCTATAGGAAGTAAGATGATTCAAAATTCTGCTCTGGCTACCCAGATTCAAAATGCACACCCAGATGGGATAGTAAGACAATTATTGTCAATTTCTGCTTAGCGGCATTCCAAATTCTCAATTGGCCATTCACAGTGAATTCTGCAAAAGACAAATGTGGGTCCATTACAGGTAGAGTCAGGAGAATTTATAATGGGGAATAGAGAAATGGCAGAGAAGCTAAATGATTACTTTGTGTCTGTCTTCACTGAGAAAGGTACAAGAAATCTCCCAGAATTAGAAATCCAAGGGATTAGGGGGAATGAGGAATTGAAGGAAGTTAGTATTAGTAAGAAGGTTGTATTGGAGAAATTAATGGGGCTGAAGGTTGATAAGTCCCCAGGACCTGATATTCTACATCCCAGAGTGTTGAAAGAGGTAGCTATGAAGATAGTGGATGCATTGGTGATCATCTTCCAAAGTTCTATAGATTCTGGAGCGGTTCCTGCAGATTGAAAGGTCGCAAATGTCACCCCACTATTTAAAGAGGGAGAGAGGAAACAGGGAATTATAGACCTGTTGGCCTTACATTAGTCATTGGGAAAATGCTAGAATCTATTCTAAAGGATGTGATAAATGGACACTTGGATAATAATGATCTGATTGAGCATAGTCGACATGGATTTATGAATGGAAAATCATGTTTGACGAACCTGTTGGAGTTTTTTGAGGATGTTGCTAACAGAATTAATAAAGGGGAATCAGTGGATGTGGTATACTTGGATTTTCAGAAGGCTTTTGATAAAGTCCCTCACAGGAGGTTGGTTAGCAAAATTAAAGCACATGGGATAGGAGATAATATACTGGCATGGATTAAGGATTGGTTAACAGGCAGAAAGCAGAGAGTAAGAATAAACCGGTCATTCTCGCGTTGGCAGGCTGTGACTAGTGGGGTACCGCAGGGATCAGTGCTTGGGCCCCAGCTGTTCACAAAATATCCATGATTTGGATGTGGGGACCAAATATTGTATTTCCAAGTTCACGGATGACTCAAAACTAGATGAGAATGTGTGTTGTGAGGAAGATGCAAAACGGCTTCAAGGGGATTTGGACAGACTTGGTGAGTAGGCAAGAACGTGGTAGATGGAATATATTGTGGAAAAATGTGAGATTATCCACTTTGGCAGGAGGAATAGATGTGAAGAGTATTTCTTAAATGGTGAGAGATTAGAAAGTGTGGGTGTACAAAGGGACCTGGGTGTCCTCATCAATAAGTCACTGAAAGTTAACATGCAGGTGCAGCAAGCAATTAGGAAGGCTAATGGTATGTTATCCTTTGTCGCAAGAGGATTTGAGTACAGGAGTAGTGAAGTCTTGCTTAAATTGTATAGAACCTGGGTTAGACCGCACTTGAAGTGCTGTATGCAGTTTTGGTCCCCTTACCTTTGGAAGGATATTATTGCCATGTAGGGAGTTGCAACCAAGGTTAACCAGACTTATTCCCGGGATGGTGGGACTGTCTTGTGAAGAGAGATTGGGGAAACTGGGCCTGTATTCTCCAGAGTTTCGAAGAATGAAAGGTGATCTCATTGAAACCTACAAAATACTTAAAAGGGATAGACAGGGTAGATGCAGGTAAGATGTTTCCCCTGGTTGGGGAGTCGAGAACCAGGGAACACCGAGGACAGAGATGAGGAGAGGTTTCTTTACTCAGAGGGTTGTGAATCTTTGGAATTCTCTACCCCAGAGGGCTGTGGAAGCTCAGTCATTGAGTATGTTTAAAGCAAAGATTGACAGATTTCTAAATACAAATTACATAAGGGGATATGAGGATAGTTTGGGAAAAAGGCATTGAAGTGGATGATCAGCCATGATCATATTGAATGGTGGGGCAGGCTCTCTGGGTTGAATGGCCTATTCCTGCACCAATCTTCCTATGTTGGCCTTAAAACCAGCATCAAGTCAGATTGCTTATGCAATTGAATGTTGTGAAACTGAATAGGTTCTTAAGAAGGAATAGTATAAGTCAGGACCAGTGTAATGGGAAATGGACTGTTTCCATAACTGAAGTGTTACATCTAGGTTTCTTTGTGTGGCAGTAATTGAAATATCAAATAAAATTTAGGTGAACTCAAACTATAGTTGGCACCCGCAATGGGATCTACAGGGTTGATATGGTTAGAATCACTCTGCCTGTATAGTAGTAGCATAAGTCAGAGTTATACAGCACAGAAACAGGCCCTTTGGCCCATAGTGTCTGCGCCGGCCATCAAACACCTATCTATTCTAATCCCATTTTCCAGCATTTGTCCCGTAGCCTTGTATGCTATGGCGTTTCAAGTGCACATCTAAATACTACTTAAATGTTGTGAGGGTTCCTGCCTCTACCACCTCTTCAGGTAGTGTGTTCCAGATTCCAGCCACCCTCCGAGTGAAAAATGTTTTCCTCAAATCCCCTCTAACCATATAGACTAAAATGACCTGGGTTCAATTGTCGATCTGAGTGAGTTAGTGACAAGTGATGTAGCTCACATCATCGCATTGGCAGGAACGATGCTACAATGAGTTGCAGTGCATCAGTATGCGAGGAGGAGGTGCATTGCATCTGTGAGATATCCAGTAATCCTGCTAGATGCAGTTGCATACATTATTTGAGGACAAAATTGGGCTTACAGTGATATTCTTGCTGTCGAATAGCCTGCTGGCATGTGTTCTCTAACTCAAGTGAGAATTGTCCATTTGAGCGAGGTATTGGCGGATACCTATGGAGCTATGTGCCAGGGAGAGTTAATGCTGTTGGAGGATAAGGGGAGAAAGTGAAATAGTAACAAGTATAGAACAGTGCAGAAGAAACCTTTTGGCCTGTGATTTAAATTCTGCAGAAAATTCATGTGGCCTAAAGTTGCTTTCCCACCTTAAACTCAGTATACAATTTGTCTCTTTGGCATAAACTTAAGAACCGCAAATGAGAGCACAGATGAATGATTTTCCACATTGCAGGTGTTGGAATCCCATAAACCTTTAAATGCTTTGGTTAAAATCTTAACAAATTTACTGTTGCTGAGGGGGTTCTATCTTTCTATTTCTAGTTTTAATGGTCGTTGGAACTGCAGGACACAGGAAATATTTTACCAGTTTCCTCCCCGTTCTGTAATAATTAAGTATTGGACGGCAGGATGTTTTTCTTGGCCTCCTGTCTGGAGTGTGACTTCATTACACATGTCTGTCATTTTAAACCCTGAGATTTGAGAAAATCTGCAGCAATTAGGGTCAGACTCAATGTAAACTGAGAGAAACAGAAATGAAACAGAGCTACAGCGCCTCACAGTGCTTATATGCAAACAAAAGAGGGTCTTTGAAGTGTCAGAAAAGTACGGTGAACTTTCTTTAGTTGTAAAACCACCTAATCCAAGTAACAAGCATCTGTGCCATAACTTTTCTATGGTTCTAAAACAAATATAGCTATGGTAATATCATTCAGCAATGCAAATGCATAACTAATATAACTCAATGAAGTTGATGCAGTTCTTCACAGCTGGCATATTGATAAATTAAGAAACCTACTGCTGGAATTGGAGTAAATTTGCATTCATAATTTTGGGGATGGGGAGAGCAAGTTTCAAAATGGAGGCTGTTTATGTAGCCTTCCACAAGGAGTCTCCAGATTCATTTGCTCTTAGTTCTAAATTAGTGTTTTAATGTATTATTCTGCTGTAACTAATTTTAAATGTTTGCTGTTCTGTATGTGACCTACAAAAAAAGATGCAAAACAGCAATTGTCTATTGTGACCCATAAACTTGAGTGGGCAGTTCGAAGTAGGTGGTACTGCTTGGGGTTGTATCTTGTGCTGACCTGTTATGGAGTTGTACCGTCTGTAGCCACAGACCACTGTGGTTCCTGTGCCCTGGTCAGATTGCAGCGCAACATGGCAATTCTCTAGTGATTTTGCAAAGGGGCAAATGTGGGAGAATTATAAATAAAGGTAAAAAAATAATCTTTGATATAATATTGACCTTCAAAACATCCTCCAGAACAAAACCCTTCAATGGGTTCTTGCAAGAACCTTTCACTTAATGCTTACAAAATGCAGTGACAGATTGGTGGAATATTTATTATCTCTGATTATTTTCCCCACCCCTTCCCCTAAACTGTTGGAAGTGAAGGATCAGCAACAAAATATTATTTCCGAGACAAGATGATTATGGTGGCGATAATCCTGACTGGGAGACCAGCCACCACATGGTCAGGTAGAACACCATTTCTAACTTTCATCAAATAAATGCTCAGAAGGATGGAGGAGCATGAATATCTTGTATAAGTACTTGAAGATAAGGCCATTTTCCTGGCAAGTATTTTTAAAGTAATTGGATTCAGAGCCTCGACTTGTGCTACTCCTCTGTAAATTAATTCAGTTACCTTGGTTATTGATCTGTCTTATATTTTAAAAACTACCAACTTAGAAAAAGCAAATTGCTGGAAATCTGAAACAAAATAGAAAAGGCTGGCAAATCTCAGTGAATTACAGCAACAAGTTGCATAATGACACGTCTTTAACATAGAAAAACATCCCACGGTACTTTACCTAGACTTAATCAGTCGCAAATAAACACGGAGACAAAGAGATAAAATTGGAAAGGATTACCAAAAGCTTGGTCAAAGTAGTGAGTTGTTAGGGTGGTCTTAAAGGAGGAGGGATGTGGAGAGAAAAAAGTTTTTAGGGTGGGAATTCCAGAGCCTGGGGCCTATGCAGCTAAAAGCACAGCTGCCAAAAGTAGAGTGGGTGGGGTGGGGGGGGTGGGAGGGCAGAGAGCAAATGCATAAAAGGCAGCGTCAGAACAGCCAAGAGTTTCAGGAGTTTGTTGGGTTGGAGAATCTAAGAGGTGGGAAGAGGCAAGGCAATGAATGGATTTAATGAGAGTTTTTAACCGGGAGCCAGTGTAGATCAGCAAGGACAGGGGTGATGGGTGAGCAGGGCTTGTTGCAGGATAAGGTTTGAGCAGCAGAATTTTGGATGAACTTAAGTTTGTGGAGGATGGGCCAGCCAGGAGAGCATTTGAATAGTAGTCTGCAGGTGACAAAAGCATAGATGAGGGGTTCAGAGACTGAGGGAGCGGAGGAAGGCAGGCAATGTATGGAGTTAGAAGGAAGTGCTCTTTGTGATTAAAATGGGATAGAAATCTCAGATTTGGTTCAAATAGGGCACCAAGATTTCAAACAGTCTGCCTCATGCTGTGATAACAGCTGGGAAGGAGGATGGAATTCGTGGCAAGGATATGGAGGTTCTGGTAGGTGCCAAAGATAATGCCTTCAATTGTTCCAATGTTTAAATGGAGGAAACTGCAGCTTATCCAAGACTGAATATCAGTCAAGCAGCTGATATTTCAGAGGCAGTGGAGGTTTCGAGAGAAGCAGTGAAGAGATGGAGCTGGTTGTCTTGGGTGTAAATGTGGAGCTTCCTCAGAGTCTGCAGATGATGTCAACAATGCACAGTACATGGATAAAGAAGACGAAACAGCCAAGGATAGATTCTTGGGATACTTGAGGTAAAGGTGCAGGGGAGGGGAAGAGAAACTTTTGCCGGCAATAATTTGGCTATAATGGATCGGTAAGTGGAGCCAAGCTAGAGCAATCCCACTGAGCAATACGAAAGAGGAAAAATGTTGGAGGAAAATGGTGCGGATAATCACATTAAAAGGTTAGTCCGCATCTGTGGAAAGAACAAGGCAGCCAGTGTTTCAGGCTGGTACCCTTCAGATCTTCGGTGTTCAAATGAAGCCAAACAATTGACTGCCTGCACTCTCCACAGCTGCTGATTAACCTGCATTGTGTTTCCACATTTTTCTGTTTCTGTGCTAACATAATGCTTGTACCTTGTGTTTGAAGACAGGCACATCATCCTCCTCCAACATCTTTCTTCTGTTGTACTGATGGATTTTCTGAGCAAGAAGACGTTAACCTGCAGAAGCACAACACAGTAACTATATTAAAATAGATTTAGTAGTTGGCTTTGCTGATTTTCCCATTGTCATAATTTTATTATTGTTTAAATGTATAGATTTTAACCTGTTGATGCTATACAGTGGTCCCTAAGTGTATGGGACTGACAGATGAAGAGAGCATTGGGCTCACCTGTTATGTCTCCCATTGTTGAATATTCGAATGCTCAATCTATAGCCCCACAGTTAAAGAATGGCTATTTCAGCAAGGTACTGCAGGGCTGCCAATGCCCATAGAACTGTACCCCAGTGTTGGTGACTTAAGAGAAAAGCAAAGACCAGGAAAAAATATATTTATTAAGGGCATGGATTTTATGACTCATATTTTAGCATGGCTCATCTATTACAATCGGAGGAAAAACTTCTAGCTTATGGAGATTTTTATTTAAATATAAATTCTGTGCAACGTAAAGGAAAAATTTAGGCTTTAAACTAGTATTTAATATGCAGGATGATGCTCAAATATCAGATTCCAAGGACTGATTTTATCCTTCAAGCTGTAAAAAGTTTCAAAATTGATTCCACACTCCCACCTCTTTTACGTATTGGGCATTAACTCAGGAAAGATTATTGGAAATTAGTAATTAGATGTCAGAGAACAAAATCAGCTGTGAGCTAAATTATATGTAGAAATTAGAAATGTCGGCACAGTTGGTTTTATATGTGGAAGCTTCGATAAGGTGGTTGTTTGTAATAGAATAAAAAGGGAAATTTTCAACACACAAATGATTGTTTGGTTACATTCCTGGTTACTTTTCACTGGCTACTGCTCCTTTGGCTACTCTCTTCTTGGCAATTATTTGAGGCCGAACCAGACATTTCACAACCTTGGTGTTGTGTTTGAACTTCCAGTCGCCTATTACCACCTCCAAAACATCACCCAACTCTGCCTCTGTTTCAGCTCATCTGCTGCTGAAACTCTCATCTATCCCTTTGTTACTGCTAGATTTGAATATTTCAATGCACTCTGTCTGGCCTCCCATCTTCCATAAATTTAAAATCGTCCGAAACTCTGCTGCCCGTATCCTAACTCGCGCCAAGTTCCGTTCACTATCAAGCCTGTATTTGCTGCCCTGTATTGGCTTCTAGATAAGTAATGCCTTGATTTTAAAACTCTCATCCTTGTTTTCAGATCCTTCATGGCCTTAGCCCTCCCTTATCTGTGTGACCCCCTCCAGCCCTACAATCCTCGCAGTGGTTAGCACCGCAGCCTCATAGCTCCAGCGACCCGGGTTCAATTCTGGGTACTGCCTGTGTGGAGTTTGCAAGTTCTCCCTGTGTCTGCGTGGGTTTCCTCCGGGTGCTCCGGTTTCCTCCCACAGCCAAAAGACTTGCAGGTTGATAGGTAAATTGGCCATTATAAATTGCCCCTAGTATAGGTAGGTGGTAGGGGAATATAGGCACAGGTGAGGATGTGGTAGGAATATGGGATTAGTGTAGGATTAGTATAAATGGGTGGTTAATGGTCGGCACAGACTCGGTGGGCCGAAGGGCCTGTTTCAGTGCTGTATCTCTAAAAAAAAAAAAATAACTGCACTGCTCCAATTGTGGCCGCTTGCGCACCCCTGATTTTAATCCCTCCGCCATTGGCGGCCATGCCTTCAGTTGCTGAGGCCGGTATCTCTGGAATTTCTTCCCTAAACCTCTCTCTGTCTCTACCTCTTGTTCTTCCTTTAAGGTACACCTTTGACCACTCTTTGTCATTTTACCTCTTTAACCAAGCTTTTAGTCATCTTCCCCAATATCTCCTTATGTGGCTTGGTGTCACATTTTAGTTGATAATGTTCCTTTGAAGCACCTTGGGATGTTTTACTATGTTAAAGGGGCTATATAAATACAAATTGTTGTTTGTGCGTATAGAGCTGTGATATTTCTTTCAAACTATTTTTTGCAGTAATTATCTAAGCATTGTGGTTTGGACTTGCAAGGACAGTCTGCCCCATACTGACATGGTAATTGTCTTCTGAAAATAAAAATAAAATGAGTGACTGGTTGAAGTGCAGTGCAAGATTTTAGAGACTGCAATCTTTTTTTAAAAATGTGTATTTCATTCTGGAGTTGATGGTTAAATGCTGAAGCCATTGTTACGATCCTGTTGGGGACCATTAACTTTTAAAAAGAGAAAGTTGCATTCCCAGTTATTACTGAAAATTACGCCACATGATTTCACGTTTCAAACAAAAACTTTACTGTAAAAGAATTAAAACATAACACTACTAACATAACACTACAACTTGAGACATTTATATTTTAAACTTAAATATCTTATAGAACACTCCCATTTAACTTTTACTTGCACCCCAAAAAATGTTCTATATGTTACAGAGGACTTTAGTGGTTTGTTCACTTCTCCTAGGACCAATCCAAAGTGTACAGCTCTTGGGCATTCGCTTCAATTTCCTTAATTTCCCAGCTGTCTTCTGAGGTTTGTGATGTCCTGGGAATTCTCCCTCTAGCTCTGGCTAGCAAATCTTCCAGTTCAACTTCAACATCTCACAAATCTGGATTTGCTAGCTTGAGCATGGGCCTGCCTTGAAACAGAAACACCTGGTTCCTGATGGCCTCTCTGCTCCGGCGTTCAGTTGCTCCCAAAGCTAGCAGCTTTCCAAAAGCCAGCTGCTTGTCTGAAGCTAAATTACTGACTGACTGTAAGCACACAGATCAAAAAACTAACGGACACCCCTCATCACCATCTCCATAGCATGTGGGATGGCCCAGATAGCAGTTTAAACTAATTATTTCCGACTCCCAAATCTTCTCTTTGATTCCTGATACCCACGTGAATAATTGGTATTGCTAGACTTATTGTTTCCAACTGCCCAACTAAACGAGGCCACTTATGGTTTTTATGGCTTTCACGCCTCTAACACTGTCTCTGTAAGCACTCATGGAGAGATTTTTGAACTTTAAATCTTCTGGGAAATCCTATGAATAATTTAAACCCCGATGATGACTGCAGACACCCCGTCTCCATCAGCAAGTTAAGGGAAGTTCCCAATATGATCTTACTAAATAAACATGGGTTACCCTTAGATTTGTAAACACCCTAGGTTTGTTTGCCAGCTTTTCAAACCAGTTGTTTTCATTTATCTTTGCATGAAAAAAATTCAATTCCCAAATTAAAAGTTACCTCTAGAAAATTAATACAAACCTGGTGATAACACCATGCTTCTGACCCATGTTTTGGTGCCTTGCTCTTCACTGGCCTGAAAATGTTGGTATATCTGCCACCGTCCATTGCAGAAAGCTCTCCTATAAGTACCTTCCCTTCCATCTCTCTCTTTTCTGCCGCCACCCCCCCCCCCCCCATAAGAACTGGTGGTTTTCTCATCTGCATCCTGCATTATATCTTCCCTATAAGTAACTAATGATGCATTCGTTGCAACCGTGTTAAGTTTATATAGAGAACCCTTGGAACTCCAGTAGATCAAGGGAATTCCGGGTGGGTTTTTCCCGCCAGGTTCTTAGCTGAGCTATCATTATAAAATCTTATTTCTCTTTATTACCATATTAGTCTTGCAATGCTAAGATGTACTATTTTTCTCCCCTCACCTCTTGAAGTTGTTGACTCTTGCAGGGTGCCTGGGTGCTTTCAATAACTCCCATCTGAGCATTGTTCATCTGAGAGTGTCAGCGTGCTTCTAGGAAGTAAGACATTGTAGCTGAGACTGATCATCAATAACCTCACCTGATGACCAGCTGGGCAAACAAACAGGAAATGTGATTTGATTTCTACCTGCCTCCTCTCTCCTTTCTAAAAATTAGTTCCAACAACTATTTGTAAGCCAGTTAAAGGACTGGATGATATAGTTTTGACCGTTGTATTGTTAAAAGTAATTAGGCCCAAGTGTTAGCTTTAAAGTGCTATCTGCTCAAGATTTAGAATTGACCAAAATGCCCAATAAAGTAACTTACTAGAGAAATACTGCTAAAGCGAATTAGAATGCCAGCAGTGTTGTATCAGTCAGTAGTTGTATCAATAATAGTTTTTATTTGCATTGTGCTGCCAAGAAAACATGCTATGCCAAATGAGGGTTTTTAATTCATCAGTTGGAAACTTTAGTTTAAACAAAGGGAAGCTGGAATATTAAGAGATAATCTTTACGAAGATTTTGCCAGATTTAAAAATGGTCACCACCATTTGCATTTGAAATCATTGCACATTCCAAGGCATCAAAAGTGGAGACACATGTCTCCACTGTGAGCTACCTGAGATTGCTTTCATTAACAGGACGTTCAGAGCCATCCTGGGACATGAGCATTGAAAGGTGAACACCTCCAGTGCAACGCATTGACATCATGAGGCTTGAGAGATGGAAATTCCTAAACTTGAATCTCATTAGAAGGTACCAGAGAATACAGTGAGACAGTCGTGTGACCGTCTGTCTATCTCTTTGAAATCGGGGAGTTTCCTTGGACAACCAACCAAGCCAGAAACTCAATCTATGCAGAAGCCAGAAGGGCTCTGTGTCTCTCCCTGTCTCTGTGTCTCCCCCCCCGTCACTGTGTCTCTCTCTCCCCCCCCGTCACTGTGTCTCTCTCTTCCCCCCCCGTCACTGTGTCTCTCTCTTCCCCCCCCGTCACTGTGTCTCTCTTTCCCCCCCGTCACTGTGTCTCTCTTTCCCCCCCCGTCACTGTGTCTCTCTTTCCCCCCCCGTCACTGTGTCTCTCTTTCCCCCCCGTCACTGTGTCTCTCTTTGCCCCCCCGTCACTGTGTCTCTCTTTCCCCCCCGTCACTGTGTCTCTCTTTCCCCCCCCGTCACTGTGTCTCTCTTTCCCCCCCCGTCACTGTGTCTCTCTTTCCCCCCCCGTCACTGTGTCTCTCTTTCCCCCCCCGTCACTGTGTCTCTCTTTCCCCCCCCGTCACTGTGTCTCTCTTTCCCCCCCCGTCACTGTGTCTCTCTTTCCCCCCCCCGTCACTGTGTCTCTCTTTCCCCCCCCCGTCACTGTGTCTCTCTTTCCCCCCCCCGTCACTGTGTCTCTCTTTCCCCCCCCCCGTCACTGTGTCTCTCTTTCCCCCCCCCCGTCACTGTGTCTCTCTTTCCCCCCCCCGTCACTGTGTCTCTCTTTCCCCCCCCCGTCACTGTGTCTCTCTTTCCCCCCCCCGTCACTGTGTCTCTCTTTCCCCCCCCCGTCACTGTGTCTCTCTTTCCCCCCCCGTCACTGTGTCTCTCTTTCCCCCCCCGTCACTGTGTCTCTCTTTCCCCCCCCGTCACTGTGTCTCTCTTTCCCCCCCCCGTCACTGTGTCTCTCTTTCCCCCCCCCCGTCACTGTGTCTCTCTTTCCCCCCCCCGTCACTGTGTCTCTCTTTCCCCCCCCCCCGTCACTGTGTCTCTCTTCCCCCCCCCGTCACTGTGTCTCTCTTTCCCCCCCCCGTCACTGTGTCTCTCTTTCCCCCCCCGTCACTGTGTCTCTCTTTCCCCCCCCGTCACTGTGTCTCTCTTTTCCCCCCCCGTCACTGTGTCTCTCTTTTCCCCCCCCGTCACTGTGTCTCTCTTTCCCCCCCGTCACTGTGTCTCTCTTTCCCCCCCCGTCACTGTGTGTCTCTTTCCCCCCCCGTCACTGTGTGTCTCTCTCTCCCCACCACAACACTCTCTCTCTTTCTCCTCCCCCCCCCGCCTCACGCTCTCCAGAAGGCCTGTTGGGGCTTGTGCAGCCTAGCTGTTGGATCCAAGACAAAGACACCAAGAAGGAAGTCCTCTGCTCAACTGTCTCCAAGATCAACTACCACATTGAACTTTAGGACCACGAATTCAAGCAGAAAACCACTAAAGTCACCAGACAACACAGACTGCATTATTTTTATTTGTTCTGGACTTTAATCACAGAATCCTGACAGTGCAGAAGGAGACCATGCAGCACCAGCTGTCCGAAAGGGCAATTCTCTCAGTTCCATTTCCCCGCCTTCTCCCCATAACCCTGCACATTCTTTCTTTTCATATAACTGACTAATTCCCTTCTGAATGCTCCAATTGAACCTGCCTCCGCCACGTTCCCAGTATTATTCTTATACCTTGTTCACATAGGTGACTTTTCTCCCTTTGAGTTTATGTGTCTTCCGAAGCTGCTGAGAACGAGATGAGAGCAGACAGGAGAGAGGTGCTCTCAGTCCAGGAGCCAAGACTTTGAGTTCAAAATTCTGTGGCTAGCTTAAATTCAAAAAACCAACAGCCAGCCAGTCATGTGACTAAATTGGTCTGATCACCACTTCTGTGTATTGGGGAAGCAGGTCCCTTGTTCCAACACTGTCTGCTAACATGCAAATATCTTTCCAGTCAGGGGCATGGCAATTCCTTGTGATAGGCCCTCTTTTCTTCCCAGCCACAATCTTAAGCTTTAATGTTCATGTGGCAAAATAATATGTGCCTCAGTGCTGGCAAGTGAGGGTCTTGCCTGACAACTCTCTCCAAGCCCTGACATCTTTCCTAAAGTGCAGTGCCCAGAACTGGATGCAATACTCCAGCTGAGGCCGATCTAGTGTCTTATACGTTAAACTTAATTTCCTTGCTCTTGTACTCTGTGCCCCTATTAATAAAGCCCAGGATACTGTATGCTTTATTAACCGCTATCTCAACCTGTCCTGCCACCTTCAATGACTTATGCACATATACACCTAGGTCCCTCTGCTTCTGCACCCCCTTTAAAATTGTACCCTTTATTCTATATTGTGTCTCCATGTTCTTCCTACCAAAATGAATCACTTCACATTTCTCTGCATGGAACGTCATCTGCCGCTTGTCTGCCCATTCCACCAACTTGTCTCTGTCCTTTTGGGAAGTTCTACAGTATCATCCTCACTGTTCACAATGCTTCCAAGTTTTGTATCATCTGCAGACTTTGAAATTGTGCCCTGTACACCAAGGTCTAGGTCATTAATATATATCAGGAGAAGCAAGGGTTCCAACACTGATTCTTGGGGAACTCCACTACAAACCATCCTCCAGCCTGAAAAGCATACATTAACCACTATTCTTTGTTTCCTGTCACTCAGCCAATTTCGTATCCATGTGGCTACTGTCCCTTTTATTCCATGAGCTATAACTTTGCTCACAAGTCTGTTGTGTGGCACTGTGTCAGATGCCTTTTGAAAGTCCATGTATATCACATCACCAGCATTGCCCTCATCAACCCTCTCTGCTACCTCCTCAAAAAAACTCCAGCTAGTAAAACATAATTTTCCCTTAAGAAATCCATGCTGCCTTTCTTTAGTTAACTCGCATTTGTCCATGTGAGTGTTGATTTTGCCCCGAATTATGTTTTTTCTAGAAGTTTTCCCACCATCGAAGTTAAACTGACTGTCTGTCTTGTAGTTGCTGGGCTTATCTTTACACCCTTTATGAACAAGGGTGTAACGTTTGCATTTCTCCAGTCATCTGGCACCACTCCTGAGTCTAAGGAAGACTGAAAAATTATGGCCAGCGCCTCTCAGATTTCCACCTTCACTTCCCTCAGTCTCCTTGGATGCATCTCATCTGGTCTTGGTGCTTTATCCACTTTAAGTACAGACAGCCTATCTGATACTTCCTCTTTATCAATTTTAAACCCCTCTCGTGTTTGACTTACCTCCTCTTTCAACATTGCTTGGGTTGCATCTTCTTCCTTGGTAAAGACAGATGCAAAGTACTCATTTATTACTTCAGCCTCCATGTGTAAATCCCCTTTCTGGTCCATAATCGGCCCCATTCCTCCTTTTATCACCCTTTTACTATTTCTATACCTATAGAAAACTTTGGGATTTCCTTTAATGCTAGCTTCCAGTCTCTTTTCATGCTCTCTCTTTGCTTTTCTTATTTGCTTTTTCACTTTCCCTCTGGATTTTCTATATTCAGCGTGGTTCTCAATAGTATTTTCTACCTGGCATCTGTCATAAGTGCACTTTTTCTTCATTATCTTAATCTGTACCTCTTTTGTCATCCAGGGAGCTCTGGATTTGTTTGCCCTACTTTTCCCCTTCGAGGTAACATACCTTGACTGTGCCCGAACTATCTCTTCTTTGAAAGTGGCACATTGTTCATTTACAGGTTTTCCTGCCAGCTTTTGACTCCAATTTATTTGCCCCAGCTTCATTCTTAGCCCATTGAAGTTGGCCTTCCCCCAGTTAATTATTCTTACCCTGCATTGCTCTTTGTCCTTTTCCATCGTTAGCCTAAACCTTATGATACAATGATCACTATCCCCTAAATGCTCTGCTACTGATACTTGATCTACTTGGCCCACCTCATTCTCAAGAACCAGGTCTAGCAGTGCCTCCTTTCTCATTTGACTAGCAACATATTGTTGTAGAGAATTTTCCTGAACACACTCTTGGAACTCATGCCCCTCACTACCCTTTACACTACTATTATCCCAGTCTATGTTTGGATAGTTAAAGTCCCCCATTATAACTACCCTATAATTTTTGCACATCTCTGTAATTTCCTTGCAAATTTGTTCCTCCACATCCTTCCCACTAGCTGGTAGCCTACAGACAGTACCGAGCAATGTAACCGCACCTTTTTTGTTCCTTAGCTCCAGCCAAATTGATTTTGTCCTCAACCTCTCTGGGACATTCTTTTTCTCCAGCACTGCAATGCTCTCCTTAATCAATACTGCCACCCCTCCCCCCACTCCCCCCCCCCCCCTTTTTTTCCCCCTTTCCTATCTTTCTTGAACACCTTGTATCCAGGAATATTGAACACCCAGCCCTGCCCTTCTTTGAGCCAGGTCTCTGTTATAGCCACAACACTATATTTCCACATGGGAATCTGCACCTGTACCGCACCAGTCTTATTGACCACACTCCATGCATTCACATACGTGCACATAAACCCTGATTCAGACTTTGTAACTTTCTCCGTTACTCTGACCCCACCTAATAACTTACTGTTCTCTACTGTAGTGCTTTCTATCTCCCCCAGTATTTTGTGCACTTTGGTATTCCTCTCTGATACTTGCTCCTGGCAGGACAATGCAGGCAGATAGGGAATGGGTGACCGCCAGGCAGTCTTAAGAGAACCAGGCAGGTTGTGCAGGAGTCCCCTGACATGACCTCTGACAAGTTACCAGTTTTGTTTCCCTCCAATCTGAGCTCCATCTCAGGGTCCCAACTCCTTGGCAATTTCGTTTAAACTCTCCCCAACAGCACTGGCAAATTTCCCTGCGAGGATATTCGTCCTAATCCTGCTAAAATGCAACCCATCCATCTTGTACAGGTCCCACCTGCCCCAGAACTGGTCCCAATGTCTCAGAAATCTGATGTCCTCCTTCCTACACCAGGTCTCCAGCCACATGTTCAATCACTCATTTCTCCTATTCCTATGCTCACTTGCGCCTGGGACTGGGAGTAATCCTGAGATTACTGCTTTTGAGGTCCTGCTTTTTGATCTCCTTCCTAGCTCCCTAAAATCTGCTTTCAGGACCTCATCCCTTCTTACCTATGTCATTGGTACCAACGTGGGCCACGACTGTTGGCAGTTCACCCTCCCCCAGAAGAATGTCCTGCAGCCGCTCCATGACATCCTTGACCCTGGCTCCAGGGAGGCAACATACCATTCTGGAGTCACATATACTGTGGCAGAAATGCCTATCTGCTCCCTTAACTAACGAGTTCCCTATCACTACTGCTCTTCCGCTCATCTTCCCCCCCATCCTGTGCGGCCGAGTCACCTGTGGTGTCACAAACGTGCCTCTGACTGCACTCCTCTGAGGAACCAATACCCTCACCAGTATCCAAAGTGGAAAACCGATTAGCGAGTGAGATCATGTCAGCGGACTCCTGCACAACCTGCCTGGTTCTCTTAGACTGCCTGGCGGTCACCCATTACCTATCTGCCTGCATGCTCCTAACCTGTGGTGTGACCGACTCCCTAAACATGCTATCCACATAGTCCTCCACCTCGCGGATGTACAGCAATGATTCCATCCGCCGCTTGAGTTCCGAAACCCTGAGCTCAAGCTTCTGCAGCTGGTGACACTTCCTGCAGATGCGTTTGTCTAGGACACATGGTGCGTCCAAGACTTCCCACATGCCACAGGCTGTACATTCCACTTGGCAGAGCTGCCCTGCCATACCTTAACTTTACAGACTATTTATTATTTGTAGAATAGCTTACCAGTTACTCACCAACCAGCTCCTTCCATTGCTTTGGTTATTACAATTGTGTTGAGGGTTGATGTGGTGTAAAAATCCAGAATAAAAGGATGCAAACTGGATGTTAAGGGAAAGATGGGAAGGCATTGACATATTCAAAGATCTTCTGGAGAGGAAAGTGAGATTGAAGTTGATAGTTGTTAAGGACAGAGGGTGATGGGTGAATTTACGAAGTACTGTAATTGATTTAAAAAAAAATCCTCTTCAAATTTGTTTCAAATACATAGAGGAACTAAATGTTAGAAAAGTTGGAGAAAAAAGCCAGTCATCTCTTGAGCCTGCTGTATCTGAGACTCAGTACAATTGGCAATTGTGCTTTCCAAGTTACTTGTCTCCTCAGAGCTGAGAAACCATGGGTGACACGTCCAAAAAGAGAACTGACTGAACGTCCTTCCTCAAAAAGAATTCCTTTCCTCCTGAAAGCAATTGAGCAAAAAACAAAGCTTCCTGCATCTGAATGCAATCTAATGACTGCTGCTGAAAAGTCTCAGTTTGATGATAGCTTGTCAGAGGGTCTGATGCCATCTGTGAGAAATAGCATGTTAACAGTCAATGCTGAGGCTGATGGATGAAAAGTGGCAAATTGAGTGAAGTATCAGTGCACATCAACTGTTAAACAGTACCAAGGATAAATCATTGAATTTAGGAGATAACATTAATTATAAATCGTTTGAACTTAGTAACATAGGAACAGGAGTAAGCCGTTCAGCTGTTGAAACCACAGTAAAGTTCATGCTTAACGACCTACTTTGGGATTGAAATAGCAGTAATAGAAAACCTGTGTACTTTCTATTTCCTGGTACGACTGGTAGTATGGTACTATCTTGTGGCTTTTGACATATTGTGATCTTCTGTTCAAAACCAATCTTAGTTGACGCTCTTGGCTCGTTAATAGTGTCATCGTAGTCAAGTTTATCATTTTTTTTGTCCTTGTGTTCCATGCGGGATGAAGGAACTGTGAATGGAACTCTCTTTCCAACTTTCATCCAGTATGCCTGTTTCACCTAGCTTTGATTAATTGGAGTGAGACTTTTATCCCCAATTTTATTTATATTGTTTTTTGTGAATTTTGTGCTGTTAAGGTGACAGTTGTTAGTGCTAGGGAATGGAATTTTAGGAACCCAATATAAGCACTAAATACTCCTAGGTAAAGTAATGTATGGCTGGATGCAGAGAAAAGAAAAGCTTTATTGTGTTAAAGCTTCTGGCTATCTCAACCATGGGTCGTGCACAGCCAGCTCCAAGCCAAATGTAGAAACAAAAGGACTGGTTAAGACTGATGCCTCAGAAAATCTGTTAAGGACTGGTCTTTGTGACAGTTTTACATTTGGTTACAGCTGCCCGCATGCAAGACCTGTGTTTGGGGAAGCCGACATTCTCTTGCGTAAGTACCTTACAACTCTTTCCACTCTGTTCAAAGAATGTGCCTTAGCTGTAGCCTCTGAAAAATCCTTTGGCGTGTTAGTACGTTGGTTTTCCTTGTTCAATTTCCCACCCATCCTTGGGTCTCTGAGTCAAATTGTCAGTTAGTGCTGAATTGGAGATAGCTTTGTGCTATTGGCCCGTTGGTTTGAGATAGTTCAAATGGATGCATTATAAAACCCTCAGAGCAATCTAATATAAGGAGCATTTCACCCAGTCAGTGTGGGTTGGATTCAATCATGTGCTTTAGAAGTAAAGGCAAGTATCTAATTCAAGCCACCACCCAATTTGCCAACCCATTTCTCATTTGGATGTAGATGTCCATCCCAGCCTTTTTCATTGTGATTCCTGCACAACACTGAATCATTTTAATCTGTCAGAGTAATACCGACCAAACTATTGTTAGTTCAAGGTGCTTTGTCTTGCTATGGATGTGCATCCATTGGGATGGATTAAGATGGTCTCAAATTACTATGGTGTGCTTTTGCTGGAATTTCTGTATCTTGTCTTAACTGCGTACAATGTCCACTTGAATTGTGGAGAAGAAATTAGCAGTATGTTAGCAACAATAACTTATATTTGTATAGTGCCATAATGTAATAAAATGTCCCAAGGTGCTTCACAGGAGCATTGTACAACAAAATCTGACACCAATTTTTCTTTCAGATTTGCATTGTGTGTGGCGTTCATTGTAAATGGAATAACATTAGGATGGTGCTAATTGGGTTTGTAGTAATTTGAGATGATGATAGAAAAGTATCTCTGAAGGAGCATATGATACAACATTAACGCATATTGTCTGAAATGGGACATTTTTCTGTGTGACGTAATATTAAATATGTCTAGTGGCCAGAATGAGGGCAGTATTGCTGTCTCATTTTTATGCATTTGCCATTGAAATATTGAAGTGTATGTACTATTCCAAAGCTCCCTAATGTGGCCTCCTGTGTCTCGAAACATATAATAGACCTGTGTGATGTGCATATTTACATACTTTAACATTTGCAGATTTGTTCTATAATGGTGAGTAGAAATGCTCCTAGCCTTTACTTTTCTGTTTGCTCATTATTCATGAACTGTCATGTTAAGATATCCTTGCAGGCAAATGATTCTTTGCAAATGTCAAGTAGGTTAAGCAGTATAAAGTGAGCTCATGTCCAGGGAATCTTTGTAAACCTCTTGAGTATTGCTTTAGTAAACAAATGCCTGGAAATCCAGGCCATATTTCTAAATGGAATTCACACCTGATATAGAAGGAAATGATTTGACAGAGCTTTTACGTTCCCACCAAGGATTGCAATGGAAAATTTAGATAATTGAGAGAGGAAAAATAAAAAAAATTAATGAAATGTGAGATTGCCTGATACTTAGGTTTGTGAAGTCCAGTATTCTATGAAGGTCAAAATATTGCACATATTCTGGGTATATTCTTGGTAGGTGCCAGCCAGAAATTATTTAATCTTGGCAGATTTCCCGTGGAATTGCTCATAGTAAATCAGACGATGTGCTGTTTTTTGAACCAGAACATTGCACCATTAAACGCATCAAGTATAATTCTGCGGCTAAGGGCACCTGCATGCAAACTGGCATGTCCCTTCAAGGCCACAAGGGCCAACATCCTGGGATCACTTGGAGGCTAATTGTTCTTTGGACCAAACTGATGTCAAATAGAAGGTATTTCTGATAGGGAATGTTTGTTAGTACATGCAAATTATTGTCTGTGTTTCTCCATATTTAACATTTTTCTTCGTGGCTGCTGAATTTTACATAATTTAGTTTATGATTCCAATCCAAGTCAGCAAGTTTAGGTTCACTGCACTTTCTGTGCACTCCTCTCTCTTTGTTGTCCTCTCCCATCCCCAGCAAAAAAAATTGTGAGTGAAAATGTTTGGCATTTCAATCTGGGTAGTGTTTGGCACCTCCGTGTGGCTGATTACGGAATGTCATTTGCTAAGGTTTACTGGCGGATGCCTTTTTGATGAGGAAATAATATATGCCGCAGGGAGAAATATGAAGCTACAGCTACATGGAAAAAGTTACCATGGCAGACTTAGTAATTTTAAATATTTACTCCTTTAGGTATATCTTTTGGTTTACCCTTAACCATATTTGCCCATTGTCACCAGTGCATTGTACCATCACAGTAGTAGGAAAAGGAAATAGGCCCAAACATTGCATTCTCAATCTCAGTTGGGCTGAAATAATGCTTTGAAGTAAGGGAAGCAGTTTCCTGAAGCTGAGACACACTTGGATGACAATGCCCCAAAATCCCATTGAAATACTTCTTTTACAGTAAATGCAACAATTGAACTAATATGAACTAATGGAACAATAATATTGTTATTAATTGTTTCCAGCAATCCAGCTATATGCCTTAATTTAAGTATAATATAATTAATATGATTAAGACATTGGCAGTTTTGCTGCCAACAGTTCGATTATGTGTTTTTAAAAAAAATGCTTAAAACATCCACTTTGGAAAAAGAATTGTCAAAATGAGAGTGTGGTGACTGTATGCTGATGCCTACATGAGTACAAGAACATAAGGATCTTAGTGAGACAAGGACATTTGGCCCATCAAACTGCTGCCTCCAGAGTTTTAAGTTCGAGGAAAATCAAGCGATGTAATTAATTAATATCACTATAAATTTCAGTTTACCACTTCTGAATAGATATTGCTCCAGGTTCCTTTCAAACTGTTGTCTGAACCTGAGTCACCAGCCTACTCGAGCAGTCTGTTCTGATGTGCGCTCTCCTATCATAAGAACTTGAGGGGGGTGGTTGTGGGCGCAGCTTCTCCCAATCCTAATCTTCTTTGAGGCTGGTGAATTTTGTACTTGTCCAAGCTAAATAGCTTGTTTATTTCAACATTATCTGTACCTTTTAATTATTTTATTAAATGGGATTGAAAAATAAATTAATTCAAACATGTCTTGTCCTCCCCACACCCCCAACAGATCAACTGAAGGTACTGAGTCACAGAGGGGTGCGGTTCTATGAGTGATGGTTACTGGAGTTTTCTTGCTCAAAAAGCTTTTTTATTTAAAAAATTGGACTCGGTGATGTGCAGCTATTTCAGAGAAGTTCAATATTTCCCAAATTTCAGAAGCAGGATTTTTTGTTTCAGTTTCTTGTTTTTAATATTGCAAAATTGAGAATCAGTTATCTTTAAATTGCATTAGAAAGAGATACGGAATGTTCTAGTGTAATTACAAGATGTTAAGTACGTATATCTGGAGACTACTTGTATTCTGCAACAAAACTGATTATGTTGAAGTCTTGCATAACTAGCCAGCTGGGAAATTTTGGCACTTTAAAATAGTAGCAACTTCAGTTGTCTTTTTGTTCAGTTTTATGTTTTTAAATCTTAGCTATTAAAATGTAATTAGCATTGTAGGGACAACAATTTTACTTTATAACTATAGCATAGGTGTGTAGCAGACAAATTCTCAGTTTTCTACACAGAAAATGCTGGAAATGCAGAAAGTTGCTCAGTCAGAATTTGACTCCAGCACTGTGCCTCAATTCAGTTTTCAAAAAATCATCCCGTGTTGCACCAAAGATATTTTTTTCTCTTTCCTGCCCTTTGCCCCCTGTAAGGTTCCAAGTAGGGACATTTTTTGAGTTGCCTGCAGGAAGCTGTATTAAGACTGCCCTGAAATGATTTGAACCTGGGTTATTGCATTACCTAGCCTCTGTTGAATTTTATTAACAAATAGCATGAAACTGGAACACGCATCACATAAATAAGGTGCTGCATACCATGTACTTATGATTTGCATAGCCTCCTTCACCGATGGAACAAACATTTGGCAACTTCCTCTGCAGTATCCTCTGACTTTAAATCAATCATACCCCCTCTAACAAAGTATTCATAACTATGTTTTCATTCCAAGTCTTTTTTTGGTCCCAGCTGAAACTCCATTAAAATTAGCTGTGTTCTGACCTGGCTGTGGTAAACCGCAACAAGGAATTTATTTTTTCATGAACTCACCTGCCAATCCCGCAAGTGTGAACTAATGAGGATTGACTGTACAGGATGCAGCACTCTGTTCTGTGCCTGAGAGTCTGTTTTATTTCCCACCTCACCACAGCTCTTTTTTTTGTTGCATGTTCACCAATTATTCTTCCCGGCTCCAGTATTACGGAATGGTTGACTAACTATTAAAATTTCATTCCTGTGAATGGAGTCTTCCCTTATACCTAATATACTATGGCATAGCTAATTATTTATAAGTGTTTGATTTACAGTAAAGTGAGCCTGTATATGAAAGAACAAGATAACCAGAATTGCCTCCATGATGAGAGATGAAATATTGGCACCTGGCCTTGCACTACCCTGCTGCTTCGCCTTCTGATCCTGATTTCTTCCCCCAGTGTATTCTTCCTCACATGCTTCCCTTATCCTTGGCTGTCTGCTTTAAAAGTTAATGAACCTGGACAGTGTTGATGCTATTAATAATTTAGTGGTGCGCTGTTGCAGAGGCTTCTGTTTTGAAAGGGGCTATCTACTTTAGGTGCTCTGTAATACAAAAGAATGAACTAACAGAGCGTTTTTTTAGAACTGTTTGCTGGTCCTTGAAAGATAATGTAACGGTCATTTAAAATGAATAGAAATAAGGCCACTAAATATTTTATCTGCAGCATTTTGTTTGCTATGTTATCCTTCCACCACATAAAGCCATTTCAGCATTCCCATAAGTGTTCATTTAACATAGTACAGTTTTTGTCCTTCACCTGCCTTTTAGCATAGTTGATGACATTGTAATAGCCTGACTGCCAAAGCAAACCCATTTCAGTGATGTGGTCACTTCCAATTGAGGCCACTTCTTTGATAATATGGTCAAGTGATTGTGTTTTCTACAGAACATGAAATCCAGCTCATTATTTGGAAGGAAGGGGGAAGGAGAAGAAATATGCAAGTACTAAAAAGGTCCAGTATGGTACAGCTGTCTGCACTTAAGACTATAAAGGGAGAGTAGTTCTCCCTTTCAGTCACTTTTTTAAAGTTTCTGGTTGGAGGGAGGAATAGATAAGAATGTCTTTGGGCGGCACAGTGGCGCAGTGGTTAGCACCGCAGCCTCACAGCTCCAGGGACCCGGGTTCGGTTCCTGGTACTGCCTGTGTGGAGTTTGCAAGTTCTCCCTGTGTCTGCGGGGTTTTCTCCGGGTGCTCCGGTTTCCTCCCACAAGCCAAAAGACTTGCAGGTTGATAGGTAAATTGGCCATTATAAATTGTCACTAGTATAGGTAGGTGGTAGGGAAATATAGGAACAGGTGGGGATGTTTGGTAGGAATATGGGATTAGTGTAGGATTAGTATAAATGGGTGGTTGATGTTCGGCACAGACTCGGTGGGCCGAAGGGCCTGTTTCAGTGCTGTGTCTCTAATCTAATCTAATCTTCCTGAAGGGGAGGAATAGGGAAAATAAGGGAATATGGTTACTTGAAAGAATTGCTCACAGGGAGCTGGAAGATAATTATAAATCTTAGATTACAAATTATAATTTAGATTTGTGGCCTAAGTGCCTGAAACATATTTGGAAACTAATGGGATGCTAGGAGATGTGTAAATGTGACAGCATATATGCTTTGTTTATTGTTCTTCCTCCTTTTTCTCCTAATCATCTTTGTTACTCTTGCAAAGGTGTTGATTCCTTACAGAGGTTTGGTTCCCAGGGCACGTGTTGCCTTTAGGTACGTCATCCAAATAACCATTGTACATGTGTCTGCTCAGATCATATATGCAGGCAGGCTATTTGGCAAGGGGCATCACCTGTTCCCATTCTCACCAGATGTCTACAAATGTGCAGGGCCATCAGAGCTGTTCGATCTCAATCAATAGCCAATTTACCCCTCCCCAAACTGGGCTGCTGAAGCCAATTTGTAGCACTCAAGTGCTAGCCACAGCTGAGATCATCATACACTGAGTTCCTTGTTCTGAAGATTTTGTACACTCTGTAGTAAGATGTGTTGCTGTTTTAGCCTGTCATGCAATTGAGCTTAAATCATTTAATCAAATTTTATTGGTTGTGTTTTATGTACAAGTACCTGCCTACAAGTGTGATTTTTATAAAGTCAGTTCTGCATGTTTGAAAGCCAGACCTTTTCAAATTCACTTGATGATCATAATATGCAGGATTCTTTTTTTGCTTTACTGTTAATCACACATTCTAGGATTCAAGCAATGCAAAGTCGTGTGCCATTTGTTCAAATGTCCACTAGAGCAGTTGGTGAGAAGTAGAATCTTTTCCTCTTACCTTGGTTGAATTTAAGACCTCAGATTAAAGCCGAAGAAGTGGGGAGGAAATTTCTGTACTGATAGAATTGCACTGTTCAGGCCATTTGGAAGTTTTGCAAATTTTCCTGTTAATTCTGTATTTTTAAGTTGCAAAAAATAATTCTTTGGATCATGGAGCTGAGTGTTTACTTAGTCAACTAATAACCACAGTGGCTGGTTATGATCTTCCTATACTTGTAATTTATTGAATTTAACACAGTTTGGTTGATATTTAAAAATATTGAAAATTTATTTCTGTTAGTGCAATGAGCCTACTGCAGATTTTAGTCTGCTACAATAGTTATCTTGTGTGGCCACTGTGTATAGATTTCAAAAGAAATTAGTGCTGATATATGGTTGAGTTCTGGCTTATTCTACCAGATGTCCATATCATTAATGCCTGCTAAGCATTGGATGTCCCGGCTGGTTTAGGTTTTGAATGAATGGAAATGATGGTGATGTCATGCAAATGTGCTTTGTTGAATGATTTTCTTTAATCCACTGACTGGAGATCTGAATTTACATTTTTTGAAGAAATTTAAAAGAACAGATAAAAGATGACTTTGCTGGCTGCTTAAGATGATCACCTAATTGCAACACTGCATCCTACATTGCAAGGACTGTGAGGAGAGAGACAAATTGTCTGCTCATTTCTTAGCAAGAACCAAGACCCAGGAAGTTTAAGGGAGCTACCTGTTCTTTCAGCAAGAAGAAATACTGCTAACTGCTATGTTTGAATCAGAGTGACTGTCGTGACAAGATCCTTCCCATCTGTGGGTTTTAAACTTGTGTTTCTCTGCAGCTGAAAGGAGAAGCTTTTGGACTCTGACATGTACAGACCTAAGTGGGTCTCTCTCTCTCTCTCTCTCTCTCTCTCTCTCTCTCTCTCTCTCTCTCTCTCTCTCTCTCTCTCTCTCTCCATTTCAGCTTACAAGCTTCGAACTCTGCCTGTTGACTGACCACCTTTGCATACTGCGGCTACAATCAGAAACCCCATTGGAGGAAATCATCTGCATCACTGTCTCCAAGAGACCCACGAACCAGTCATCTACTTCTTCAAACTAAAAGCCTCAGGAGCACCATATTCATTTAGAAGTCAGCCGAATCACCAAATGTCGCAAACTGTATACCTCTTTTTTATGGCCTCTAACTCAACCAATCTACCTTTCTCCACTCTAATCTATTTGTGTGTGTGTGTGTGTAAACCTCTAGTGTGTCTAGTTTATTAGTTTCATTAGTTCGGTTTAGGTACAATAAAGTTGACCTTTTTCTTAACTCAAGAAAACTTGTCCAATTGGTTCTTGTTATGATCATAGCAAGTAAATAATCAAACACCTTCTGAATTGGCCAGTATATCCACTTTAAGGAAGAATTAAACCTGTTGTGGTCAAACAAGGAGAGGGAAAAGAGGGAAGCCCTTCGCCACCCCCCCCCCTCCCACTCCTCACTTGACCGTAACAGTGGTCACTGGTCAAGAGATGGGTTACATCTGCTTAAACACCATTGTCATTAGCTGATGGTCATGTTAAATGCCATAGCAGCACCTTCGATGCTACCCAATTCTAGTCTAGTCAGGTATCTTTTCCAGAGTACAAAACACTTACTGTTCTGCAGTGCAGTTAAATTTGGATTTTTTTTTTGTTGTTTTGTTGCATGGTTTCATTTATTTTAGAATCCCAAGGGTCTTGCTGGAATTGTAGCTTCATATTCTGTTCCTTAATGTACTGCATGAAAGTAAAAAATGTTAAACATCCGACACAGTGGGAGATATCTGAATAGACTAGTGTTTCTCTCGTGGAATTTCTGGTGGCCTGAGGCAATATGACTTACCTAACTGTAGCTCTTGCTAGGTAATTCAGAGTTGCTGGTTCCCTTTTTTCATGTGATGGTAATAAAACTTGCTCTGATGGTGATTGATTTTGCTCTCAATGATGTGTTTGACAGTGACATGGGTGAATATGGTACTGCATTTCATTTGAGTGTTGTCGTCTTCACTGGTGAGAATATCTTTCATGATTTTCACTATTGTGAATGTTTTTTGCTGGTTCAGTTGTCAATCCACAAAGTGAAAATTGAATACATCTCCAACCAACTGGGATATTGGATATTGCATCCATTGTGATAAAGGATTATATTTCATTCATAGAAAAAACTGACCTTGTGAAGTGAAAATGAATGTTGCCCTTGCTGTCATTGGATGCCTATTATTTACTGTGCCCATGGATATTATCCCAGAAATAAAATTTGTTATTAATAACGTAACCTACCCAAAGAAGTGTGTTGTGCAAAGAATCCTTTTACAAGGACTTTTGTCAGTGACTTTGTTGACAGTGCCCAGTGTAAAACTGTAGATCTTCAATGGTGGGGAATAGGGAGGGAGGGATGTCAGAACCCCAACTCTTTCCCTGAGGTCCACTGAGTTAATAAGGGAACAAAATCTGTCAGCATTCCCAACCTTTCATTGCTGGTTGGTAGAACATACAGGTGAGGATAAGATTGGGCTTGGCTATGAAGCCGCCCCACTCACCCCCACCCACAGTCGAATAACTCTGGTCAGTATAAGTGTAACCCAGTCTAATTTAGCATATTCAGAAGAGAAGATATTTTGTGTGGATGTGGCTATAGATTTTAGTTTTAAGTTTTTGGTATACAGTGAAAGACACTTGTCTGGGGTCCATTAAATATATATGAACGCAAGTTGAAACCAAGCAATTTAAAAAAAATAAAATATCTGGGGGTCTCCAGGTCTTTTGGATTTCTTTTGCTGGCTGAACACAGTGTCTTGGCCTACTGGTTAAGTAGCATTGGTTTGTTATTTCACTTCACCAGAAGGACTTTGTTATCTTCTCTTAAAAAGATTTATGGCACAGAAGGAGGCCATTTGCTCCATTTGTGTTTCTGCTGGCCAAAAAGAGCTTTCCAGCTTAATCCCACCTTCCATTGCTTGGTGCCTAGCCCTGTAGGTTACGGCACCTCAAGTGCATATCAAGTGTTTTTTAAATGTGGTGAGGGTTTCTGCCTCTATCACCCTTTCAGGCAGTGAATTCCAGTTCCTCACCACACTCTTGGTGAAAAAATTACTCCTTAACTCCCCTCTAATCCTTCTCCCAATTACTTGAAATCTATGCCCCTTGGTTATTGACTTATTTGGTAACAGAAATTGGTACTTCCTATCCACTTTATCTAGGTGCCTCAAAATGTTATACACCTTGATTAAATCTCCCATCACCCTGCCCTATTGCAATATAGACTGCCCCAGCTTATCCAGTCTTTCCTGTTACGACCGGGTGAGAAAGATGTCGAGAGGTCTTTTACTGTCTTCACTTGGTTTTATTGTAACAGGGTTTAATTTTTGAAACACTGTTTTTAGCTCCCCCTTGGTGAATCCTTGTTCACTGCTTTCCAATTATAAGGCAAAGAAATCAGTACAAACAGGTTTTCTTAGGTTTTAAGAAGAAAGGTTGAAATTTATTAAACCTAAACTCTACTTCGGTTGACGCCTACGGATACACGACGCGCCCACGCTAGCATGCATATGCGATACACACATGCAAATAGAGACAGAAAAGAGCAGAAGAAAAATAAAGTGGAAAAGTTTGAGGCAGTATCTGAAGAGGTGTTACAGTTCTTGGAGCTCACTGTAGAGTCCTTGATTGTAGGTAGATCTTGGTTTTCGTTGGGGCCCAGTATTCTTCTTAAACATTGTTTGCTGTAGGAGACTTTTCTCTCTTGGGGTTCATGTGTCTTCAGTGGATTCCGAGTCTTTGCGAAAGTGATGGGAGCAGACAGTCTTTGAGTTCAAACTCTCTTTGGCTAGTTCAAACTCTCTTTGGCTAGTTCAAAAGGCCCTGAAACAGCCAGTTAGTCATGTGACTAGCTGGTCTAACCAGTCTTGGATTGCATCACCTTAGCAGTCTTTGGAATGCGCCTCTTACACACAATACCTGGTGATCATGGTCCATTGTGGGTTGAATGTGTCAGGAAATGGTCCTTCCAAGTACTGAATGTTAATATGCAAATATCTTTTCCAGCCACGGCTGATCTGTTTAACAAATCATTTCCTCGTTCCAGCAACAGTTTAAAATCAGTGTTCATGACCAAATTAATGTGTCTCGTTCTTGGCAGGTGGGGGGCCTAGCATGACACTGCCCTTTTGTTGCGGCACTTCTCAGCAATTTGCCTACAGAGCTGCACTTCTATTGGCCTCTGATTGTAAGTGGGTCTATTGTGTACTCTGAGTAGTGTCTTTGTTTTTGTGCCTCATTTGATGTTCCTTCTGGCCTATCATCCCTCCTCAAAGCTGTATTGTGAACTACCCTCCTTTCTTATCCCCCTCTCTCCATCCCATCTGAAAACCCTGTAACCAGGAATGTTGAGCAACCATTCCTGCCCTTTACGCCACCTTTCAGTAACAGCTATGATCTCATACTTCCTGTGCCCTCAGCTCATCTGCCTTATTGACTAGCCTCCTTACATTGAAGTATATAACCATCAACCACTGAACAACTCCTTTATTGTTTACTTCCCAGCCTTTGTTTCCTCGACCTTTGACAAAGTATCACATGAAAGCTGGTTAACAAAATTGAGGCTCATAGAATAGGAGAGTCAGCTTGCAGAGAAAATTGGCTTAAGGACAAAACAGCAAGTCGTAGTAAATGGTTGTTTTTCAGACTGGAGGAAGGTAGACAGTGGTGTTTCTCAAGGGTCAGTGTTAGGACCATTGCTTTTTTGATATATATAAATGACTTGGATATTGAAATACAGAGTAAAAGTTCAAAATTTGCTAGTGATACCAAACTTGGAGGTGTGGCAAACAGTGAGAATACCACCAATCAACTGCAACAAGACACAGATAGGCCAGCAGGATGGGCAGGCCAGTGGCAGATGGAATTTCATACAGAGAAGTATGAGGTGATGCATTTTGGCACAAAGGATAGGGAGAGGCAATAAAAACTTAATGGCACATTTTTACAGTGTGTGCAGGGGCAGAGGGACCTGGGGGTTCATGTACATAGATCCTTGAAGGTGGCAGGACATATTGAGAGAGCAATTAGCAAAGCATATGGGATCTTGGGCTTCATAAATAGAAGTATTGAGGACAAAAGCAGGGAGGTTATGGTGAACCTTTATAAAACTTTGATTAGGCCACAACTAGAGTATTGCGTCCAGTTTTGGTCATCACACTTCAGGAAGAATGTGAGGGTCCTTGAGAGGGTGCAGAGGAGATTTACCAGAATGGTTCCAGGGATGAGAGATTTTAGCTACAAGATTAACTTGGAGAAGCTGGCGTTATTCTTTGAGCAATGAGGTTGAGGGGAGATTTGATAGAAGTGTGCAAGATTATGACAAGTCTAGACAAGGTAGATAAAGAAAAGCTGTTCCCATTAATTAAGATTTAGGATGCGTAGGATGGGGAAGGAAACTGCAGGGGATGGGAACAATCGAAATGTGGAGCTTATTCAAGGAGCAGCTACTGCGTGTCCTTGATAAGTATGTACCTGTGAGGCAGGGAGGAAGTTGTCGAGCGAGGGAGCCGTGGTTTACTAAAGAAGTTGAAGCGCTTGTCAAGAGGAAGAAGAAGGCTTATGTTAGGATGAGACGTGAAGGCTCAGTTAGGGCGCTTGAGAGCTACAAGCTAGCCAGGAAGGATCTAAAGGGAGAGCTAAGAAGAGCAAGGAGAGGACACGAGAAGTCATTGGTGGATAGGATCAGGGAAAACCCTCAGGCTTTCTATAGGTATATCAGGAATAAAAGAATGACTAGAGTTAGATTAGGGCCAATCAAGGATAGTAGTGGGAAGTTGTGTGTGGAATCAGAGGAGATAGGGGAAGTGTTAAATGAATATTTTGCGTCAGTATTTACAGTAGAGAAAGAAAATGTTGTTGAGAATACTGAGATTCAGGCTACTAGGCTAGATGGGATTGAGGTTCACAAGGAGGAGGTGTTATCAATTTTGGAAAGTGTGAAAATAGATGTTCCCTGGGCCAGATGGGATTTATCCTAGGATTCTCTGGGAAGCTAGGGAGGAGATTGCAGAGCCGTTGTCCTTGATCTTTATGTCGTCATTGTCGACAGGAATAGTGCCGGAAGACTGGAGGATAGCAAATGTTGTCCCCTTGTTCAAGAAGGGGAGTAGAGACAGCCCTGGTAATTATAGACCTGTGAGCCTTACTTCAGTTGTGGGTAAAATGTTGGAAAAGGTTATAAGAGACAGGATTTATAATCATCTTGAAAAGAATAAGTTCATTAGAGATAGTCAGAACGGTTTTGTGACGGGTAGGTCGTGCCTCACAAACCTTATTGAGTTTTTCGAGAAGGTGACCAAACAGGTGGATGAGGGTAAAGCAGTGGATGTGGTGTATATGGATTTCAGTAAGGCGTTTGATAAGGTTCCCCACGGTAGGCTATTGCAGAAAATACGGAAGTATGGGGTTGAAGGTGATTTAGAGCTTTGGATCAGAAATTGGCTAGCTGAAAGAAGACAGAGGGTGGTGGTTGATGGCAAATGTTCATCCTGGAGTTTAGTTACTAGTGGTGTACCACAAGGATCTGTTTTGGGGCCACTGCTGTTTGTCATTTTTATAAATGACCTGGAAGAGGGTGTAGAAGGGTGGGTTAGTAAATTTGCAGATGACACTAAGGTCGGTGGAGTTGTGGATAGTGCCGAAGGATGTTGTAGGGTACAGAGGGACATAGATAGGCTGCAGAGCTGGGCTGAGAGATGGCAAATGGAGTTTAATGCGGAAAAGTGTGAGGTGATTCACTTTGGAAGGAGTAACAGCAATGCAGAGTACTGGGCGAATGGGAAGATTCTTGGTAGTGTAGATGAACAGAGAGATCTTGGTGTCCAGGTGCATAAATCCCTGAAGGTTGCTACCCAGGTTAATAGGGCTGTTAAGAAGGCATATGGTGTGTTAGCTTTTATTAGTAGGGGGATCGAGTTTCGGAGCCACGAGGTCATGCTGCAGCTGTACAAAACTCTGGTGAGACCGCACCTGGAGTATTGCGTGCAGTTCTGGTCACCGCATTATAGGAAGGATGTGGAAGCTATGGAAAGGGTGCAGAGGAGATTTACTAGGATGTTGCCTGGTATGGAGGGAAGGTCTTACGAGGAAAGGCTGAGGGACTTGAGGTTGTTTTCGTTGGAGAGAAGGAGGAGGAGAGGTGACTTAATAGAGACATATAAGATAATCAGAGGGTTAGATAGGGTGGATAGTGAGAGTCTGTTTCCTCGGATGGTGATGGCAAACACGAGGGGACATAGCTTCAAGTTGAGGGGTGATAGATATAGGACAGATGTGAGAGGTAGTTTCTTTACTCAGAGAGTAGTAAGGGCGTGGAACGCCCTGCCTGCAGCAGTAGTAGATTCGCCAACTTTAAGGGCATTTAAGTGGTCATTGGATAGACATATGGATGAAAGTGGAATAGTGTAGGTCAGATGGTTTCACAGGTCGGCGCAACATCGAGGGCCGAAGGGCCTGTACTGCGCTGTAATGTTCTAATTCTAATTCTAATTGATGATACAATGACTAGGGGGACACAGATTCAAGTTTTTGAGCAAGAGATGCAGGGGGGATGTGAAGAATTTTTTGCACAGGCAGTGATAATGACCTGGATCCCGCTGCCTACAAGTGGTGGAATCAATGATTTCAAAAAGAAGTTGGATGGGCACTTGAAGGAAGTAAACTTGCATGGCTACAGGAATAGAGCAGGGGAATGAACTGGCTGGATTACTCTACAGAGAGCCACATTGGCTCAATGGGCTGAATAGCCACCTTTCTGTGCTGTTATGTCTCTCTGACCTTCCATACTTGCTTGCTAACTTTCTGCCTTCTACTTCCAGCTTTGCTTCTCTTCCTTCAAAATCTACACTCTGGTTCCCACCTCCCTGCCAAGCTAGTTTAAACTCTCCCCAATAACATTAGCAAACCACCCTCCCCACAATGTTGGTCCCTGCCTGTTGAGGTGCAACCCGTCTGGCTTGTACAGGTCCCACCTCCTCCAAAACTGGCCCAATGTCCCGGGAATCTGAAGCTCTCCTTCCTGTATAAGCCCTTCCTTCTGCACCAGCTGCACTATCCTCCCATTTCTGTACTTGCTATTGCATGCACCAGGAGTAGAATCATAGAATGATTACAGCATAGAAGAAGGGAAGTTGGTCTGTTGAGCGCATGCCAGCTCTCTGCAAGAGCAATTAAGCTAGTCCATACGACCACACGAATTAGGAGCAGTAGTAGGCCATTCAGCCCATCGAGTTTCTGCTCCGCCATTTAATAAGATCATGGCTGATCTGTTTGTGTCTCGAATTCCACACTGCTGTCTACCCTGACGATCTTTGATTCTCTTGCCTAACAAGAATCTGTCTACCTCCGCCTTAAAAATATTCAATGACACCTTCTGAGGCAGAGAATTCCAAAGTCGCACAACCCTTAAGAGAAAAGATTTCTCCTCATCTCTGTCCTAAAATGGCGACACCTAATTTTCAAACAATGCCCCCTAGTCCTGGACTCACCCACAAGAGGAAACATGCCCTCAACATTTACCCTGTCAAGACTGTTCAGGATCTTATAAATTTCAATCAAGTCTCCCCTCACTCCTCTAAACTCCAGTGAAAACAAACCCATTCTGTCCAACCTTCCGTCATAAGACAACCCACTCATTCCAGGTATCAATCTAGTAAACCTCCTCTGAACTGGCTCCAATGCATTCACATCTTTCCTTAAATAAGGAGACCAAAACTGCACACAGTATTCGAGATGTCGTCTCACCAGTGCCCTCTATAACTGAAGCATAACATCTTTACTTTTATTTTCAATTCCTCTCGTAATAAAGGATAGCATTCCATTAGCTATCTTTATTACTTGCTGTACCTGCATACTAACCTTTTGTGACTCATGAACACCTAGATCCCACTGCACCTCAGAATTCTGCAGTCGTTCCTTGTTTAAGAAATACTCTGTTCACTTTGGCAGGAAAAATAAAAAAGCAATTTCACATTTTCCCACACTATACTCCATCTGCCAGATTTTTGCCCACTCACTCAACCTATCTGTATCTGTCTGCAACCTCCTTATGTCCTCTTCACAACATACTTTCCTACCTATCTTTGTGTCATCTGCAAATTTAGCTACCATGCCATCAGTCCCCTCATCTAAGTCATTGATATAAATTGTAAAAAGTTGAGGCCCCAGCACAGACCCCTGCAGGACTCCACTTGTCACATCTCGCCAATCAGAAAAGGACCCATTTATACATACTCTCTGTTTTCTGCCAGCCATCCAATCTTCTATTCATGCTAATATGTTACGCCGTACACCATGAGCTCCTACTTTGCGCAATAACCTTTTATGTGGCACCTTGTCAAATGCCTTCTGGAAATCCAAATACAGTACGTTAACGGGCTCCCCTTTATCCACAGCGCATGTTACTCTTTCAGAGAACTGTAATAAATTGGTTAAACATGATTTCCCTTTCACAAAACCACGCTGACTATTCCCAATTACCTTGAGTTTTTGTAAGTGCCCAGCTATAGCCTCCTTAATGATCAATTCTAACACTTCCCCACATTAGGCTAACTGGCCTATAGTTGTTTTCTGCTTCCCCCCGCTTCTTGAATAGAGGGGTTATATTTGCTACTTTCCAGACTGATGGAGCCTTTCCAGAATCTAGCAAATTTTGAAAAATTAACACCAACACATCATCTACCTCATCAGCCACCTCTTTTAAGACCCTAGGATAAAGCCCCTCAGGACCCGGGGACTTGTCAGTCTGCAGCACCGTTAGTTTGGTCAATACCGCTTCCCTGGTGATTGTAATTTCACCAGGTTCCTCTCTCCTTTCCTCCTCCTGATTTACAGCTATTACTGGAATGTTTTTTGTATCCTCTATAGCGAAGATAGAAGCAAAATATTCATTTCATCCGCCATTTCCTTATTATCTATTAACTCCCCATTCTCACTCTCTAGAGGACCAACACTCACTACTTTTTTTCTTTTTAAATACCTGTAGAAACTCTTGCTATCCGTTTTTACATTTCTGGCTAGCTTCCTCTCATACTCTAATTTCTTTCTCCTGTTTAACCTTTGTCATTCTCTGCCGTTCTTGATATTCTGACCAATCATCTGACCTGCCACTCATCTTTGCACAATTATATGCTTTTTCCTTAGGTTTGGTGCTTTCCTTAACTTCAGTTACCTCTTCCATCACCATGTCTTTGGCAGCATCATCTTCCTTAGTAAAGACAGATGCAAAGCACTCATTTATCAGCTGTGGCTCAGTTGGTAGCACACTTGCCTCTGAGTCACAAGGTTCCGAATTCAAGTCCCACTCCTGGTCTTGTGCAAAAATCCAGTACAATACTGAGAGAGTGCTGCACTGTTTGGAGGTGCCATCTTTCGGATGAGATGTTAAACTGAGGCCCCATCTGCTCAGGTGAATGGAGAAGATCTTTTGGCACTATATTGAAGAAGAGTAAGGGAGTTATTTTTGGTGTTCTGGCCAGTATTTATCCTGCAATCAACATCACAAAAAACAGATTACTGGTCATCATCACATTGCTGTTTGTGGGAGCTTACTGTGCACATACTGGCTTCTGTGTTTCCTGCATTACAACTTCAAAAAGTACTTCATTGACTGTAAAGCACTTTGAGAAGTCTGGTGGTTGTGAAAGGCAAGGCTTTTAAAAAAAAATTTAGTGCCTCAACCATGCTTTCTGTCTCCATCCACCCCACCCCTCCTACCACCCTTTTACTGTTTATATGTCGACAGAAGACTTTTGGATTTCCCTTTGTTAGTTGCCAGTTTCTTCTCGTACTCTTTTTGCCTCCCATTTCCTTTTTCACTTCCGCTTTGACCGTTCCATGTTTAGACTGGTTCTCCCTTGTATTATCAACTAACATCTGTCAAATGCTCCCTTGCTTTGCTTCATCTTAGTCTCTATCGCATTCGTTATCCAGGGTGCTCTGGCTTTGCATGCCCTACCTTTCCCTCTCGTGGAAATGTACCTTGACTATACATGAACAATCTCCTCTTTAAAGGCAGCCCATTGTTCCATTACAGTTTTCAATTTACCCGGGACAGGTCCATTCTTAACCCACTAAAATTGCCCCTCCTACAGTTAATTATTTTACTCTAGATTGCCCCTTGTCTTTTTCCATAGCCAATGAACCTTATTCTGTGATCCCTGTCCCCTAAATTGTCACTTGATTACTTGACCCACATCATTTCCCAGAACCAGATCCAGCAATACCACCTTCTTTGTTGGGCCAGAAACCTACTGATCCAGAAAATTCTCTTGAACACACTTCAGAAGCTCTTTGCCCCCCTGCGCTTTACACTATTGCCATCCCAGTCTATATTTGTTGATTAAAGTCCCCCATAGTTCTTGCACCACTCTTAAGTTCCCTGCAAGTTTGTTCGTTTTTTCCCCCACTGGCTGGTGGCCTATAGATTACACCCAGTACTGTAATGGCAGCTCTATTGTTTCTTAACTCTAATCGATCTGTCTTTGACCACTCCAGGACATCCTCTCTTTCTCCAGCACTATTATTCTCCATAATCAATACTGCCACCCCATTCTTTCCTTCCCTGTCTTTGCTGAACAACATGTATCCA
The DNA here is from genome assembly GCF_036365525.1 of Heterodontus francisci. Lineage (NCBI taxonomy): Eukaryota > Metazoa > Chordata > Chondrichthyes > Heterodontiformes > Heterodontidae > Heterodontus > Heterodontus francisci. Next base: position 24,927,372 of record NC_090382.1, read on the forward strand.
GGAACATTTAGTATCCAGTCTTGCCCCTTTGAGCCAGGTTTTTGTTGTCACCATAAAATCATATTTTCATGTGGCATTTGTGCCTGTAGCTCACCAACCTTCCTTACCATGCTTCTTCATGCGTTTATATACATGCACTGAAAACCTGAATTAGGTATGTATTTACTCTTAGCCTGACATCATCTAATACCTGACTGTTTCATACTCTAGTGCTGCCTGTCCCTCCCAATCCTTTGTGCACCTTGTTTCTCCTTTCTCATGCAACATCCTGGTTTCCAGCCCCTGCCAAATTATCCTAACCCCTTTCCCATAGTACTAGAAATATGCCCTGCAAGGACATTGGTTCCAGTCCTGTTAAGGTGAAACCTATCCGGTCTGTACAGATCCCACCTCCTAAGAACTGTCACAATGCCCTCGGAATCTAAAGCCCCCTTGCACCATCTCTCCAGCCACACATTCATCCACTCTATTTTCCTATTTCTATACTCAGTAGTGCGTGGCACAGTGAATAATCTGACGATTATTACCTTTTTAGGTCCTGCTTCTTAATCTCTTTCATAGCTCCCTAAAATCTACCTGCAGGATACAAGTAATTTCCTGGAGTTCCCACCTGGAACAGGATGTTACAAGACTTGCATAAAAAGACACACCCGTTACTTTACACCACCACCTTCCCCTGTGCTGAAGTCCATTTGAGTTTTTTTTACCTCACTTCCTGACGTTTGGGCTCCCTTTGGTCTCCAGCTGCACTGGCTGCTGTGCCTGCAAACTCCTCCAGTACGTACCCCTTACCTTTGAGCTCTCCAGTAGTCAAAGTGAAGAAACGTCAGCTGAAATTGCACCCAACTGGTGTCTTCACTATGATGTCTTCACTATGATGTCTGTAGCACATATTTGCTGGGAAAGGCTTCCTCTCTGTCCACAAAAGCTGTGGGAAAGCACCAAATCCCACTATCCTGGCATTTGTCTTTTCCTTCGGTTGTGTGCCTGTATAGCACGTGGTTGCATTTCTGCCACAGGTAGTAACACTTTGAGGTGACGAATTGGTACAGTGGCATGCTAATGTTGCTTGTTGTCGATGTATAAGACACAGTTGATGACAACACCAAAATAAACTTATAGATTTCCGAAGGACACATGCTGGAGAAAGTGGGGTTTCTAGTTTGTTAGCCATAGCAAATCCGACAAGCTTACTTAGATATTGCTGCCCGCTGAGTAAGATCAAAAGTTGATACCAGGTGCAATATCATAACATTTACCCAATGTAAAAACACATCAAAATTGCTTCAGGAGCACTCTGTCTCCAGTAATTTTGAGTGACTCTTTATTTTTAGTCTCTAGTTAATGAAAATGGTATTTGGGTAGACTTGTCACATTGAGATTTCAGTTGTCAATTATAATAGTTTTAATTTTTTTTTAAATTGGGGCTTTGTTGCAGTGTGTTAAACAGAGATCTTTTATCTTTTGGACCCTGGGTTCAAATTCAGCCCAGTTTGATGGGATTAAGATGGGATTCTGACTAAGAGTCACCTGTGCAACAAATTTGAACAGTTTGATCCATTTCCTAGTGGTTATGGGCCAGCAGTGCATAGCTGGCCCTAATTAGCATTATACTGGCAATTTCACTCAACATAGAATAGCCAGTCAGTGTGGGAAATTAAGTCACTCCTGCAATATGAGATGCTTTTCTTAGTATGTAAGGGAGGGTATGTTACTCTTCTAGCCAACCCATAATTGAAACTGAGAGTCCCTGATGCTGGCACTGAATGTATAGAATGGCATGTTCTTCTGTGGTCCAGCAGTAAAAATCCCTAATTTTAACACAGAATTCACATGAAAAATAGTCATAAAAAAGGATTTATTGCTGCTGTTGTAACATGGTGTTCATGTTTGTTGAGCAAGCAAATAGTTACTTGTAACTACAATACTGGGATCAGTAACTTAGTCATGTCTGTTCAGTTGCCTTGGATTAGTTATGTCTCAGTGAAAATGGAGAACAATGGATTGGTACAATATGACTTGTACAGCATTTTCAGTATTTAAGTCAGGAGGTTACTTTAGTTCAAGAGCAGATTATCGTGAGTAGAATATAGGGTTTCTTCTAACCAAGTCCTTACTTTCAGTGCTTGTGGCTGCTAATCATGGTTGTTTAGATCTGATTTGTCATCTGTTTCACAACCTGCACGTTTTGCATGTGCACATCTTGTATTTAATAGCAATAGTTGTAGCCATGCAGCGTAGTTCCATCAAATTCCTTCCAAGATTTTACTGTCTCTTCATATTGCAGTGCTGCCTCTTTTTCCTTCACACTCTCCTAGAAGTAAACAACATTGCCAAAGTAAATAGCCAGCAACATCCATAGTCAGGCCTGCCTCTGAGTCCGGTGGAGGTGGGGGCGCAGAGGTATAGGGCTGAAGCCGAGAATTGCAACAGGGTTAGATGATGAGACCTGGTCTCTCTGAGTCTATCACTGTCTTTAAAAAAAAAAGTCCAGAAAAGTCCCACCACTACATCATTAGTTGAAAATTTGGTATTTGCCAATTTATTGGAAAAGGTCATTTTGTGTAGTGAGATTGGTTGATGCTACCAGTTAGCACTCAAATATGACTGACTGTTAATGTCTTTATTTTTCCACAAGAGTTAAGTTCTCTTTAGAAATCCATTCTATTTTGCAGTGCAATAATTTGTTTTTGTCAAATTTTGATTGTTTTGGAGTTTGCAGGTACTGCTAGGTAAAACTAGGTTGTGTAGTTGAATAAATTTCAGCAATATTCAGCGGCGCAGTGGTTAGCACTGCAGCCTCACAGCTCCAGCAACCCGGGTTCGATTCTGGGTACTGCCTGTGCGGAGCTTGCAGGTTCTCCCTGTGACCGTGTGGGTTTCCACCTGGTGCTCCTCCTCAGTTTCCTCAGCCAAAGACTTGCAGGTTGATAGGTAAATTGGCCATTGTAAACTACACCCTAGTGTGGGAAGGTGGGGATGTGGTAGGGAATATGGGATTAATGTAGGATTAGTATAAATGGGTGGTTGATGGTTGGCACAGACTCGGTGGGCCGAAGGGCCTGTTTCAGTGCTGTATCTCTCTCTGACTCTAATATGGTCAGCAAACTTTGAAATGTAGAGAAAATAAATAAAAGGGACTAATAATCTTGCCTTTAAGCTTATAAATTGAACGAAATTGCAATCCTGCTGTTTTGACAGACTGCTGAACTAGTTCTAATTAAAGTTTTTTTTTCCTTCGGTAAATTTAATCAGCTTATCTTGTCATCAGCGTAAATTGGGCAATTTCTTTCTGGTGACCAAATTTTCATGAGTGCGAACTTAAAGGAGAATTCATATGGCTCCAGTTTTGCACCTATTTTCTTTGAATTGTTGTGACAAATTCAATTATGAAATGCAAGGCCAAAAGGGAACACACAAAAGCCTGTGAAAGTAAAGCTCAGGTGAAAATTGTCCAGTTTTACATATCTGGAAAATTGGTAAAAGGGAGTCGGATAATCTGCAAGATGTACTTTTGAGTTTTAGGGTTAAGAGTAGAGCATTTATTGAAATAGAAATCAAAATGAAAAATGTTGGAAATGTACTGCACCTCGTTGGCATTTTTCTGTTTAATTCCCACTATTTTCTCTTTAATCTGTGTTTTAAAACAGAACACATCTTTCACTAGTTTACTTTTGAATCCATTTTTAAGTCGTTACGTAACACTTTGGGCGAGCAGCAGAATGCGGTCGAAATTTTTGTTGCAAGTACATGGGTTTGGGGTGCTCTCAAACCAGTACATCATGAGCATGGACCCTCAGCATAAAATTGTTCCTAATCTTGTATTAAATTGACCATCTTGCTAGAGAGGCCATTGGGTGACTAATGTGAGGAGTGGAAGTATGTCATATATGCAGTAAGGGGAGCTTGTAAGCTTTGAGCTGATGCACACTGATGAGGTAAAGTTAGGTCCTTTACTCTGCACCTAATTGTACTGTACCTGACTTAAGAATGCTTAACACTGAGTACCCATTGCTTAGCACTAATATCGGTCACATTTACCACAAAATTCACCATTATATAAAATAACAAGCACTTTAGACTGATACTCCTGTACCTTGAGATGGCTTAATGGCCTAATGTTTGTTCAATGCCCTGTTGTAGTATTCCATAGTTATTTTTTTCCCTTTTGGATTTCCCTGTCTGTAATGATGGAGATCAGTCCTTAAGGTTTAAACACATGCTGTCTAAATTGCCAATTTAAAATGTTCTATAAACTCAGCTAACTGTTTTGTAGCCACCACTTCCTTAAGGATTGTTTAGATGAATGAAGTACAGATTTGCTGGGAGTTAAATGTTCCATTTACAGTAGTCCAAATTTTTTTACATTATTTCAAATGTTGCTGATTAGATTAAGCTATGGTTACGGGTGGAAGTTTGAAGTGGAATAAAAAGGAAGGGAATAACCAAAAGAAATGCTTGTGTATGTGTTATGTTTAGCTGCTGAAACAATTCAGCCCATATACTTATTGGCATACTGACAGCTTCACTACTTTGGAGGTCTTGAGTTGCCAAGTGTTTCATGAGAAACTTGTAGGTTGATTAAAATGTTGTGGGTGTGAGATTAAAAAGGGGCATTTGGCAAAAATATCTAGATATAATTGGAACACCGGTGGATGAGAACTATCGAGTACAATACTGAGATTTTCAGAATTAATCTGTAGTGTAAATTATTACAGTGTTTAAAATAATGCTGTTCAACTCCCACTCTTTGCCACACTCTGTCTCATCTCTGGGGCATGCAATCACAGTCATTGCATGGTACATTTATGAAATCGATATCATCACCATTTTGAGGTTAAGGAAATTTAAAACTCTAAAACCATCCTATTCGAGGCTTGGCTTTACATTCACAGCCAAATGCTATGGACAAATAAGAGTTGCAGCTATAAAATATATGTTGGCCTTTGTGCAGAATAATTTTTAAATTAGCTGTTTATAATATTGTATAGAGCCATATCTGAAATGTGCACTTGCTGTACGTTCTTTTCTTTTACTGGCACTTCAAATAAATGTTGGTTGAACTGTTTGAGTTCAGCCTTTTCTGTTTTGTTTCATACTTCATCTGTGCACTGCTGTGCCATACCTTGACTCCTTGTCAGCCTCTCAACATCTAGCTGACATAAACCCCCAACTTTATCAAGGTTCCAGTCGCCCGCATCCTATCTTGGATGGATTAACACTCTCAAATCCTGTACTTGTCTGTCTCTGTTTCCTCCACATCCCATTGTACATCAACTTTGAATTGCTTGTCTGGTCTGGACCCTTGCTGTTTCCTATCTTTATACATCTGTTCCCCATCCTCCATTTTTCTAACTCTGTTGTACGATGCATTCCCTGTTTGCTCAGTGGCAGAGCCTTCAGCACGATACTCTAGAACTCCGACTATATCCATCTGTATTGCAACATCTCTTCCCACCTTCAAAGACCTTTTAAAACATATTAGTTAAGCCATTGCCATTTCTTTTCCTTTTTGCTCAGGTCTGTGTCTTCGGATGTTTTGTTACATTCGAGGCACTAAATAAATGAAAGTTGTTGGTAGTATCAACTGACTGAGCCATCGACTCTTTGCAAATAGGATCTGCTTTATAATAAAGATTGCTATAATGAAACGGTCCCAGATCTTTAAAATTCTCAGCGTTCTTGCTTTTTCCACCTTCATCCTCACTAGCAGTTCAGTAGCAGTAGCACTGGTGAGATGGTGATACCTTCACAAAGCCTTCCAGCTGGAGGGTTAATAGGCCAGTTCCACTGCAACTTTTCTGAGAGTTTAAAGTTGCTTTGCTTTGCATTAATACAGAATGTAATATAATTGCAGTTAAAACAACCAAATCAAATTTTCTGAGGTCTTATGGCAGTAGTTTAGCTTCAAACCAATTACGGCATAACTCTAAATGCTGGGAAAAGCATATTTTAAACTTAAACATTAAAGTTCAAAATGCTTTCAAAGCCTTTTAATTTTTTAATCTTTGCAAAGAGTACTTTGTCCTGTCATTTCTTCATTATAAAAACATCAAAGGCATTCATATGCCAGTGAGCAGAATACTATGCATGCATCTAGGCATACAGAGCTGTGCTTCACTTGCCCAAAAAGCAGTGTGAATTGGACACTATTGTTTTCACATGTTGGCTTGCATTGCTTTTAATGCATTATATTACAGCTGTCAAAACTGTTAACCACAATAAGTGATTTTTTTTCCCCTGGTCAGTGAGGCATCTGACATATGTGGAAACTCATCATGCTTTGCCATGCTTGAGTGTCTGAGCCAAAATATGGAGAAATCCATTTAGGAACAGTTCCCATTTGCAGTAATGGAATGCACTCTTGCTTCCGACAGAGATACAGCCAACTTACCTGAGCTGAAGATATTAGGCACAGGTCGCAAGAGAAAAGGTTTAGGGACTGTCAGGTGTGAGTAGGGGTGCTGTTGGAGATTTATCAGCAATAATTCCACAGCTTACTAGGCATGACTCTGCTGCTTAATGTGCTCTTTGGAGCTGAGAATGAGGAACATGACACTCTATTTTCTCCCCTTGTCCAGTCTCTTCCATCCTACATCCATTACTGTGTCGATATCCTTCGTCACTTTAACAATTTCCTGTTTCCTGGCCCTAACCGTCTTCTCTTCACTATGGTCGTCCAATCTCTCTCCACCTCATTCCCCTCCCACCAGGATGGTCAGAGGGCTCTCTGCCTCTTCCTTGAATGGCAGCCCAACTAGTCTCCATCCACCATCATCCTCCTCTGGCTGGCGAAACTTGTTGTCACATTGAGAAACTTTTCCTTTAACTCCACTCACTCACAATAAAAGGAGTTGCTGTGGGTACTTCTGTGGGTATTAGCTCTGCCTGCCTTTTTGTGGGATATGTGGAACATTCCTTCTTCCACTCCTACTTGGGATTCCCTTCCTCACTTCTTTTTCCGTTACATTGATGACTGCATTGGTGTCCTTTCTTGCTCTTGCCCTGAACTGGAAAATTTTATCAACTTTGCTTCCAATTTCCACCCTTCTCTCACCTTTATATGGACAATCTCTGACTCTTCCCTTCCCTTCCTTGACCTTCCTGTCTCAATTTCTGGGGATCGGCAATCAACGAATATTCACTGTAGGTCCACTAATTCCCACGGCTACCTCAACTACATTTCCTCACACACACCCTCCTTTTAAGTACCCCATGCTTGTTCTCTCAGTTCCTCCATCTTTGTCGCATCTATTCTGATGACGCAACCTTCCGTACCAGGGCTTCTGATTTGTCATCCTTTTTCCTCAACTGAGGATTGCCCCCACTCACGCTGTGGTTGAGTCCTCACCCGTTTCCTGCACTTCTGCTCCCACCCCTTTCCCTCCCTCCCAGAACCATGATAGGGTTCCCCTTGTCCTCCCCTTCCACCCCACCAGCCTCTTTACTCAATGGATCATCCTCTGCCATTTCCACCATTTCCAGCGTAACGCCACCACCAAACACATCTTCCCCTCCCCTCCCCTTTCAGCATTCCATAGGGACTGTTTCTTCTGCAACACCCTGGTCCACTCCTCAATCACCTCCAACATCATCTCCCTTCACCTGCAGCAGCTGCCCATTTGCTTTCTCTGTCCTCACCATCCAAGGTCCCAATCACTCCTTCCAAGGGAAACAGGGATTTACATGTACTTTCAATGTAGTATACAGTATTCGCTGCTCACTATGCGTTCTGCTGTACGTTGGGGAGACCAAACGCAGATTGGGCGACTGCTTTGTGAAACGCCTCCGTTCAGTCTGCAAGCATGACCCAGAACTTATGGTCGCCTGTCATTTTAATTCTCCGCCTTGCTCTCACGCTGACTTCTCTGTCCTTAGCCTCATGCAGTGGTCCTGTGAAACTCAATGTAAGCTGAAGGGACAACACCTACCTTTCGATTAGGCATTCTATAACCTTCTGGACTCAGGATTGAGTTCAGCAATTTCAGACTGTAATCTCTGCCCCCATTTTGTTTCCTTTTTCTTTGCTTGTTTCGGTTTTATTCTCACTTTTCCCTTGTTATTGCTTTCAGATGGCAGCTGTTCAACATTTCTGCCACTCACACCTCCTGTAGACATCTTTTTGCACTCCTTTGGACCCCACCAGAAAGGCCGAGAGGGGGGTTTTGACGACTGGGCAACTCTCAACCTCCATAAACTTGCCCAGGCATGCGCCATGGAGAGGTCACTCCATAGTTGCCTCACAGCGACTGACACAATACGGAAGGCAGCAATTACGGGTTATAAGTCCAGATAAATTGGCGCAGAAACTGGGCGCCACGGGTTGCCTTTGTCGGTGGGAGAGGTCATTGCACCTCACTGGACAGCTACCGCCCGCCTCAAACCGGGCAGCCCCTGGTCAATAAGGTTCTGTCCCGCCACAGTCTACCTGCTTCAATGGGTGCTTGGAGCTCAGGGTCATAGCCCGAAAGGTGGACTGATACACCGCACCAAACAACACGAAAAAAGGAAAGAAGGTACCAGCCCTTCGCTTTGCAAGCTGGAACGTCAGAACTATGTGTCCTGGCCTGTCGGAAGACCTTACACAAATCAACAATTCTCGGAAGACCGCCATCATTAACAACGAGCTCAGTAGACTCAATGTAGACATTGCAACAGTTCAGGAGACACGCCTCCCCGCGAGTGGATCTCTAGCAGAGCAAGACTACACCTTTTTCTGGCAGGGCAGGGATCCTGAAGAACCAAGACAGCATGGAGTGGGCTTCGCCATCAGAAACTTCTTGCTCAGTATGATGGAGCCTCCCTCAAATGGCTTGGAACGCATACTGTCCATCCGACTGCTCACCACCTCTGGTCCAGTACACCTACTCAGCATCTATGCTCCAACACTCTGCTCCCCTCCTGAAGCTAAAGACCAGTTCTACGAGCAACTCCATAACATTAGCAGCATCCCCAACACCGAACACCTATTCCTGCTGGGGGACTTTAATGCCAGGGTTGGGGCCGACCATGACTCATGGCCCTCCTGCCTTGGGTGCTATGGCGTTGGAAGGATGAATGAGAACGGGCAGAGACTGCTTGAGTTGTGTACCTATCATAACCTCTGCATCACCAACTCGTTCTTTCACACTAAACCCTGTCACCAGGTTTCATGGAGGCACCCAAGATCGCGTCGTTGGCACCAGCTAGACTTCATTGTCACAAGGCGAGCCGCCTTAAACAGTGTTCAAATCACACGCAGCTTCCACAGTGCAGACTGCGACACCGACCACTCCCTGGTGTGCAGCAAGGTTAGACTCAGACCAAAGAAGTTGCATCATTCCAAGCAGAAGGGCCACCCGCGCATCAACACTAGCAGAATTTCTCACCCACAGCTGTTACAAAAATTTCTAAATTCACTTGTAACAGCCCTTCAAAACACTCCCACAGGGGATGCTGAGACCAAGTGGGCCCACATCAGAGACGCCATCTATGAGTCAGCTTTGACCACCTACGGCAAAAGTGCGAAGAGAAATGCAGACTGGTTTCAATCTCATAATGAAGAGCTGGAACCTGTCATAGCCGCTAAGCGCATTGCACTGTTGAACTACAAGAAAGCCCCCAGCGATTTAACATCCGCAGCACTTAAAGCAGCCAGAAGCACTGCACAAAGAACAGCCAGGCGCTGCGCAAACGACTACTGGCAACACCTATGCAGTCATATTCAGCTGGCCTCAGACACCGGAAACATCAGAGGAATGTATGATGGCATGAAGAGAGCTCTTGGGCCAACCATCAAGAAGATCGCCCCCCTCAAATCTAAATCAGGGAACATAATCACTGACCAACACAAACAAATGGACCGCTGGGTTGAGCACTACCTAGAACTGTACTCCAGGGAGAATGCTGTCACTGAGACTGCCCTCAATGCAGCCCAGCCTCTACCAGTCATGGATGAGCTGGACATACAGCCAACCAAATCAGAACTCAGTGATGCCATTGATTCTCTAGCCAGTGGAAAAGCCCCTGGGAAGGACAGCATTACCCCTGAAATAATCAAGTGTGCCAAGCCTGCTATACTCTCAGCACTACATGAACTGCTTTGCCTGTGCTGGGACGAGGGAGCAGTACCCCAGGACATGCGCGATGCCAATATCATCACCCTCTATAAGAACAAGGGTGACCGCGGTGACTGCAACAACTACCGTGGAATCTCCCTGCTCAGCATAGTGGGGAAAGTCTTTGCTCGAGTCGCTCTGAACAGGCTCCAGAAGCTGGCCGAGCGCGTCTACCCTGAGGCACAGTGTGGCTTTCGTGCAGAGAGATCGACCGTTGACATGCTGTTCTCCCTTTCGTCAGATACAGGAGAAATGCCGTGAACAACAGATGCCCCTATACATTGCTTTCATTGATCTCACCAAAGCCTTTGACCTCGTCAGCAGACGTGGTCTCTTCAGTCTACTAGAAAAGATTGGATGCCCACCAAAGCTACTAAGTATCATCATCTCATTCCATGACAATATGAAAGGCACAATTCAACATGGTGGCACCTCCTCAGAGCCCTTTCCTATCCTGAGTGGCGTGAAACAGGGCTGTGTTCTCGCACCCACACTTTTTGGGATTTTCTTCTCCCTGCTGCTTTCACATGCGTTCAAGTCCTCTGAAGAAGGAATTTTCCTCCACACAAGATCAGGGGGCAGGTCGTTCAACCTTGCCCGTCTAAGAGCGAAGTCCAAAGTACGGAAAGTCCTCATCAGGGAACTCCTCTTTGCTGACGATGCTGCTTTAACATCTCTCACTGAAGAGTGCCTGCAGAGTCTCATCGACAGCTTTGCGGCTGCCTACAATGAATTTGGCCTAACCATCAGCCTCAAGAAAACAAACATCATGGGGCAGGATGTCAGAAATGCTCCATCCATCAATATTGGCGACCACGCTCTGGAAGTGGTTCAAGAGTTCACCGACCTAGGCTCAACTATCACCAGTAACCTGTCTCTAGATGCAGAAATCAACAAGCGCATGGGAAAGGCTTCCACTGCTATGTCCAGACTGGCCAAGAGAGTGTGGGAAAATGGCGCACTGACACGGAACACAAAAGTCCAAGTGTATCAGGCCTGTGTCCTCAGTACCTTGCTCTATGGCAGCGAGGCCTGGACAACGTATGTCAGCCAAGAGCGACGTCTCAATTCATTCCATCTTCGCTGCCTCCGGAGAATACTTGGCATCAGGTGGCAGGACCATATCTCCAACACAGAAGTCCTCGAGGCGGCCAACATCCCCAGCTTGTGCACACTACTGAGTCAGCGGCGCTTGAGATGGCATGGCCATGTGAGCCGCATGGAAGATGGCAGGATCCCCAAAGACACATTGTGCAGCGAGCTCGCCACTGGTATCAGACCCACCAGCCGTCCATGTCTCCGCTATAAAGACGTCTGCAAACGCGACATGAAATCCTGTGACATTGATCACAAGTCGTGGGAGTCAGTTGCCAGCGTTCGCCAGAGCTGGCGGGCAGCCATAAAGACGGGGCTAAAATGTAGCGAGTCGAAGAGACTTAGTAGTTGGCAGGAAAAAAGACAGAGGCGCAAGGGGAGAGCCAACTGTGCAACAGCCCCGACAAACAAATTTCTCTGCAGCACCTGTGGAAGAGTCTGTCACTCTAGAATTGGCCTTTATAGCCACTCCAGGCGCTGCTTCACAAACCACTGACCACCTCCAGGCGCGTATCTATTGTCTCTCGAGATAAGGAGGCCCAAAGAAGAAGAAGAAGACTTGTCCCATTACCACTCTATGTGGCCCTGCACCACCAACACATTTGTCATTTAATCTTGGCTGCGTTTGCTGACAATGCAACCACTAGGTGACGCAATACTTGCACATGCGCAAATGCAGGCCCTTCAACTGGAATGTCTGCGACGTTCAGGCAGCTGCCAGGATGAAAGATGGCGCTGCTCAATTTATCACAGGAAATGCTTATGACTAGATCGTTCTTGCATTAAGTTGGATCGAAGCCCAGTAATATGCTCCTATGTAGTTATAGGATACTAACTGAAATCCTCAGATCCATTTAATATTCCAGTAATCCTATTAAATAAAAAAGGAAGTTTATGATCAGGCAGAATATAAAATGTGCTGCCAATTCGTTATCGTAATTCGTTTACGTGATTGACCAGGATTGATTTCACCCGAACGCAGCTACTGGCCGCTCTCGCCCCTCGGCAACTCGCTTCCTCCCCTCCTCCCCACCGGCCGCTTCCCCTTAGTCAGTCGCTCGCTCCAGACCTCGCTGTTCCGCTCTTCCACACTTCCCTGGCCGATTGTTCCCCGCTCACGCCACGCCACTCTCCAACTGCTCGCTCCCGCCCCCCCCCCCCCCCCGCCCGCCCACCCAACTCTCCAGTCGCTCGTTATAGCCCTCGCCGCTTCCCTCCTCTCGGCCACTCACTCCTACGTTGAATCAGTCACCAGGCGCCGCCCCGAAGAAGCAAAGCGAGCTGCAAGGGGTAACGGGGCGAGTGGCCAAGAGGAGGGAAGCGGCGCGGCCTAGAGCTGGGGTGGGGTGGGGGGGGGGTGCGTGGAGAAGCGGGGAGCGAGCAGCCGGAGAGCGGGGTGGCGCGAAACGAGGAACAATCGTCCGGGTGGGGGAGCAATGAGGTCTAGAGCAAACGGCTGAGGGGAGGAAGTGTCGAGGCCCGGAGCGAGTTGCTGATGGGGCAGAGCTGCAGCCTCAAAGTCTCCCATTCAGCCACTTCCTCCAGACGAGTGGGGGGGGGGGGGGGTGCTGCATACCCCATGACGCTTTAATGTGCATGCGCGAAGGTGGACTTGGCATGGATAAGCGATGATGTTGGCGCTGCCCGATGACGTCATCTCGCGCATGCACCACTAAGTCCTGGCAAGATGTAGCTGTGCATGTGCGCAGCTTGGCGCACACTGACGTCAGTGGGCTGGTGAGTTGTGAGGAATCACTTAGTTTAATCTTTCCTATCTTTCACCCTATCACAGTCCTTCCCTTCTGTTCTTTGTCCAACCTGTCCCTCCTGCCCCCCCGCCCCCCACTTTCACTTGCTTAAAACCTATTACATTTCTAACCATTCCCAGTTTTGATGAAAGGTCATCAACCTGAAACAGTAACACTGTTTTTCCCTCTCCACAGATGCGGCCTGACCTGCTGAGTATTTCTAGCATTTTCTGTTTTTTTTATTTCAGATTTCCAGCATCTGCAGTAATTTTGCTTTTGTACCACATTATGATGTTTAAGTTTCCGTTGTGCCCACAATGTAAGTGTCCAGGTTCTGTTTTGTTTTGGGCAATAATATCACATCTTTTTAAATCAGCCATTTAGAGCCATCGAACCATAGAAAAGTTATGGCACAGAAAGAGGCCATTCAGCCCATCGTGTCTGCACCGGCTGGAAAAACTAGCTGCCCATTCTAATCCCACCTTTCTGCATCTGGTCCGTAGCCTTGCAGGTTATAGCACTTCAGATGCAGGTCCAGGTATCTTTTAAATGGGTTGAGGGTTTCTGCCTCCACCACTGATCTGGGCAGTGAATTCCAGACACCCACTACCCTCTGGATATAAAAGTTCTATCAATCACCTTAAATCTGTTCCCCCTAGTAGTTGACTCTCCGCTAGGGGAAATAGATCTTTCCTGTCTACTCTATTTAGGTCCCTCATATTTTTCTACACCTCAATTAAGTCACCCCTCAGTCTTCTCTGTTCTAAGGAAAACAACCTTAGCCTATCCAGCCTTTCCTCATAGCTGCAACTTTCAAGTTCTGGCAACATTCTTGCTCTCGAGAGCAATTATGTCCTTCCGGTAATGTGACCAGAACTGTATGCAATACTCCAGCTGTTGCCTAACCAACGATTTATACAGTTCCAGCATTACATCCCTGCTTTTGTATTCTATACCTCAGCCAATAAAGGAAAGCATTCCATATGCCGCCTTCACTCTACCTACCTGTCCTGCCACCTGCAGGGACCTGTGGTCATGCACTTCAAGTCACTCACTTCTTCTACCCCTCTCAGTATCCTTCTGTTTATCGTGTATTCCCTTGCTTTGTTTGCCCTCCCCAAATGCATTACCTCACATTTCTCCTGATTGAATTCCATTTGCCACTTTTCCACCCACTCAACCAGTCCATTGATATTCTGGGGTCTACATCTATCCTCTTCACTTATCAGCTACGCGGCCAATTTTTGTGTCATCCGCAAATTTCCCAATCATGTCTCCCACATTTAAGTACAAATGATCGCAATATATCACAAACAGCAAGGGACCCAACACTGAGCCCAGCGGAATGCCAATGGAAACCGCTTTTCGTTCGCAAAAATATCCGTCGACTATTACCCTTTGTTACCTGTCGCTGAGTCAATTTTGGATCCAACTCGCCATATTTCCCTGTATCCCATGGGCTTTTGCTTTTACCTACCAGTCTGCCATACAGGACCTTGTCAAATGCCTTACTAAAATCCACGTAGACAACATCCACTGCACTACTCTCATCAATCTTCCTTGTAACTTCCTCAAAAAATTTGATTAAGTTAGTAAGACGCGACCTTCCCTTAAATCCATGCTGACTATCCCTGATTAATCCATACCTTTCTAAGTGGCAGTTTATCCTGTCTCTCAGAATTGATTCTAATAATTTGCCCACCACCAAGGTCAGACTGCTCAGCCTATAATTATTTGGCCTATCCCTCACACCCTTTTTAAACAATGGTACAACGTTTGCAGACCTCCAATCCTCTGGTAACTCGCCTGTATCTAGTGTTTTTTTGAAGATGATCCTCGGAGCATCTGCTATTTCCTCCCTGGCTTCCTTTAACAACCTGGGATACAATCCGTCTGGCCCTGGTGATTTATCTACTTTAAAGGATGTCAGACCCTCTAGTACTTTTTTTCTCATTATGCTTATCATATCTAATATTTCACACTCTTTCTCTTTTAACTACAATGTCTGCACCATCCCTCTCCTTTGTGAAGACAGAGACAAAGTACTAATTAAGGACCCTGCCCACATATTCTGCATCCACGCATAAGTTAGCTTGTACATCTCTGATGGGCCCTACCTGTTCCTTAGTTATCTTCTTGCTCTCAATGAACTGATAAAACATCTTTGGGTTTCCTTGATTTTTACCTGCCAATATTTTTTCATGTCCTCTCTTTGCTTTTCTGATTTCCTTTTTTACTTCACCCCTGCAATTTCAATATTTCTCAATATTCAGTATGTAGTCAAGAAGGCATCCGGCATGCTTGCCTTCATCAGTCGGGGCATGGAGTCTAAAAATTGGCAAGTCATGCTGCAGCTGTACAGAACCTTTGTTAGGCCACACTTGGAATATTGCGTACAATTCTGGTCACCGCACTACTGGAGGGATGTGGAGGCTTTGGAGAGGGTACAGAAGAGGTTTACCAGAATGTTGCCTAGTCTGGAAGGTATTAGCTATGAGGAGAGGTTGGATAAACTCGGATTGTTTTCACTGGAACGACGGAGGTGGAAGGGCAACATGATAGAGGTTTACAAAGTTATGAGTGGCATGGACAGAGTGGATAGTCAGAAGCTTTTTCCCAGGGTGGAAGAGTCAGTTATTAGGGGACATAGGTTTAAGGTGCAAGGGGAAAAGTTTAGAGGGGATGTGCGAGGCAAGTTCTTTACACAGAGGGTGGTGAGTGCCTGGAATTTGCTGCTGGGGGATGTGATGGAAGCAGGTACAATAGCGACATTTAAGAGGCATCTTGACAAATACATGAATAGGATGGGAATAGAGGGATACGGACCCCGGAAGTGCAGAAGGTTTTAGTTTAGACAGGCATCAAGATCAGTGCAGGCTTGAAAGGCCGAATGGCCTGTTCCTGTGCTGTACTGTTCTTTGTTCTCTCGGCTTTCTAAAGTATTAAATATTTTGTGACTGCCATAAGCTTTCTTTTTCTGCTTTATCTTGCCACGTATGCTGCTTGATAACCGGGGGCTCTAGATTTGGCAGTACCAGCCTTTTTCTTTGTGGGGACATGTCTACACTGTGCCTGTAGAATCTTGCTTTTGAATGCCTCCCGCTGGTTTGCCACTGATTTTCTTTCACTAGCTGTATCCAGTCCACTTTCACCAGAACACCTCCCAATTTTGTAAAATTCCCCCAGTTTAGAACTTTACTCCTGTTCTATTTTTGGCCTTTTCCATAATAATGCTAAATCTAACTGCATTATGGTCACGATCTCCAAAATGGTCACCCACTGCTACTTCATTCACTTACCCAGCTTCATTTCCTAAGACTAAATCTAGAATTGCACCCCCTCTAGTTAGGTTTATTACATGCTGGCTAAAAACGTTCTTTTGAATGCAGTTCAAGAATTTTGTGCCCTCTATGCCCTTCACACTGTTTGTATCCTAGATGATATTAGGTCTTTTGAAATCCGAACTGTTATTGCCTCACTGTTTTTGCACTCAAATTTGCCTATGTATTTGTTCTTCTATTTCCCGTGCACTATTTGGAGGCCTATAGTACACTCCTAGTAGTATGGCTGCCCCTTTTTTATTTCTGAGCTCAACCTATATGGCCTCATTTGATTCATTTAGCATATCATCTCTCCTCATAGATGTAATTGATTCTTTAACCAATAATGCTACACCCCCTTTTTTTTTTTTATCCCCCCCTCTATCCTTCCTGAAAACTCTATATCCAGGGATGTTGAGCTGCCATTTTTATCACTCTTTCAGCCAAGTTTCCGTTATAGCAATGATATCATGCTGCCATGTCTATCTGTGCCCTCAGCTCATCAGCTTTTTTGCTGTACTCCTTGCATTTAAATAAATACCTTTTAACACTGTCAAATTCTTGTGCTGTGCACTTTTTACCTTTTGCTGCTTCTGTCTTTGTCACTCGCTAATTTCTGCCTCCCTGCTCTGATTTTGTCCTATCTGAAACTGCCCTCAGGTTCTTATCCCCCTGCCAATCTAGGTTAAACCATCCCCAACAGCACTAGCAAACCTTTCTGCAGGGATATTTGACCTGGTCCTGTTCAGGTATGGAGCATCCAGCTTGTACATGCCCCACTTTCCCCAGAACAGGTTCCAATGCCCCAGAAATCTGAAGCCCTCCCTCCATCTCTCCAGCCGCACATTCATCTGGAGTGTTCTCCTATTTCTGCTCTCACTAGCACGTGGCCTTGGGAATGATCCGGAGATTAATACCTTTGTGGTCCTGCTTGCTAATCTCTTTCCTTACTCCCTAAACTCAACCTGCTGTATATAGAACGAACAAACGAGTAACCACTGCTGGTAATTTAGCTCCTTATAAATAAAAATCAGCAGAAAAAAGAAAATAAAGTAAGAAAATACCCAACAGATAATCATCAACTAGCTCCCTGTACCTCGCTGCTCTCTCTCCCCTCTCGCACTGTTTGTAGCTCCGTTGTTACAGCCGTTGCTTCCCTGTGATGTCACACCTTGATTTTTCTTTCCAAACGTCGGCAGACTGTTGGAGTGTAGTGTTGCTATCAACCTTTCCTCCCCCTTGCCCGAATGTTCTGTTTGTCAAGTAAAAGTATGATCTTTAAATATGTCTATTTCTGCAATAGTGATCAGTAGTGCAAGTACTAACTCCCTTGTGTAAGTGGTTGGGAGTTCAGGATGGGTCAACACTGAATTTCTTTGCTTTCTGCTTTTGGATTTTTCATTTAAAGCCAGAAGAAGCCTGTTTCTTTTTCTCTCTTTCTGACAGAACCCACAATATGATACTTGTGTTGAGGTTTTTTATGTGAAGGGATGGAAATGCCATAAATGATGGTGGCTAATTTTTGTTTTTTTAAAAAAGCAACAAGAAACAGCAATGATGTCAGAGTTTCTGATTCAGTGATTTGAATGCGAGCACTTTGTGTGTTCTCGCCTGCTTCCCTTACCCCCCTCACTAGCCTCAGTTTTATTCCTTCATATTTTTTCTTCTCTTCCAAAGTCGCTGACTCCTGTCTGGCTACAGTTCTGTATATTTACCATATAGTATATCGGCCAAGTCAAATTCAGTATAACATTTGTGTTGTCAGACTACTATCTCCGGCCCTGCTCTGGCCCTCAGCAGAGGTGCACACAAGCACTTGCCAACATTCTACCATTGGCTAGTTATAGGGATCAGGATCTCAAAACAAATTTTCCCTCACTAGCCCGAGGGCTCTGACATCAGTTGTAGTGGTCGTCCAGCCACCCTGATGGAGATCCCCTATTTTCAGCACAGGCTGTCGATTGAATTTGGGGCTTTCCAAATTGGTTAGCTCAGTTATATGCCACCTTTATTAACTGAGCTATTTGGGGAGCTGATTTGTCTGTTTTAATACAATCAAATTGATTTTTTTCTGAAGTTCATTTTGGTGTAACACAAATTATTTACAAAGTGGCTGAATTGCCACAAACTATGAGAAGTTGTGTTCGCATATTTAACCTCCTCTTCCTCCTTCACCATTCCAACCAAAAGAAACATGTAAGAGGTCTAATTTTACTGCAGATGGGTATACTTAGTGTTGAAAGTGTTGAAGATGCAAATCAAATTATTTCCCCTCCAGATTTAACTGAACAATAAACACAAGTGAGGCTTGAACAGAGCTCGTGAAAAGCAGTGCTTAAGAAAGCAAACTGGCTTTGTGAACAAAATATCAGATATGCGCAGACTGTCAGATCTTGTTGTTTCACAGCTGGCTGCTTTTGTGGGTAAGGATGTGTTAATGCAGCCTGGCTTCAGAGGGAGCAAGGTTCCCTGGATGGAACCCAGTATAAACTAATCAAACAGCTCCCCCTGGCCTCCAAAGCTGTCTACCGCTATTAAATTTATATCAATCACAGGATGCCTTTGCATTCGAAGTTGTAATTTTTTCCCCTCACATCTGGAAGAGGGAAATTATTTTTTGCACCAAGGGTCACAGGGATTCTGGGTAGGACAAGGAATGAGAGCCATGCAAAACATGAGAAAGGAAGAATACAACTACTTTTCCACCTTTCCAAAAAAAGTTATTTTTGAATGGTTTGGTTGTAAGCCAAGCTAGATGTAGTTTTTTTTGGTTTGCCCGATCCAGAATGCAGTGTGTGGTTTTGAAAACAATGAATTGGAATGAATTGTGTTCTTAAATAGACCTCTTGAATAAAATTGCTCTCCCCAGAGGATAGCAACTTTTACTCCTTTGTTGAGATTATATTTTTTTCATAGCACAGTAGATTTGAGGATAGAAGGGTTTAAATGGATTTTAATGGATATTTAATTTTTCAGTTCTACTCCATTAACTGTCACCAGGAGCTGGTGCCTTACTCAATGTCCTGTGTAAGTAGATTTAATAGACCAAAGGGAGAAAAAGAAGCAACTCATTATGGGCTTTTTCTAAAGTCTATTTCTGGAATGTCGGAGTTTGGCAGTAAAAGCTGCATGGGTGTGAGGAGTGGAGGTGCAAATAAAAAAACAATTTAAGTAAAGGTTGATGTGGCATTATAGAAAGTAGGACATCCATTTCTCAGCAATAATAAACAAATTCATAATGGTCTGGCACCCATAACATCGAATGTTTGTATGAAACAAGGTGAGGAGTTGTAGCGAGAGTTTCAGTAACGAAATAGGCTGAGTACAATACTTAGACCCAGCATTAGCAGGGCACCATACATGGAATTTACATTAGATTGCAGGATGATTATCATGACTCCAAATGATCAGTTACAAACAGCTGAAAGATCATCAGTCCTCACTCTGTAAAAGAAATCATGGGTGTCTAAACTAGTTCCTCCAAACCCTGGCCCTGAAGTCCAGAAAAATCTGTCATGTTTGTGCTTATATCTATTATTTGATTTAAAAACAAAAAGTGCTAGAAATACTCAGGTCTGGCAGCATCTGTGGAAAGAAGCAGAGGTTTCAGGTCAGTGACCTTTCATCAGAACTCAAACTTTGATAGTTTGTCTTGTTTGAATTTTGTGGGCCTGGAGTTTTGGAAAGTGTTCTTTTTAGCCTTATTACCTAACTGGTCGATAAATCCTAAAAAAGGAATAGCAAATTATGAAACTAAGATATCTGCAAATTAATGGGAACATGGATTTAAATTTTATATGGGACACCCAAGGCTCCCTGTTGTGCATCTGTGTGGTACATGAAGACAGAATCTTGGGGGACCTCTGCATTAGGCTGTAAAACTTCATGGGCTTTTTTTTATTTGTTCGTGGGATGTGCGTGTCACTGGCAAGGCCAGCATTTATTGCTCATCCCTAATTGTCCACAAGGTGGTGGTGAGCTGCTTTCTTGAACCGCTGTAGTTCGTGTGGTGTAGATGCAACAACAGTATTGTTAGGTAGGGAGTTCCAGGAATTTGACCATACAACAATCCGGTGCTTAAAAACCCAATAATTACTTTCACAACTCATCTCTTGCTTGAGTGAAAACCATTACTAGCATCACGTCTGGTGGGAAAAAAAGGTTTTGATGTAGTTCTATGACATTTTGGCATTTGGATACACAAGTGGGCCACACATACGTGTTGTATCCTGTTCACTTGAGATAAAAAGCTTCTTGCAAAGTTTTATTTGGACCTGACCAAATATTGTTACTTTAGGAACGTGTCGCTTCAATGCCCCCCACTTCAACAGCATGCTAAAAAGTGGTAAATGTAAGATAAGTTTTTAAAAAGTTAAGAACTCCATTTTGCCCCATAATCTTTAAACATTTTGCAAATTACAATAATACTATGGATATGTTGGTCTAGTTGAATTTTACAGATTCATTACACCAAACATCTCCCAACTCGGGAAATTTAGTACCGTGTATATTTGTCCTTCACTAGCTTTCTAATGAAGTCTCTATTGCATGTCAGACAGGGGAAGAAAAGCCAGTGATAACTGGGGCTGAGTGTCAGATACTTAGAGGTTACATCTGTGCTAAGCAATATATTATACAAAGTAATATTGAATCCTATGTAGTGCAAATGTCTGCAAATTAGTTTTTCACTTTACAGTGACAGCTACGTGATGCTTTACTTATAACTTCTTAGTTCTCTAGTTCATAGTTAACCCAGGGCTTTTGCTCGTGGAATTGGAGCTGCAATATCTAGCAGTCTAATGGTTGTTTCACATCTGTGTGCATTTGGAATAATATAAAACCCAATGTTATAATATTAAGCTCAGTGTTGTATTTGGTTAAATCTTATTGTAGATTTTGGGTATGATCCAGGTTTTCTTCCAACATTGTTAACTTGTGATTGCAACTTGCATTTACAGGAAAAAGGCAGCTTCCATAAGCAACCAAGTCTCTTGTGAACCGAAATTTGCACCCTTATCTATGCCAAATAGACTAGCAGTTATCCTCTTGTTATGATGTAAAGCACCAGAGACCATGTGGGGCCATGCTCACTATGTTCTGTTGTCTGCTGCAAAATGTAGTAAATACTGATTTGTCAGGCCATTGCATTCAGGTTGCAAATTAGTAGTTCAATTCAGAAGAAAAATAATTTCACAGAAGCTGAAAAAATGGCAAGATATTGAGTACATATACGAAGAAAGTAGCATTTGAATTAGTCCTACAGGAGGCTTAAAATATCCTGCTTGGAATGTACAGACAGTCTGACAGACTTTTTAAGACTTTTGGAGGAAACTGGCTTTTTGTAGACTGTTGGATATGAGGGCTATGTGTTGGGCAGTCTAAATCCTAAGTCTGCCTGTGGAAACTAAGTTTGAGAAACTGGACAGAAGTGAACTATGGATTAAAAGAACACTGTCCTCCACACACGGGCACGCACACACCACAGCTTGTACAATTTCTATGTCTTAAAGGCAG
The DNA here is from genome assembly GCF_036365525.1 of Heterodontus francisci. Taxonomy (NCBI): domain Eukaryota; kingdom Metazoa; phylum Chordata; class Chondrichthyes; order Heterodontiformes; family Heterodontidae; genus Heterodontus; species Heterodontus francisci. Next base: position 24,949,146 of record NC_090382.1, read on the forward strand.
GTTTCATCATCCAAGATGAAATGCATTGTATGAAGAGCCATTGGGCAATTTGACACACCTCGCACCTGCCAAGGTTTTATGCTCGCAAATTTTTAACTTCTACTAAAACAAACCCCAATCCTTTATCTGCTTAATTACCAGATCAATCAATTTGCCCCATTTCTCATCACCTGACTACAGTCTCCATTTTACCATTGGTTGGTTCTAAAAAAAATTGTATATCTTTGGAGATGTTTGCTTTCATACTTTGCTGCAGAGAGAAACTCCACTTTTTATTACAGTTCCATAACTAACGTCACATGATTTACTGCAGTAACTGCCTCTTTAACTCAGGCAAATGAACCTTCGGACATTTTTAAAGAGTGGTGGTGGGAAAAGAAAAAGCTAGATACATAGAAACTGCAACTTTTATCTCTGCATTCTACTTGCTATTTTGTTTTATATTTCCAGCCATTTTTTTTTGGTGGGGATTGAGCAGCTAAGTTTTTTTTCCACCAATTCATTGCAGAAAGCCTTGATTTTATTCAAGCTAAAATGGGAAGTCTGATTGTTGGCTGTTAACTTGTATAATGCAGTGCCCCCTGGTGCAAGATGAATGTCTTTGCAAAGAGAGGAAGCAATTTTCAATAACTTTTTTTTCTGATGGGAAAGTAAAACCTTTTCTAGCTTTCTGCAGTCTTCAAATGTATCAGCAACTCTTATTTGCAGAATTATGATAGATATCTATCTGTTAAGTGTCTTAAATGTAGATTGTATATGACGGAAGATAATGCACTCTATGTAGATAAGAACAGCAATTGAGGTTTGTGAGAAAAAAGCAAAGTGCGACAGTACTGCCTTTTTTTATTTTGTGGTTTGCTTCCATCAAAGCATGCCTAACTGTTCAAAATCACAGTTTGTAGCAAAGAATGTTAATGGGCAGGGCACTTTAAAAGAGAGCATGGTGTTATGGTATGAAGTCACCAATATAATATATGTCATGTTACTGTATTCAAGGAAAAGTAACAAATAACAGCTGTCAAGCTTACACACTGCATTAAAGATAACCAAGCACAAATTTCATCAACATGATCTGGAAGGGACTTGTGCTCGTGGGCAGTGAAATGGATTGCTGTATTTTAATACTTAATTTGAAAGACTAGACTTTTGTTCTGTGCTGAGGTGTGAAATACACTGCTTTAAAGTGTACAGAATTCTTCAGTTAGAAACAAACTGCAGTTCAACCATTATCGCTCATTGCAGAGTATAAGATTTCTACTAAAGCAGACTGCTTCACTATTATGTGTTGACTGGTGGAATGTAAAAGTTAAGTGAAGAAATGTTCATTAAATGATACCATGGAGGCCTGATTTGATAAGTGCTAGATATTGTACTAGTTCTAAACTGGTGTTGCACACGAAAGCACGACATACATGATTTTAATGTATAGATTTTCAAACCAGCATCTGCAGACTCAGGACACTAGATTTATGTTTGTCATCAAATTTCTATACCTTTCTGCATTTGTTGACCTTGAGCATAAGAAATAGCATGTTACTGTGTTAACAAAAATGTTTTCTGTGATGCGGGTGCTATTTTCTTTTGGGCAGCTGACACTATCGAAAGCTAGGACAAAAAGGTCCTGGGGGTTGTTTCAATATCTGAAATGGGGTTTCCCCATGCTGATATGTTTGTAAACCAGTGTGCCAATATGACCATGAAAGGGGCAAGCTATAATTATTAATGGGCCACACTTTTGGTATCCATTTTATCTGAGTAGGATTTTCTTTGTGAAATTGGACCAGGTCCAGCCCTAATGAAACTTGCTGTATCTTCTTTGATTATTCAGCAAAGCTAATGGAACAGTAACACTTGATTTAAGACAAGTTAAATGCGCGCTGATGTGTCCTAAGGGCAGCCTGACACAAAAAATGTTTTCCCCGCCCTATCGAGGTATCTCATTAAAGCTGTCAGTGAGTCATTATTAAGTTTTCATGTGGTTGTGTGTTTTGATGCTAATGTAATGTGTATGACTTGTTTCATTTCAGCACAAATGTGGTTATGAATTATTCAGAGATCGAGTCTAAGGTTCGAGAAGCAACCAATGATGATCCGTGGGGACCTTCAGGGCAGCTAATGGCAGAGATCGCCAAGTAAGTACTAATCTTACTGAACTCTAGGGGTATCTCCAGATATACATGGATTGAGCATGCTACTAAATTATCTTTTCGAACCATTGATTTATTTATTGTTTATGAGTAAAAGCTGTGATATCACTATTTTGATCCTGAGGTTGCATTTCAAAATATGAAATTGAATTTACACCATGTTCATTTCACTTCAAGAGTGAAATGCAGCGGAATGGGAATGAGCTGGGGAAAGCATATAGGAACTGGAATGCCTAATGATATTGCTCCAGGAGCAGCCCTGACTCCACTCCTCCTGAACACTATGCAGTTTGTTATGGCTTGTTAAGTTTTGTTTCTAATGGTCTTGAGCTGCACAGGACAAGTGAAAAGGATGTTATCACTTTAACCCTACAAACCTCTTGCATCATTCTTAGTTACAGTGCAAGTAAAATTTACTGTTGAAAGAATTAACATTTTTACAACGGATTTCAGGAGTTGCTAAATGGTATCCTATAAAATCCTATCCATCTCTGCAAATGGCATTGCACGATTTGTTACTGGGTTGCAGGGGCTAGCAAGTCAGTGCTTTCTATGAAATAACTTATACTGGTTGCATTGTTAAATAACAGAGCAAGATATAATGATTAAGATTAGCACTAGAATCTAGCAAATTCCACTGTCGCAAGGTTTATTTAACTTGCTGTACCTAAGCCCATTTGTGAAGATGATTGTGCAGTACTCATTGCTTCAAATTGGTCCTACCTCTCCCACTATCAGTGATGAATCTGTAACCAGTTGTATTTTACCTTCGTGTTATGTACCTCAGCACACTGTCTTTAGACACAATCCAAATTTAGATGAAAAAAAATCTAATTTTACTGCAACATGTTTTTCATGCAGGAAAATTTCATGCACTAACCATTATGCTTTACTTAAATCGGAGTGACTTCCATGGCCCCGGTAACTGTACAAATTTTGCTAGATTGTAATTAATTGCATGAACAAAGATAAAGCTTCACGCAAGCCTTCACTGTGAACAAAGTAACACAGGGCAAAGGGTACCAAGCTATAGTCGAGAATACAGCTTGGTGACTCAAATTAATTTTTAAGAGTACAACTTTTTTGTGTGTTTCTTTTGGAGTCAGTGTATTTGAATCCTGATAAGTGGATAGGTACTTGGATCAGGGTTTCTCAGCACTGCTTTATACATTTTTTAAAAAATTATAAGAAGTTTTAAATGTTGTTCCTCAGTCTATCTAGTCATTGTAGTAGACTACAGTTGAATCATGTGATATGTCTCACACATTACTTGGGGCCTGGAATTTATTTTTTGATGTTTTAGCCTGTCCCTGCACCGAGGTTCAACTTGAAGGGACTGTGGTCTCTGTTCTGGGATAACGGGGTGGAAGGTTATCGGGGGTAGGTGGAAATGTGGAGTAATCAGTTCAGCCATGAACTTATTGAATGGCGGAGCAGGCTTGAAGGGCCGAGTGGCTTACTTGTCCTCCTAATTCGTATGTTCGTATTTAACACATTGTGCTAAGCAATCAAAGCACAAGTGGTGTGAATATTTATTTGGATCAGGACCGTGCATGCTATTACTGGCTTAGGAATTCTGCATTGGGTCTGGCCATGAGTAGAAAGTGGTTTAGTGTATTAGAAATCTCTTTTTTGATCGAGTAAGCTCCTTCTCTGTCTCCCACCACCACAACCTCTCCCACAGCCACCTGCTGCACTCCAAGTCAGTTGAACTCTGCTGGCCATTACAAAACAGAGCTAATAGTAGTAGTCAGGACAGAATTATCTTAATTCAATGTTAAAAACTGAGCTGCCAGGGCAGTAAATGCTTTTCATGAACAGCAACAAGGAATAACAAGTTTTGGTGTGTTTTGTAAACTGTGCAATATAATGAATGATCACAGGGTGAGTTAGCTGTTTATTTGCTTTCTCCTTGATTTAGAGCTAGTATGTGTGCTAGTGTGCAAACGGGTCCAAAACCAATGAAGGACCCAGCTTGTATCTGCAATTCATTCCAGGCCATCTGTTACATATGTAATAACACTAAATATTTGATATGCTGTACGTCAGATCAGCATAGAAAACTCTTAGTAGCCAGCTGGGGATCTGCTGGGGTATTCTACTTTAATGTTAATGTACTGGCAATAATTTGCAGCACTGCTTGATTCATAATGCCTATTTGTAAAAGGATATATTGTGTGTATGCCAAACCTATTCTGCCACCTACAGGCAGCTCTTATTTATTGCTTCTGCTGTGGGAGCATAGACCCACAGCAATTTCCTTTTTGAGTAAAAATAGTATAAAGTAAACGCCTAAAGTTCCAATCTCTCACTTGTTCAGTTCTTTTGTTTTGTTTTCTTTCTTTACATATATTGAATTTGCTAAAGCAATTTTTTTTAATTATAGGTCTACGTTTATGTATGAACAGTTTCCTGAAGTTATGAACATGCTTTGGTGTCGTATGCTGAAAGACAATAAAAAGAATTGGAGGCGGGTCTATAAGGTGGGGTAACCAAGCATTCATTTCCCATTTCATGACACTTCCGATTTACACTTCCCAAATTTTGAAATGCAACTTTTTCTCTTAGTAAAAAATCATGTGGAGGAGTTTAATATATTGCAGAAAACAAAGCAGATTTTATTGCTCTGTTTTGACATTGAAAGATTGACTAAAGAAATTTAATATTTGTGCTGTCAAAATCATCTGCCAAATGGTAGCACAATCTGTCTTAAATTCATGATCACACAAAATGGTTTAAATGCTAAAATCTCGAGTGATTTGCATTACATCATTCAGTGTACTCTGTACCATTATATTTTTCTTCCATTTTAAATCTTCCGATAGTTCTTGACCCTTTTTTAAAAATCTGCACAGCATCTCGGTCCATACCATTAACATTTTTGAATACTGCTTCAAGTAGATTTAGGAAAATTGCACCAATTTAAAAATTGCATTGAACTTCATTACATAGTAAAACTTCAATCTTCAAATGGGATAGAAGCAATTGATAGCATTTTGAACAGTGGCGCAGTGGGGGGGCGGCGCAGTGGTTAGCACCGCAGCCTCACAACTCCAGGGACCCGAGTTCAATTCTGGGTACTGCGGAGTTTGCAAGTTCTCCCTGTGACTGCGTGGGTTTTCGCCGGGTGCTCCGGTTTCCTCCCACCGCCAAAGACTTGCAGGTGATAGATAAATTGGCCATTGTAAATTGCCCCTAGTGCAGGTAGGTGGTAAGGAATATGGGATTACTGCAGGGTTAGTATAAATGGGTGGTTCTTGGTCGGCACAGACTCGGTGGGCTGAAGGGCCTGTTTCATTGCTGTATCTCTAAATAAAAAATAAAAATAAATTTGAAGCATGATTTTATTTTTTCTTATTCGTTCATGGGATGTGGCCAGTGTTTGTTGCTCATCCCTAATTGCCCTTGAGAAGGTGGTGGTGAGCTGCCTTCTTGAACCACTGCTGTCCATGTACACCCAAAGTGCTGTTAGGAAGGGAATTCCAGGATTTTGACCCAGCATCAGTGAAGGAACGGCGATATAGTTCCAAGTCAGGGTGTGTGGCTTGGAGAGGAACTTGTAGGCGATCGTATTCCCATGCATCTGCTGCCTTTGTCCTTCTAGGTGATCGAGGTTGCGGGTTTGGAAGGTCCTGTCTAAGAACGCTTTGCGAGTTGTCGCAGTGCATCTTGTAGATGATGCACACTGCTGTCACTGTGCACCGGTGGCAGCGGGAGTGAATGTTTAAGATGGTGGATAGGGTTCCAGTCAAGAGGGCAGCTTTGTCCTGGATGGTGTTAGGTTTCTTGGGTGTTGTTGGAGCTGCACCCATCCAGGCAAGTGGAGACTATTCTATCACACTCCTGACTTATGCCTTGGACAGGCTTTGGGAAGTCAGGAGGTGAGTTACTTGCTGCAGAATTCCCAGCCTCTGGCCTGCTCTTGTAGCCGGTATTTACATGGCTGGTCCAATTAAGCTTCTGATGAATGGTAACTCTCCAGGATGGTGATGGTGGGGGATTCAGCAATGGTAATGCTGTTGAATATAAAAGAGAGATGGTTAGATTCTCTTTTGTTGGAGATGGTCATTGCCCAGCACTTGTGTGGTACGGATGTTACTTGCCGCCTATCAGCCCAAGCCTGAACATTGTCCAGGTCTTGCTGTATGTGGGCAGGGACTGCGTCAGTATCTGAGGAGTCGCTAATGGTACTGAACATGATACAACATCCCCACTTCTGACCTTATGATGGAGGGAAAGTCATTGATGAAGATGTTTGGACCTATGACACTACCCTGATGAACTCCTGCAACGATGTCCTGGGGCTCAGATGATTGTCCTGCAACAGCCAGTCCTAGGGCTCAGATGATTGTCCTGCAACAGCCGCAACCATCTTTTTTTGTGCTAGGTATGACTCCAAACAATGGAATGATTTTCCTTGATTTCCATTGACTAATTTTGCTAGGGTTCCTTGATGCCACACTTGATCAAAAGCTACCTTGCTGTCTGGAGCTGATTGGCCCTGGTGGAACTCAAACTGAGTATCGGTGAGCAGGTTATTTATTTATTTATTCTAATTCATTCATGTGATGTGGGCGTTGCTGGCTAGGCCAGCATTTATTGCCCATCCCTAATTGCCCTCGAGAAGGTGGTGGTAAACCGCCTTCTTGAACCGCTGCAGTCAATGTGAGGTAGGTAAGTCCATAGTGCTGTTAGGAAGGAAGTTCCAGGATTTTGACCCAGTGAAAGTGAAGGAACGGCGACATAATTCCAAGTCAGGATGGTGCGTGACTTGCAGGTGGTGGTGTTCCCATACATTTGCTGCCCTTGTCCCTCTAGTTGGTAGAGGTCGTGGGTTTGGAAGGTGCTGTCTAAGGAGCCTTGGTGCATTGCTGCAGTGCATCTTGTAGATAGGACACACGCTGCCACTGTGCGTTGGTGGTGGAGAGAGTGAATGTTTTTGGATGGGGTGCCAATCAAGTGGGCTGCTTTGTCTTGGATGGTGTCGAGCATCTTGAGTGTTGTTGGAGCTGCACCCATCCAGGTAAGTGGAGAGCATTCCATCACACCCCTGACTTGTGCCTTGTAGTTGGTGGACAGGCTTTGGGGAGTCAGGAGGTGAGTTCTCGCCACAGGATTCCTAGCCTGTGACCTGCTCTTGTAGCCACAGTATTTATATGGCTACTCCAGTTCAGTTTCTGGTCAATGGTAGCCTCTAGGATGTTGATATTGGGGGAATCAGCGATGGTAATGCCATTGAATGTCAAGGGGAGATGGTTAGATTCTGACTTGTTGGAGATGGTCATTGCCTGGCACTTGTGTGGCATGAACGTAGTCAGAGAGAGAGTCGTACAGCATGGAAACAGGCCCTTCAGCCCGCCGTGTCCATGCCGACCGTAATGCCTATCTATACTAATCCCACCTGCCGTGCATTAATTCCATATCCCTCTATGCCTTGCTCATTCAAGTACCTGTCCAGATGCCTCTTTAATGCTGCTACTGTTCCTGCCTCCACCACCTCCTCAGGCAGCTCATTCCAGATACCCACTATTCTTTGTGTGAAAAATTTACCCCTTTGATCCCCTTTAAACTTCCTCCCCCTCACTTTAAATCTGTGCCCTCTAGTTTTAGTCACCCCTACCATGGGAAACAGACTCTGGCTATCTACCCTATCTATGCCTCTCATAATTTTATATACCTCTATCATGTCCCCTCTCAACCTCCTTCGCTCCAGGGAAAACAGACCCAGCCTATCCAATCTCTCTTTATAACTCAAGCCCTCCAAACCAGGCAACATCCTTGCAAATCTTTTCTGCACCCTCTCTAGCTTAATCACATCTTTCCTGTAGTGCGGCGACCAGAACTGCACACAGTACTCCAAATGTGGCCTAACCAACGTTATGTACAACTGTAACATGACGTCCCAACTCTTGTACTCAATGCCTCGGCCGATGAAGGCAAGCATGCCATATGCCTTCTTCACCACCCTGTCTACCTGTGTTGCCACTTTCAGGGAACTATGTACTTGCACCCCAAGGTGTCTCTGTTCATCAACACTCCCCAGCGCCCTGCCATTCACTGTATATGTCCTGCCCTGGTTTAACTTCCTAAAATGCATCACTTCGCACTTATCTGCATTAAATTCCATTTGCCAATCCCTTGCCCACTTTCCCAGTTGCTCTATATCCTGTTGTAACCTTAGACAACCTTCTTCACTGTCCACTATACCACCAATTTTGGTGTCATCTGCAAACTTACTAATCATACCCCCTACATTCTCATCCAAGTCATAAATATATATGACAAACAACAGAAGGCCCAGCACCGATCCCTGCAGCACACGACTAGTCTCCGGCCTCCAATCTGAAAAACAACCCCCCACTACCACCCTCTGCCTCCTATCACCAAGCCAATTTTGTTTCCAATTGGATAGCTCACCCTGGATCCCATGTGTTCAAACCTTCTGGACCAGCCTACCATGTGGGACCTTGTCAAAGGCCTTGCGAAAGTCCATGTAGACAATGTCCATCATCCTGCCCTCGTCAATCCTCTTGGTCACCTCCTCAAAAAACTCAAATCAAATTCGTGAGACATGATTTCCCACGCACAAAGCCATGCTGACTATCCCTAATCAGACCATGCCTTTCCAAATGAATATAAATCCTGTCTCTCAGAATCCCTTCCAATAACTTTCCCACCACTGATGTAAGGCTCACCAGCCTATAGTTCCCTGGCTTATCCCTGCTGCCCTTCTTAAATAAAGTCACAACATTACCTATCCTCCAGTCTTCCGGTACCTCACCCGTGGCTAACGATGATACAAAAATCTCTGCCAGGGCCCCAGCAATCTCCTCCCTTGCTTCCCATAGCATCCTAGGATACACCTGGTCAGGCCCTGGGGATTTATCCACCTTAATGTGCTTCAAAACCTCCAACACCGCCTCCTTTTGTAATGTTGATATGCTCTAGGATATCGGTGTTCCCTCCCTTGAACTCACTAGATTCCATGGCCTTCTCTGCGGTAAATACAGAAGAGAAGTATTCGTTTAAGACCTCGCCCATTTCCCGTGGCTCCACACATTGATTACCACACTGATCCTTAAGGGGACCTACTCTCTCCCTAGCTACCCTTTTACTCTTAATATACTTATAGAATCTTTTAGGATTCTCTTTTATCTTATCTTCCAGGGAAATCTCATGGCCCCTTTTCGCCCTCCTAATTTCCTTCTTAAGTGTGGTCCTACATCCCCTATACTCGTCGAGGGACTCGCTTGATCCCAACTGCCTTTTCCTGACATATGCCTCCTTCTTTGTCCTGACCAGACCCTCGATATCCCTCGTCAACCAAGGTTCCCTAAACTTGCCAGCCTTGCCCTTCCATCTAACAGGAACATACCGGCCCTGAACTCTTCCTCTATCACTTTTAAAAGCCTCCCACTTGCCAGATGTCCCTTTACCTGTAAACAGCCTCTCCCATTCAACTTTTGAGAGTTCCTGTCTGATGCCATCGAAAGCCTTTCCCCAATTTAGGACTTCAACCTGAGGACCAGTCCTATCCTTTTCCATAACTATCTTGAAGCTAATAGAGTTATAGTCACTGGTCCCAAAGTGCTCCCCCACTGACACATCAACCACCTGCCCATCCTCATTTCCTAAGAGGAGGTCAAGTGTAGCCCCTTCTCTAGTAGGGCCATTCACATACTGCTTCAGAAAACTATCCTGGACACACTTAACAAATTCTTCCCCATCTGATCCCTTAGCACTATGGCAGTCCCAGTCAATATTAGGGAACTTAAAATCACCTACTATTACAACCCTATAATTCCTACACCTAACTGTGATTTCCCTACAGAGATGCTCCTCCAATTCCCTCTGACTATTGGGGGGCCTATAGTATAATCCCATCAAAGTGATCACCCCTTTCTTATTTCTAAGTTCTCCCCATAGGGCCTCGCTGGACGTTCCCCCTAGGATATCCTCTCTAGGTACTGCAGTGATGTCCTCAATCAATAGTGCAACTCCCCCTCTTACCTCCACCTCTGTCACGCCGGAAGCATCGGTACCCCGGAACATTGAACTGCCAGTCCTGCCTATCCCTCAACCACGTTTCCGTAATAGCTATAATATCACAATGCCACGTACCGATCCATGCTCTGAGTTCAGTAGCTTGCCACTTATCAGCCCAAGCCTAGATATTGTCCAGGTCTTGCTGCATTTCTGCATAGACTGCTTCAGTATCTGAGCAGTCACAAATTGCTGTGTAAGTGCTGCTCGATAGCAGTATCAATGACCCCTTCATTCACTTTGCTGATGGTTGACTGAGTGAAGGAGCAGTAATTGGCTGGATTGGATTTGTCTTGCTTTTTGTAGGCAAGACATACCTGAGCAATTTCCCACTTTGTCTGGTAGATGCTAGTGTTGTAGTTGTACTGGAACTGCGTGGCTGGGGTCATGGCTAGTTCTGGAGCACAAGTATTCAGTGCTACAGCCCAGCTGTTTTCGGGACCTATAGCCTTTTCTTGCTCTCACGTGGAGTGAATCGAAATGCCTGGAGCCTGGCATCTGTGATGCTGGGGACCTCTGGAGGAGGCCGAGATGGGAATGTTTGTGGAGCCTCCTCCTCTGGTTTGTTGATTGTCCTCCACCATTCACAATGGATGTGGCAGGATTGCAGAATTTTGATCTGATGCATGGGTTGTGGGATTGCTTTGCTCTGTCTATAGCATGCTGCTTCCATTGTTTAACATGCATATAGTCTTTCACCAGGTTGACATCTCATTTTTAGTTATGCCTAGTGCTGCACCGGGCATAATCTCCTACACTCCTCATTGAACTGGGTTGTTCCCCCGGCTTGATGTAATGGCAGAATGAATGATATGCTAGGCCATGAGGTTACAGATTGTGGTTGAATACAGTTCTTCTGCTGAAGTCCCACAGGGCCTCATGGATGCCCAGTTTTGAGTTGCAAGATCTGTTGTGAATTTATCCCATTTAGCAGGGTGGTAGTGCCACACAACAAAATGGAGCATGTTCTCAGTGTGAAGACGGGAATTTCTCTCCACAAGGTGTGTGCGGTGGTCACTCCTACCAATACTGTTATGGAGAAATACATCTGTGACAGACTGGTGAGGGCAAGATCAAGTAGGTTGGACCGACTCGAATGTTAGAATTCATTGAACATCAGAGAACATTTTCAGTCAAAAATTGGTGGTTGAAGCACTGCCAAATGGGAGGCGGGGGAAAACTAAGGTGTAAGCACCTTAGAGACGTTTAAGAGGCATCTTGACAAATGCATGAATAGGATGGGAATAGAGGGATACGGACCCCGGAAGTGCAGAAGCTTTTAGTTTAGGCAGGCATCAAGATCGGCGCAGGCTTGGAGGGCCGAATGGCCTGTTCCTGTGCTGTACTGTTCTTTGTTCTTTGTTTACCCTCTGAAATTCAGTTGCCTTGAGTTGGGAGAGAATGTTTGTGTATTTGAACATCCCCTTTTTCCGTTTCATTGTTCATGTTTGAAAGAGCCATCTCTTTTTTTTAAACTGGGGTCACATGCTAATGTTTCTTACCAACTTGAAGAAATTTTCACAGTATGTTAATAATGCAATTATTTTTGTCGAAAGAATTTACAATTTCAGTAATAGCATCTTATCAATTTTATTTTTTGCTTGAACTTGTTCAAGGAGCCGATCTGAATTTTGTGTGAATTCCATTTTATGTACAGCGAACATTATTTTGCAGTGAGATATTTGCATGCTGGTGCATTTGGCCTTCAAGTTTGGGCCAAACTGTTGTAAAATGTATGGACTAATACTACATTGGAGCTAAGACGGTAGAAAATATCCAAGAAATATTACATCAGTTTAACAAAATCTACACCTTGGGTCTTTTTTTATTTGAACTAATTTCGCAGGATTTTGAGGCAGATGAGAGGCATGTGAAGTTGAAGCTTGTGTTCTATTTCCGTCCAATTGGAGGAGGAATTAATTTAAAACTATCTGAAATAAAAGTGGCAGTTGTCAATTTGATTGCTGAAAGTTTAGTATTTGTGTAGGATGCAAAGGCTTGGACCATAATGCTTCAGGCTTTAATCCACCATAGAGTGTCATGTAAGGCACCTTTAGCACTATACAGTCCAGAAATTCTGGCCATTGTTTATCCCTCAACCAACATCACTTTATATTTAAAAAAAACTATTGTCTGCATATGTACTCATTGCTGTTTGTGTGACCTTGCTGCACGCAAATTGTCTGTCGCATTTTCCTACATTACGAAAGTGACTTCACTTCAAAAAATACATAATTGGCTGCAAAGCACTTCTTGAGACTTCCTGTGTTTGTGAAAGGCACTATCTAAATATAATTTTCTTACTTGTCATTCTTTTACAAATTTATAAAGCAATTGTGTAACTTTAAAATCTTCCACAAGATAGGTTTTTATTTTTTGCTTCACTGCAGAAGGTACATCTGTTCATTCTGAACAGAATTTTAATGAAGACCCCCTCCCCCCCCCCCCCCCCCACTACATGAAAAACAAAAGGCGGGTTTTGTTTGACTTGAGATGTGCAAATCTATTTTCAACATATCTAAATGCATCTTGGCAATATTTAAAAACTTGGAGTTGGCTGATTTTAGATGGCTTTGAACAAACGAGGCAAGGAACACATCTGAAATGTAAATATTTCATGTATGTACAAGATGCAAGAAGTAAATCATTCTACCCAAGTACTTTTGTCTCTGATTATCTAGTTATAGATGTATGTTACAATGTTTTAGCACAAGTTCTTTAAATCTGTTCATGAAGCAATGACCCCATGTGTCCTTTGCTTAATAACATATAAAAACGTGGAATTAATATTCCTGTAAGTGTAACAGACAACTGCAGTAATCCCCAATGTGTTTCACTGCTGAGACTCGATGATAAACAGCCGCAGATGGTAATTAACGAGGTTCAAACGCTCCAGACTATTATTTGGTCTGTTGAAGAAAATGCAGAGCTTACAGTATTTATCTCCTAATGTGTGAAATCTTTACTGGATTTTTTAAAAACTTTCAAACACTTGTCAGTGAACATGTGGTACAGTGTGCAAATATGTTCACTATTTGGATGTTTTAATTGATTTGCAATACTATTTGAATTGGGGAGGGTACTTAATTTATAGGTTACCTTATTTTCAATATCACAACAGGATGATTACTTTCAAATGAAAATTTTAAATAAAAATAATTGAGACTACATATTTTTTTAAATTTCCAGTTTGTACCCTTTCAATTTGCCTATTTTTCAAACACTGTTGAAAGAATAACTTTCAAAGCTAATGTTTAGAAAATATCTCATTCCCTGTGCATGTTTGATTATGAGCAGACATGTAGTGACCGTTATGACTGGGATCTGAGGAGGTTCTATGTGTATTTTCAGCCTCCTGCTGTATTTTTTATTGTGCAAGCTTTGACGAGCTGTATTGGTTACAGGTTGTAGCAGAAGTGCAGAATATTATAGTATATTATGTCATTGTGTAGATTTTAGGTTTTTTTTCTAATATCCGCTTGTCTTTCCTTTTTGGTGTCAGCTGTAATGAAATTCTAGATTGGGAGGAAGTTCTGTACCTGAAGAGAAACTCCCTAATGACTAGTTGACTGCTGCTCTTAAGCTTCATAATTCAAAAAATAATTTGTTGGTTTACATTATGTGGTGGGTTTGACACATTGTTTCGTGAATTTTACTTTCTTTTGTCTAGAGGGGGTCAAAAGCATTTATTAAAGAGGAATGCAGAGAATTTTGTTCCTTCTAAATGGTGCTGATGTAAAAGATCAGTTTACGGATATTAAATTTTATAACATAATTTGCTGTCACGTGCATTACCTTTATGATATAATTCCCTGATTTCAATCCTTAAATATTACAATTTTAGATTGTTCTGTGTAGTGAAAGGGCTTTGGAAATAATGCCCTTGTTATTGTGCAAGGGCACTGTGTCAAGTGGAAGACAATGTTTTGTAGTTATTGTAAATAATAGCTAATAAATATTTTCTGTGTGCATCAACTAATTGGCAGACCCGGTCACTGTTTCACCATCTAACTCGAAAGAATGCTACTAATTAGTATGTTGAGAATGCATCAATATCTCTTTAATTTTTGCTTGTGTGGAAGGCAAATTTATTTATGTTCTGTTGAGTTGGTAAACTAATCATGCAGCTGTCAATTTTGATTTGTGCTGGGAATTCCTCCCACTGACTGCTGACATTCACGGTATTTTATTAAAGCAGAAAGCAATCATTGCATTGTGGCAGCGTGCGACTTTGTTCTCGCAAACATAAAACACTTTTCTCTTCATCGTGTGTTTTTTGTCGTCTTCTTCCTTTACAGTCCATGCTTCTTTTGTCTTACCTCATAAGGAATGGGTCAGAACGAGTAGTTACTAGTGCCAGAGAACACATTTACGATTTGCGGTCAATGGAGAACTACCATTTCGTAGGTAAGCAAACCTCTAGTGCTAGGGAGCAAAAGAAAAAGCTTTGAGCAAATTATAACAGCAAGCGGAGTTGTCAGTCACCTCAGCCAGTAGATCAGCTTCCTTCACTAATTAGAATGTGACTGGTGGCACTATCTGAAGTATACAGAATCTGAGATTTGGGGACCCTAGAGTATTAATTAGCGAAGACAAGAACTCGCAGAAAGGACATGGTAATAACAACACAACTAGCACAACATAAGTGCTCAGGTTTTTCTTTAAAAAAAACACAACAGCTATGACTCCCTTGTGATGCTCATAAAGAAATTGCCTTAATTACACAGGAAGGAAAGGTTAGACACCAACACAGACTAATCTGTTTGAAGAAGCAAAAATATCTGCAAATAATATTTACAGTGCAATGGCAATAAGGCCATGTTTTTATTGTTTTGACATTAAAGTCAAAACTTGAAGACTAAAATAAAACTGATATTGGACTTTGTCAGATATAGATGTACTGTCTAATAATAACCCAGATGTCTTTTTTATATGGGTAAATTCTGTAGGATCGACAGAGCTGTTCAGTTGCAAGTCCAATAGCTCAATTTGGGAAGAAGTGCTTTTCAAAAATTGGCATTTATTGCTTTCTGTAATTAGTAATACAGCCAATATTGTACAGACAAATGCAGCAAAATTGTAATTAATGTATCTAACATGACATTTCAGAATGGAAAACTATTAAAATTATACCATCTTACTTTCAATTTGTGTTCCTTTTTTTTGAACCTTTTGTACTTGTATGAAAGTTGCTTCAAAGCCATACAGGTGTAAAATTGGTATTTTGAGACTGGGAGTAAGGACATTCATTACAAGTGATCTCCACCATTCTGGACTAAAGAAGTGAAAACTTAACTAGTGCTTTAATGATCCCAATCGCTGCCCAATGACTCTGGCTAGGAAGTTCTTATTCGCAGGCTCAAGGGAATTAGGTGTTGCTCTACTAGAATAGCCTGTGGGATTTAAAATGTATAGACACACACCACAAAAGAACAACAGGTGAGGTGTAGGAGAACTAGTAGCACACATGGACCTATAATCCAGTAAGAATCGTCGTCATCAGAGGAGAATGTAAAAAATTGACGTGATAATTTAGAGTATTTGCAGCATGAAACTTACCTGCTCACCCAGCTTCATGCTTCACTTGATAACCCAAGTTTCCTGGTTTGTACACAGAGATCTTTATATACATAGAGCTTCTTCACTGGGAAGCTTTGATCTCATCCATTTGGTATTTGCCAAGCACATTTCATATTATCTGATTGTTTATTTGGAGATGGAATTTATTACTCTCAGCCTTTGTTTACCTGATTTTCACTGCTGTCCAGATGAAAATGGCAAGGACCAAGGAATAAATGTGAGACAGAAGGTGAAAGAAATGGTGGAGTTTGTACAGGATGATGATCGCCTTCGGGAAGAGCGGAAAAAAGCCAAGAAAAACAAAGACAAATACATTGGAGTTTCTTCAGACAGTATGGGAGGCTTTAGATACAGTGAGTACTGAGATGTTTAATGCAAATAGAAAAGGATGCACATGTTAAGCATCTAACTTTCAAGTTTTTGTTTTGGATGTTCCGCAAGGATTCAGAAGAAGGACAAGAATGTAGTTGAGCTATTTGCATTTAGAAATAAAGATTTCAAACCTAACTTTGAAATGTTCTCTGACCTACATTCCAAACAATCTTTTACATGTATTTTAACCTGCATAATTAACTGGAAACAGCATGGTGATCTCCTAACTATAGAATTAGGGCAACTCTCCACCATTTAAAGCTAACTCGAAATATTTAGGTCTGTTCAGCGAATGTTGGAAAGAATTTGCTGGTGTAGTCAGTTTGTTTAATTCGACTTTCAAATACACATCTGGAAATGGTAAGAATTCCGTTTTTGTTGTTACAAATCCAGCCCAGACTGATGAAAACTCCTTTGTCAACTGCTGTTAACGATTAATGAGATGTGTGAGCAGTCTCGATCTGGACATATTGGGTATGGACCTACAGCACAAAACTGCCTCGGATTTGACACTTAATTACCAGTGCCACTCTGAGGTGTCATACAGTGGCTGGTATGAAAAATGGAACAATGTTACACAGGTGTAAAAGATGGGTGATCTTCTGAGATCAGGGCTAGGCATTTGGCTTTGCTATAACTGACCTAGGAGTGTCTGCTGACACTGGGTGTCTGAAATGAGTTCCATTTCATCCATTTCCCTTACCTTTTATGGGATTAAATTAAGCAAAGATTAGTACTTTGCATGAGTTGAAACCTAAACCGCTGCCAGTTCTGTACTACCTACTCCATTTAATTATATAGGTAAGCTTTGTTGTACAATCTTGCGACGAAAAATTCTTATCCCACTCACCTTTTTCCCCCTCATCCATTTTCTGTAATCTCGATTTGCATTCCCTCTTTTATGAAAACAGACACCTATGTGAAACGTTAATAGGCATTTGATACTCCGTGACCATTCTGCAATTGAGAGCCCAGACAGTGAGTGCTGGCAGTGGGAAGGATGTAAAAGTTATCCTTATTGAGGTCCTCGCCAGATATGCACTTGTTTAGATTTTTAGATTTAGAGATACAGCACTGAAACAGGCCCTTCGGCCCACCGAGTCTGTGCCGACCATTAACCACCCATTTATACTAATCCTACACTAATCCCATATTCCTACCACATCCTCACCTGTCCCTATATTCCCCTACCACCTACCTATACTACGGGCAATTTTATAATGGCCAATTTACCTATCAACCTGCAAGTCTTTTGGCTGTGGGAGGAAACCGGAGCACCCGGTTTGTTTGGGAACTACATGGAGGAACCTTACAATATCACAATTCCTCAATTCAAGTATGTGGCAGCAACCAAAAAGAACAGAGTAGTCAGAGTAATGGATAAATTTATAAAATAAGGAAGAAGGTGATAGGTAACTTTTAACTGGCACCATTACCACAGTCTCCTTCCCAAGATTTGTCCTGGTCAATATTTATCCCTCAACCAACACCTAAAATCTTTTGCGTGGGACTTTGCTATCCACAAATTGGCTGCCACATTTCCTATGTTCCAACAGTGACTCTATCGCACTTCAGGATGTCCAGAGGTTGTGAAAAGTTGCTAAGTAAATGCAAGTCTTTTTTTCCTTGCTTTACAGTAAAACCGTAAGGAGAAACTCTGTGCCCTAATGTGAATAGGGGTGCCAGTCTGTGTGCCACACTGTGGGAACAGGATAAATGGAGAATGATATATCTGGGCACATTGCAGCAGAGGTTTGATAATCAGGAGTAGGAACCTTGCATTATTTCCCCCCCCCCCCCCCCCCCTTTCTAGCTCAGGTGTGTTGAACCTAGGCCATTGGACACTTTGGAGGAATGCTGCTGCTAAGTGGCACGCAGTAGTACCTGCTGGAAGTGTACATTTTTGGACATTATGTGCGGCTGTATGGCACTTGGCTGCGCTGGGTCTCCAAGGCTGAGCAGTCTGCTGATACCCCCTGCTCAGGCTTGCAGCTGTATGATGGAGGTAAGGTACTGGAGATTTGTTGCAAAGGAGAGATGAAGGGAGGAAATTACAGTTTCTTACCTATCTTTTATGAACAATTTAGTGAAATGATCAGGAGTTTAACCAACTAGATTTTCTAGTTTTTAAAAAAAATCTTGACTTGTAGATACAAAGAGAAATAAAACCCTGGGCCCTAAAATGTCAACATTCAATTAAGAGGTATAATTTTACAATGATGCAAAAGGACCTTATTGTCTTAGTTGTGCTCCGATCAACATGCTACTTTATCGTGAATGCCAATGTGTAGAACACAAATCTTTGCTGAGGAGCAAAGATGACATGACCTATAGAACATGATGTGCAGAAGAAACCTGCAGCCTTCAGAAAACTGAACTAGTTCATTAACTCAAGCCCTGAGCTGTAGTTTTCTAAAACATTGGCCTACTCCTATTCCTTTCAGCCCTTTGAGCCTGAAGTTCGCAAAATGCATTGTTTGTGTGCTTGTTTAATCTCTCACCTTGGTTTGCAGCTTGCATGACTGTAGTTGAATGCAATTTATTAACTTGGCTACTGTACTTTTAATGCAAATCAGTTTGCATAACTCCTGTATTAGCACAGATGACAAAGTAGCTTTTATTCACTTTACTGCATTACAATACAGTTCACACTTGCATTCACTATGCATGTATGCAGTTTTAACAGTGCTACATACACAAGTTCCAGTTCCACTTCCAAGAACTAGCCCAGTACTTTTTTTCATGTGTGAGGTGGAAGGATGATGCAGTGTACTGGAACATTGCATGATATTCAAAGTAAAAGATCGTGGTTCAATATTCTGCCAAATTTTCCGACTATAGCTGGATTGCTGTTGGAAGTTGCTGAAAGAAATCCAGAGGGGTCTGGTGGGATGGTTGTAGGATATGGAGGGGAAATCTGAAGATGATTTTTGATTGAGCAGCTGGCCAAAGAGCAATATTAGCCATGATCTGGTACCAGGTGGCCAGGCTTTCCCTTGGCCTCATGGCCTAGAGAAAAATGAATTTCTTGTCCAAAAATTGATAAACCAATAAACTGTGTTCAAACTTGACAACTGGCTTATGTCAATTTGTAAGCTGAAGTTGAGTAAGACATCTAAAGAAAGTTACAATCTTTATTAGGAGTCCACCTTCCTAATGGAGGGGAGTTGGTGGCATATGGTATTGTTACTGGACTAGTAACCCAGAGTATTTCTCTGGGGACATGGGTTCGAATCCCACCACAACAGAAGGTGGAATTTGAATTAAATTAATAAATCTGGAATTAAAAGCTAGTCTAATGATGGCCATGAAACCATTGTCGATTGTTGTAAAAACCCACCTGGTTCACTAATTCCTTTTAGGGAAGGAAATCTGCTGTCCTTACCTGGCCCAGCAAGCCACTCAGTTGTATCTAACTGCTACGAAGTCAGTAAAACAGAATGAAACCAGACAGACCAGCCAGCATCGACCTAGGCACCGGAAATGACAACGGCAAACCCCCAGCCCTGTCGACCCTGCAGAATCCTCCTTACTAACATCTGGGGGCTTATGCCAAAGTTGGGAGAGCTGTCCACAGACTAGTCAGCCTGACATAGTCATTTTCACGTAATCATACCTTACAGACAATGTCCCAGACACTGCCATCACCATCCCCAGGTATGTCTAGTCCCACAGGCAGGGCAGACCCAGCAGAGGTGGTGGCACAGTGGTATACAGTCGGGAGGGAGTTGCCCTGGGAGTCCTCAACATCGACTCAGGACCCCATGATGTCTCATGGCATCAGGCCAAACATGGGCAAGGAAACCTCCTACTGATTACTGCCTACCACCCTCAGTCAGCTGATGAATCAGTACACCTCCATGTTGATCACAACTTGGAGGAAGCACTGAGGGTGGCAAGGGCGCAGAATGTACTATGGGTGGGGGACTTCAGTGTCCATCACCAAAAGTGGCTTGGTAGCACCACGACTGACCGAGCTGGCCAGTCCTAAAAGACATAGCTGCTAGTCTGGGTATGCGGCTGGTGGTGATGGAACCAACAAGAGGGAAAAACATAGTTGACCTCGTCCTCACCAATCTGCCTGCCACAGATGCATCTGTCCATGACAGTATTGGTAGGAGTGACCACTGCACAATCCTTGTGGAGGCGAAGTCCTGCCTTCACGTTGAGGCTACCCTCCATCGTGTTGTGTGGCACTACCACTGTGCTAAATGGTTTCGAACAGATCTAGCAATGCAAAACTGGGCATCCATGAGGCGCTGTGGGCCATCAGCAGCAGCAGAATTGTACTCAGCCACAATCTGTAACTTCATGGCCCAGCATATTCCCCACTCTACCGTTACCATCAAGCCAGGAGACCCACCCTGGTTCAATGAAGAGTGCAGGAGGGCATGCCAGTAATAGCACCAGGCATACCTCAAAATGAGGTGTCAACCTGGAGAGCTACAACACAGGACTACTTGCATGCCAAACTGCGTAAGCAGCATCATGTGATAGACAGAGCTAAGTGATCCCATAACCAACGGATCAGATCTAAGCTCTGCAATCCTGCCACATCCAGCCATGAATGGTGGTGGACAAATTAAACAACTAACTTGAGGAGGTGGCACCACAAATATCCCCATCCTCAATGATGGGGGAGCTCAGCACATCAGTGCAAAAGATAAGGCTGAAGCATTTGCAACAATCTTCAGCCAGAAGTGCCGAGTTGATGATCCATCTCGGCCTCCTCCTGAAGTTGCCAGCATCACAGATGCCAGATTTCAGCCAATTCGACTCACTCCGCGTGATACCAGATAACGGCTGAAGGCACTGGATACTGCAAAGGCTATGGACCCTGACAATATTCTGGCAATAGTACTGAAGACCTGTGCGCCAGAACTTGCCGTGCCCCTAGCCAAGCTGTTCCAGTACAGCTACAACATTGGCATCTACCTGGAAATGTGGAAAATTGCCCAGGTATGTTCTGTACACAAAAAGCAGGACAAGTCCAACCCAGCCAATTACCACCCCATCAGTCTACTCTCAATCATCAGTAAAGTGATGGAAGGTGTCATCAGCAGTACTATCAAGTGGCACTTGCTTCGCAACAACCTGCTCAGTGATGCTCAGTTTGGGTTCTGCCAGGGCCACTCAGCTCCTGACCTCGTTACAGCCTTGGTTCAAACATGAACAAAAGAGCTGAATTCAAGAGGTGAGGTGAGAGTGACTGCCTTTGACATCAAGGCAGCATTTGACCGAGTATGGCATCAAGGAGCCTTAGCAAAACTGGAGTCAATGGGAATCGGGGTAAACTCTCCGCTGATTGGAGTCATACCTAGTGCAAAGTAAGATTGTTGTGATTGTTGGACGTTAATCATCTCAGCTCCAGGACATCACTGCAGGAGTTCCTAAGGGTAGTGTCCTAGGCCCAACCATTTCAGCTGCTTCATCAATGACCTTCCTTCAATCATGAGGTCAGAAATGGGGATGTTCGCTGATGATTGCACAATGTTTAGCACCATTCGTGACTGCTCAGATACTGCAGCAGTCCGTGTAGAAATGCAGCAAGACCTGGACAATATCCAGGCTTGGGCTGATAATTGGCAAGTAACATTTGCGCCACACAAGTGCCAGGCAATGAACATCAACAAAAGAGAATCTAACCATCTCCCTTGACAGCATTATGATTGCTGAATCCCCCAATATCAACATCTTAGAGGTTACCATTAACCAGAAACTGAACTGGAGTAGACATATAAATACCGTGGCTACAAGAGCAGGTCAGAGGCTAGGAATCCTGCGGCGAGTAACTCACCACCTGACTCCCCAAAGCCTGTCCACCATCTACAAGGCACAAGTCAGGGGTGTGATGGAATACTCTCCACTTGCCTGGATGTGTGCAGCTCCAACAACACCCAAGAAGCTCGACACCATCCAAGACAAAGCAGCCTGCTTCATTGTCACCCCATCCACAAACATTCACTCCCTCCACCACCGATACACAGTGGCAGCAGTGTGTACCATCTACAAGATGCACTGCAGCAACACACCAAGGCTCCTTAGACAGCACTTTCCAAACCCGCGACCTCTACCAACTAAAAGGACAGGAGCAGAAAATGCATGGGAGCGCCACCATCTGCAAGTTCGCCTCCAAGTCTCACACCTTCTTGACTTGGAGCTATATCGTCGTTACTTCACTGTCGCAGGGTCAAAATCCTGGAACTCCCTCCCTAACAGCACTGTGGATGTACATGGACTGCAGCGGTTCAAGAAGGCACCTCACCACCACCTTTTCAAGGGCAATTAGGAATGGGCAATAAATGCTAGCCTAGCCAGCGACACCCACATGCTGTGAATAGATTTTAAAAAAAGGTTCCTTCTCTGGCTCATTATCTGATTATGCTTTTGTGAAATACCTTGGGACATTTTCTGTGTTAATGCCACTATATTAATATAAGATGTTGTCCAAGATTTCACCTTGGTGAGTGCTTAGATGCATGTCTTGGTGCTTGGGGCTGTGTATAGCAGTACATGAATATACTCATTAATTCGGACTGTTAACGCCAACAGATCCTGGTGTTATGATTCTGGATTTATCTGCCAGTAAGTTAGCAGCGTCAAGAATAGAGAGGCTGT
Organism: Heterodontus francisci; assembly: GCF_036365525.1. Taxonomy (NCBI): domain Eukaryota; kingdom Metazoa; phylum Chordata; class Chondrichthyes; order Heterodontiformes; family Heterodontidae; genus Heterodontus; species Heterodontus francisci. Next base: position 24,971,906 of record NC_090382.1, read on the forward strand.
ATGTTTAGGTTTTGATATTTATTGAAGCAAAAAGGATTCTATCCTGCCAACAAAAATAGCTTTCTTAGAAATGACCGTGTGCCTAACTGTTGTTTTAAAGGAAGAAATTGGACTTAATTTTTTTTTTGAATTTATATAGAGTAGGTTCCTTACTTTATTGGAAACTCTGGGAATTGGATTACATCTGTGCATTCTAGTAATTATTTTATTAGTTAGAAATCTCTTAATTAAAAATTGTGAACTGTCAACTTAGTTCTACCATATTTAATGAGCTCACTGACTTCATTGGGTAATATTGTATTTACACAAAGGCACAGATAGAACAATTTTGTTACAAGCTAAACATTTTTTCTTTTTATTAATTTTTGTTAATCTTCACCGCATATTGCAAGGGCCAGCTTGTTTTTTCTTGTCAAAACAGCAGGCTCACATAAAAAGATATATGGCCTCAAGATTTTCACATTTTTGTGTTCTAAGACATTTCTATTCCAGGATAGTTCCTATAGTCCAAAATTATTGTCTCACCTGGTGTCCGTTTTCATTTTATTTCTTAAAAAAATCAACTGAATTCCATCTTGCATTCCTGATTTTTGTTTCATTGCAAACCTCTTTTGAAATTAGCTATTCATTCTTCTCAGTTTGATCAAAAGAAATGCTGAAAGTACACTGTGTATTGTCAGCAACAATAATGAGAGATGAGTTGGCACAGGATCTACACGTGAAACACCAGCATCTGTAGAGAAGGTATTTCAGGTGCCGACTGTTCAGTAGAAGCATTCATGCATCTTTTCTCTCTACAGATGCTGATAAACTCGCGAGGTATTTTCAGCATTTCCCATTTTATATCACTTTAATAAGCAACTATGTCCACCTGAATGATGCAATATAAACTGACATTTTTGATTCTTTTAACTTGTGTATTGACTAAATTAAAACTCTGAGACTCCAGTGGTGCTTGTTAATTTTTTTTGGTTGCAGTTTGATTAGTTATACTGCATCTGCTTTAAGCATATGGTGTCAGTTGACGTTGACATTTTCTCACAAGTGCCAAATCTCTCTCCTTGCTTTTGCTGTCAGTATATTGTGTGCAATACCCTTTCAGCAATAAGGCTAGATTGGGCAGGACTAATATTTCTTTAGAATTAGTTAGTCAATGAGGCGGTTGGTAGATACAATGTCAGGAGTTCATATTATTGAGAAACCAAGTTTAAGGGCCAAAGTCCATAATAAAGCATATCAACAAGGCTGAAAAGAGTGAAATGTGAGGTAAATCTGTAGAATGGAGTGATTATGAATGAGGAGAGAGATTGTTTAGACACTTGTACAGTGTTATGAGACCTAACGGTGTCTATGAGGGATGCTAGTCATATGACACCAAACAATCCAAGAAAAGATCTACTAACTATTAAAAATGGCAGATATAGTGGGCGTAACCACCATACTTTTTGTCTTCTGGGTTTGCTTGAGCAATGGAGGCATAGCAACAGTCGACAAAATGGTGGCCAACATGCTATAAATCAACACAACAGCAACATGCATTTATATAGCATCTGTAACAGTTAAAATGTTGCAAAGCACTGCTCAGGACCATCATCAAATAAAGTTTTACTCCGTGCCACATGAGATATTAAGACAGGTGACTAAAACAGTCAAGGAGGAAGGTTTTAAGGAGCATCTTAAATGAGAAGCTGAGGTGTGCAAGAAGGGAATTCAAAGTTTAGGGCATAGAAGGTTGATTGCACAACTGTCAATGGTATAGCAGTTAAAATTGGGGATGCACAAGAAGTCAGAATTGGAGGAATGCAGAGCCCCCAGAGGACTGTAGGAGGTTACAGAGATAGGGAGGTGTGAAACCACTGCTGGATTTGAAATTGAGGCATTGCTGGGCTGGGAACTAATGTAGATCGGTGTGCACAATGGCAATGGGTCAGAGAGACTTGGTGCGTTTAGGATATGGGCAGCAGAGCTTTGGATGAGTTCACGTTTATGTAGGGAGGAAGGTAGAAGCCCGGTCAGGAGAGCATTGGAATAGTCAAGTCTAGAGGTAATACAGGCATGGATGAAGATTTCAGCTACAGATGAGCTAAGGCGGGGGCAGAGTCAGGCGATTTTACTGAGGTGAACGCAGGCAGTCTTGGTGATGGAGTGAATATGTGGTCAGAAACTGATCTCGGGGTCAAACAGGATGTCGAGGTTGAGTGATCTGGTTCAGCCTCAGTGACCAGGTAGAGGGGTGGAGTCAGTGGTTAGGGAATGAAGTTTGTTATGAGGACTGAAGGTGATGGCTTCCGTCTTCTCAATAACTAGTTGGAGGAAATTTCTACTCATCCAGTACTGGATGATAGAACACAGGAAATCAGAACAGGAGTAGGCCATATGGCCCATCGAGCCTGCTCCGACATTCAAAATGATCATGGCTGATCTTGGGATTCAACTCCACTTTCCCGCCCCCTCGCCATATCCCTTGATTCCCTATGAGATCAAAATTCTGTCTATTCCAGCCTTAAATGTGTTCAACAATGGAGCATCTGCAATCCTCTGGGGTAGAGAATTCCAAGGATGCGCAACCCTTTTGAGCGAAGTAATTTCTCCTCATTTCAGTCCTAAGTGATCGGCTCCTTATCCTGAGACTGTGCCCGTGTTTTAGATTCCCCAACCAGCGGAAATAATCTCTGTGTCTACTCTATCCAGCCCGTTTAGAATCTTACATGTTTCAATGAGATCACCTCTCAATCTTCTAAATTCCAGAGAATACAGGCCTAATTTACTTAGCCTCTCATCATAGGACAACCCCCTCATCCCAGGGACCAATCTAGTGAACCTTGACTGTACCGCCTCCACTGCAAATATATCCTTTCCTAAATATGGAGATCAAAACTGCACACAGTGTTCCTGATGTGGTCTCACCAAAGCCCTGTACCATTGTATCAATACTTCCTTATTCCTGTACGCCAATCCCTTTGCAATAAAGGCCAACATGCCATTTGCCTTCTTAATTGCTTGCTGTACCTGCATGTTAACTTTCTGCATTCCTTGTACAAGCACACCCAAGTCTCTTTGAAAATCGACACAAGTTTCACACCAGATTTTAAAAAAAATTCTGCTTTTCAAATCTTCTGACCAAAGTAAAGAACTTCACACTTACCCGCATTATACTCCATCTGCCATTTTCTTGCCCACTCACTTAACCTGTCTATATCGCTTTGCAGCCTCTGTGTCCTCCCCCACAGCTTACCTTTCCATCTACCTTTGTATCATCAGCAAACTTAGATACATTACACTCTGTCTCTTCATCTAATTCATTAATATAGATTGTAAATAGCTGAGGCCCCAGCACTGATCCTTGCAGCACTCCACTATTTACTGCCTGCCAACTTGAAAATGCCCGTTTATGCCCACTCATTGCTTCCTGTCCGTTAACTAATCATCTATCCATGCTAATATATTACCCCCAACTTCATGAGCCCTTATCTTGCCTATTAATCTTTTGTGTGGAACCTTATTGAATCCCCTTTGGAAATCTAGGTATACTATATCCACTGGTTCCCCTTTATCTACCCTACATCCCCACAAAACTCTCATAAATTTGTCAAGCAGCATTTCCCTTTAGTAAAACCAGACAAGCAACATGACTGATCAGAGGCAGTGGGAGGTGGTGGTGAGGTATAGCTGGATATTTATGCACATAGAATCTATCGTTGTGTTTTCAGATGATATTGCCAAGGGACAGCATGTAGATGAGAAATTTGAGATAGATCCTTGGGGAGTCTCCAGATGGGAAGGGTTCAAGGTTGTCTGATTTGTGCCACTTTGACTATTGATCAAATTTGTCTTTGAAAAGATTGTTTTACTTGAATTGTTTAAGTAAAACTGTATTGAACGAATACTGGTGGTTCTGTCTAAACCATGCAAGTTCATAACATTTGGCACATGAGCTATGAGCAAATCTGTTTAGCTGACAATATGCTTGTTCTACTTGATAATGAGACATAGGTTCGATTTCTGGCTTGTATTGAGTTGGCTTCAACAATACCAGGCAATGGAATGAAAAAATTAACTATCCTTCCTGATAATGATCTCGTGACCCTGCTGGAATGTATGTTTGTGGATATCAAGTTAGAACGGAATCAAGCTTGGCTTTGATTCACTCCATGATAGAACAGCCAGTAGGTACTCGCACATAAAGAATAGTCACTTGATTGAGCTACCAAGCTTGTACAGAAACATGTGGAACTAGATTCTAGCAAGACGTGGTGCCTTCAGCAAAGGGAAAACTAGAAAGGGGGAATAAAAAGTAGTAGTAGTATTTTGGTTGATAATATTTCACCAAGATTACAGATTTTTATTTTTGATTGATGAACACTGTAGTTGTAATTTGTCATTGACATAGAGCCTGAAGTATTGGTTGTGTATTTTGGGTTAGAAAATCTTGGCTATGTTTCTTGCCACATTACAGTGAAGTGACAGAATTACTGGCATTTATTCTGTCCTAGATAGTACAGTGTATTATCTTAACAAGACTTACAGTAGCACACTCACTCTTGTCTAGATTACATGCACTGAGCAACAAGAGATAATTGATTAGATTTGTGTGGCAAATTTAGCCTGTCTTTCTGAGTTCCCCACAATGTCACTTACTTACTTATTCATAAGATTCACTTACTTTCTTTCCCTGTTAGATGGCTCCATAATCAGACTGGCAGAAAAATTGAATTAGGATGAGAGAGCATTGTACCATGATAGGGTCAAGCAGTACAGAGCTAGCTTAAAGCATTTGAGTAAGTCTGTTTACTGAGCACATTTAATAATTTGTGCTTTATAGATTTTTCTTTTTAAAATACACCTCCAATGACATCTGGTTCGCATACAGCTGAACTGCAGTGTGGTGTACTTAATACACCAGAAGTTAGTTGTTGAGATCAGCGTGAACAATTCATATACTCACATAGCATTCCTTTGTCTGCAGTTCCCCTTTGGCATTTACCCATTGAAAAGAAACAGGCTAATGTTTCTGTTAGAGTAATGGACAAAGGAATAAATCTGTTGTTAATTCATTAATGGGATGCAGGTGTCACTGGTATGATCAGCATTTACTGTCCATCCCTAATTAACCCTTGAGAATATAGTGGTGAGCTGCTGACTTTAACTGCTGCAGTCCAGGTGCAGGTACTCCCACTGCTGTCTAGGGAATTCCAGGATTTTGACCCAGTGACAATGAAGGAATGGCGATATATTTCCAAGTCAGGATGGTGTGTGACTTGGAGGGGAGCTTGCAGGTGGTGGTGTTCCCATGTGCTTTCTACCCTCATTCTTCTAGGTAGTAGAGGTTGTGGGTTTGGGAGGTGCTGTCGAAGGAAGCTTGGCAATTTACTGAAGTGCGTCTTGTGGACAGTACACACTGCTGCCATGGTGTGCCCATGGTGAAGGGTGTGAATATTTAAACTGGTTGATGGGGTGCCCGTCAAACGGGCAGTTTTGTCCTGGATGGTGTTGAGTTTCTTGAGTGTTGTTGGAGCTGCACTCATCTAGGCAAGTGGAGAGACCTGACTTGTGCCTTGGAGAGAGTAGAAATGCTTTGGGGAGTTGAGGCGTGAGTCAATCACCACAGAATACCCAGCCTATCAACTGCTCTTGCAACCTCACTATTTATATGGCTAGTCTAGTTACATTTCTGGCCAACGAGAAACCCCAAAATGTTAGTGAGATATTCAGCAATGATAATGCCGTTGAAAGTCAAGGGGAGATGATTAAACTCTTTCTTGTTGGAGATGGTCATTGCCTGACACTTGTGTGACGCAAATGTTACTTGTCACCAAGCCTGAATGTTATCGAAGTCTTGCATATAAATATGTATTACTACTTTATAGATGGAGTCATTTATGGCATAGACAGAGGCCATTTGGTCCATCGAGTCCATCCTGGCTCTCTGCACAGCAATCCAGTCAGTCCCACTCCCCTGCACCCCCCCCACCCGCTTGATCCCCATAATCCTGCAAGTTTATTTCCTTCAAGTGACCATCAAATTTCCTTTTTAAATCATTGCCTCCACTTCCACCATCCTCTTGGGCAGCGAGATCCAGGTCATTACCACTAACTGCGTAAAGAAAAAAAGGTCTTCCTCACATTCAGCCCCCGCTCCCTTCGTATCTCTTGCCCAAAGCCTTCAATCTGTGTCCCCTAGTCCTTGTACCATCAGTTAATGGGAACAGTTTTTCCTTGTCTAACTTGTCTAAGTCTGTCATAATCTTGTACACCTCTATCAAATCTCCCCTCAATCTCTTTTGCTGCAGGAAGAATAACTCCAGCTTTTCTGATCTAAGCTTGTAACTAAAATCCCTATCCCTGGAAATATTGTAGTAAATCTCCTCTGCACCTGCTCAAGGACCCTCATATCCTTCCTGAAGTGTGGTGACCAGAACTGGACTCTACTCTAGTTGGGGCCTAACCACTGCTTTATAAAGATTCAGTATAACTTCCCTGCTTTTGTACTCTATGCCTCTATTATGAAGCCCAAGATCCCTTATACTTTGCGAACCACTCTCTCAGTATGTCCTGTCACCTTCGTTGCACATGCACCCCCAGGTGCTCTTTTCCTCCCACTCTTTAGAACTGTGCCATTTAAGTCTATATTGCCTCTCCCTATCTCTTCTGCCAAAATACATCACCTCACTCTTGTCTGTATTAAATTCCACCTACCACTCGTCTGCCCATTCTGCTAGCCAATCTATGTCCTGTTGCAGGTTGTTCATATCATCCACTGTTTGCAACTCCTCCAAGTTTGGTGGCATTGGCAAATTTTGAAATTCTACTCTGTATTCCAAGATTCAAGTCATTTATATATAGCAAAAAAAGCTGTGGTCCTTGCACTGACCCTTGGCAAACACTACTGTCTACCATCCTCCAGTCTGAAAAACAACATTTACCATGACTCGCTGTTTTCTGTCCTTGAGCCAACTTTTTATCCAATTGGCCACTGTTCCTCCTATTCCATGAACCTTAATTTTGTTGACCAGCCTTTTATGTGATACTTTATCAAATGCTTTTTAAAAATCCATATGGACAACATCCATCGCATTGCCTTCATCTACCTTCTCTGTTACTTCATCAAAAAATTCAATTAGATTAGTCAAGCATGATATGCCTTTTACAAATTCATGCAGGCTATCCTTAATTAACCCAAAACTTTCCAAGTGCCTGTTGATTTTTTTTCCCCCCCGATTATTGTTTCTAAAACCTTACCCAGCATTGATGTTAAACTAACTGGCCTGTAGTTGCTAGGACTGTCCTTATACCCTTTCTTGAATAAGGGTGTCACATTTGCCACTCTGCAATCTTCTGGCGCCTCCCCCGGATCTAGGGAAGATTAGAAGATACAGCAAGCCCTTCCGCTGTCTCCACCCCCACTTTAGCAACCTGGGATGCAAGCCATCCAGACCAGGTGACTTATCTACCCCAAGCATAACCATACTTGAGGAACTGCGAATCTAGCGTCAGCGAACATCCCCATGTCTGACCTGATGACTGAAGAAAGGTCATTGCTGAAGCAGCTGAAGATGGTTGGGTCTAGGGCGCTGAGGAATCCCTGCAGCAATATCTTGGGTATGAGGTGATTGACCTTCAACAACTGCAACCATCTATCTTCCTTTGTGCTGGTATAACACTAACACTATCCTCCTGATTTACATTGACTTCAACTTTATCAGGGCTCTTTGATGCCACATTTGGTCAAATGCTGCCTTGATATCAAAGGCAGTCACTCTCACCTCACCTGGAATTCACCTCTTTTGCCTATGTTTGGACTGAAGTTGTAATGAGATCTGAAATCAAGTGCTTCTGGCAGAACTCGAACTGAACATTGGTGAGAAGGTTATTGCTGAGTAAGTGTCACTTGATAGCATTGTCGACATTTTCCATCGCTTTGTTGATTGAAAGTAGATTGATGGGGTAGTAATTGGCTGGATTGGATTTTCTCTACTTTTTGTGGACAAGGCATACCTGGGAAATTGTTGGGTATATGCCACTGTCATAGCTGTACTGAAATGCTTGGTTAAGGGCGCAGCTAGTTCTGGAGCACAAGTCTTCAGCAGTACAGTTGGGATGTTGTCAGGGCCCATACCTTTTGCTGTATGCAGTGCACTCAGCTGTTCCTTGCTATCACATGGAGTGAATTGAATTGGCTGAAGACTGGCTTCTATAATGGTGGGGACCTCAGGAGAGGGTCGAGATGAGTCATCCACTCAGCACCTCTGGCTGAAAATGGTTGCAAATGTTTCAGCCATGTCTTTGCACTCGTGCTGGACTCCACCATAATTGAAGATGGGGATGTTCGTGGAGCCGCCTTCTCCCGTTAGTTTAATTGTCGACTAGCATTCATAACTGGGTGTGGCCTGCTAATGCTATCACTGGTAGCTTCTGAGCTTACTATGGGTATAAATGCAGTGCTTTTTTAAAAGATTGATAGCATACAAAATAGATGGGATCTTCCATGTCTGGGTGAAAACCGTTGACTCAGAAGAGTTTGGAGTTTGGTGGAAGGTGTTGGCTCAATTTTTGTTGCTTTATTCTATTTTGTCATGCAGGTGACAGGTACGATCCTGAGCCAAAAGCCAGGTGGGATGATGACTGGGACAAAGGCAGTAAAGGTACTTTCCCGTTCAGTGAAAAGTTGGGGGAGATCAGCGATAAGATTGGGACTACCATCGATGACACGATCAACAAGTTCAGAAAGAAGGATAAAGATGATTCACCAGAAAGGTATTCTGGATGTGAAAATGTCTTTTGTTAATAATTTTGTTATGCAATTTCTTCAACTTTAGGAATGCGTCTGAATGGTCCTTGCAAGTTAGTGACTTTGAAAATGTGGTGGGAAACGCCCTGTGATTAGCAGTGAATTTGTAAAAACTTGAGCATAAATGACTTCCTCTGGTCGCTGTTCTGTTTTTCTTAATTAGAAATTGTGAATTGATGAAATCTACCCTCGGGTTAATCTATCTCAGATTCACAACAGCCAGAGGAAGACCCCTCCCCCCCCCCCCCGCCACTACATTTACGATGTCACTGATTCACAACTACCAGAGGAAGTCTCCTCACTACATTAACAATTTGTTAATTCACAATAGCCAGACTGTAAAATGCACACAGTATCATTTCAAGGTCTTGTGGTTTAGTCTTTGCCCTGAACCAGCTGCGCATATGAATCTTGTCACTCTGTAACACACTTGTGTTCATCAATTGCAGTGACTATTTTGACTTTTTAAAAAAAACCTCTAAATGCTGTAGGAAAACACTGAGTGCTTTGGAAATATTAATTTTCTGCACTCTTCTTCAAAAAGGAATTAGCTGTAACTTAGGCTACTTGAATCAAGTAAAAATACAGGTCAAATATTGTAAACAAAGTGTTGAGTATGTTTTGTAAATTAGATTTTTCTGCACTATCCTAAAAAAAACACTTAAATAATTAAGCTTTCAGGTGGCTCTAATTGTTAGAAAGGAAATAAATAACAAAACACTCAACAGCTGAGTTTAAATTTTACAGTAGATGAACAGTGGACAAAGTTATTGGCCATCTTTCCAATCCAAAAGGTACACTAGTGTAGTGGTTATGTTAATGGGCAAATAATCCAGAGGCCTAATCTAATAATCCAGGGAATCTAAATTCAAATCACATAGCAGTTTGAGAATTTGAATTCAGTTTAAAAATAAATCAATAAATTTGGAGTAAAAAAATTTGCATCAGTAAAATGGTCATGAAGTTGTCAGGTTGTCGTAACAAAAACTAATTGGTTCACTGAGACCCAGGATATTGCTTTAGGAATTCCTTATGGCAGTCTCCTAGGATCAACTATCTTCAGCTGTTTCATCAGCGATCCTTCCTCCATCATAAAGTTAGAATTGGTGCTGTTTGCTAATTATTGCCATGCAGTGTTCAGTTCCATTGGCAATTCCTCAGATAATGAAGTAGTCTATTCCTGCATGCAACAAGACCTGAACAGCATTGAGACTTGGACTGCTAAGTGCAAGTAACATTCATGCCACACAAGTGCCATGGAATGACCATTTCCAAGAAGAGTGACTATTAACTGACATTACTGTTGCCGAATCCTCCACCATCAGCATGCTGGAGGGGTGAGTGGAGGGCGGGGGGGGGGGGGTCACTGTTGACTGGAAATTCAACTGGATCAGCCACATAAGTGTTGTGGCTAATGGAGCTGGTCAAAGGCTGAGTATTCTGTGACAAGTGGCTCACCTGACTCCACAAAACCTCTCCACTACTACAAGACACAAATCAGGAATGTGATGAAATATTCTGCAATTGCCTGGATAGACGCAACCATATAAGCACTCAAGAAGTTTGACACCATTCAATTCAAAGTAGCCCGCTTGATCGGCACTCCATCCACTAACTTCGGCGTTCACTGGTGCTGTGTGTAGGATGTACAGCAACAAGTCGTCATGGTTTCTACCGGCAGCACCTAGGACAAGAGCAGCAGGTGTATGAAAATACCATCACCTGCAGGTTTCCCTCCAAGTCACAAGCCATCCTGACTTGGACATACAGTATATAACCGTTCTTTTATTGTCGTTGGAACTCCCTACTTGGTACCATTCTGGGAGTACCTTCACTATGTTGACTGCATCTGTTCAAAAAGGTGGTTCACCTGAAAGGAAACTTTGGATAGGCAATAAATGCTGGTCTTGCCAGTGACACCCATCTCTCGAAGAATGATGGTCAAAAAATTTTTTTAGAACTGAGGGCATTTGTCTGCTTGTATGAACCTACAGTCTGTGAACCTGATCTCAAAGTTTTAAATTTTGATGCACACCAATTTTTATTTCTTATTCAAAGTTTTAATAAATTGGATATGAAATATTTTTGCCAAGAGAAATAGGCTTAGCATGCACTGATTTCTCATCTCTCTCCTTGTGCCTGTGATGCAATGCTCAATTTGCAGTGTAGTACATTACATATAGGAGATGTGCTTGGACAAGAAGAAATATTGAATATTTGAGCCACACATTACTATAACATGCTAAAGTATAAGTATGTTTAAGATGCATAGAGCTGAATGTAAATAATTAAACTATGCAGTGAGTTACTTTATATTTTGGGGACTATTGGCAAACAAACACAGCAATCATTCTGTACCAGCAACATCTGTCAAGCAGCAGTAAATATGTCCTTGTAAAATGTTTTATTTTACAGTAAATTTCCTCCTTTCTACCATGTATGTATTTATGTGTAAAATCCAGTTCATACTTGATACAAATCTGGATGGCAAAACTTGGCAAACATAATAGCAGTTTCCAGTGGAAATGGAGAATACAGCCTCAAATCAAAATGGCTTTCTGCATGTCCTAAAATCCATGCGACGGTATGATGGTTAAAAAAAATTCTTATTGATTCGCGTGATGTGGGTGGCCTTTATTACCACCTCTATTTGCCCTGAGAAGGTGATGGTAGACTGCTTTCTTGAACCACAGGTAGTGGTTTGATACAACTGAGTGACTTGCTAGGCCACTAGAGAGGACAGTTAAAAGTCAGCTACATTGGTGTGAGGCTGGAGTCACTTATCGAGATCATACTGAAACTTTATAAATTACTGTCCAGGCCTCAACTAGAAAATTGTGGATAATTCTGGGTACCGTGCTTCAGGAACAATGTAAAGGCCTTAGAAAGGGTCCAGTGGAGGTTTATCAGGATTTTACCAGGGATGAGGGACTTTGGTTATTTTTTTTTTATTTTTTATTTAGAGATACAGCACTGAAACAGACCCTTCGGCCCACCGAGTCTGTGCCGACCAACAACCACCCATTTATACTAATCCTACATTAACCCCATATTCCCTACCACATCCCTACCATTCTCCTACCACCTACCTACACTAGGGACAATTTACAATGGCCAATTTACCTATCAACCTGCAAGTCTTTGGGTGTGGGAGGAAACCGGAGCACCCGGCGGAAACCCACGCGGTCACAGGGAGAACTTGCATACTCTGCACAGGCAGTACCCAGAACTGAACCCGGGTCGCTGGAGCTGTGAGGCTGCGGTGCTAACCACTGCGCCACTGTGGAGGAGAAGTTGGACAAGTTAGGACTGCTTTCCTTGGAACAGAGAAGGTTAAGAGGTGATCTAATAGAGGTTTTCAAGATGATAGAAATTTTGATAGAGTAGATAGAAAAAAACTATTCCCTCTGATGAATGGGTCAATAACCAGAGGTCATAAATTTAAAATCATTGGCAAAAAATAGAGTGGGGTCACGAAGAGAAATTTTTTCACTGAGTAGTTGGGATTTGGAATGGTGATTGCTTAAAATTTAAAAACTTGTTGAACAAGTAAATGAGGATGAGGAAGTAATTGAGGATGAGGGTTATGGACAAAAAGCAGGTGTGTGGGAATAAGTATGACTACTCTTTCAAGGAATCAGCACAGGCATGATGGGCTGAATGGCCTGACTGCAAATTTCTAAAGGACATTCTCTAAAGGATAATCTGACAGTTTCATGGTCACTTTTACAGATACCAGCTTTTTATTTCCAATATGTTTGAATGTTAAGTCAAACAACGAGATGTCGTTCTTTCACACCTTTTTGGAGGAGCAGGGCATTGCAGACAGCAACTTCTGGATTTCCACATTTAACTGCACACATGTGGTCGCTGGAAGTTGCTGCTGATTTACACGAAAATAATGGTGAGCGCTTTTGGCCTCGCTGTTACTTTCACAGCAAAATTCATCCCATTATGTCAGTGTCCTGAGGTTTTTGTTATGTTGATTTTGTTTCTGACCTCATTAGCTTCCCTCTGTTGGAATGTAACAATTACCTGTCTTTTTTCAATCTAATATGCTTTTGGTGCTTCAATAATTACTGTTTTAAATTTCAGCGATAGCGAGGAGGAGAGAAGGCCCAGAAACAATGGCAAGATTGGAAAGTCTGAATACAAAGATGAAGAGGAAACCGTGACTACCAAATCAATCCACATCACTCAGGCAACAGAGACCACCACCACCCGGCATAAACGGTCCGGGGTACCTTCCAAAACAGTTGACCTTGGTGCCGCAGCCCATTACACGGGAGACAGTACCAGCCCAGAATTAAACTCTGCTGCAAAGGTGCCAACTGACTTAATACTAATTCTAGAAACCACATCATGCTAGGTCCATGTATTTGTACTTTAGCTTTTTGGTAGATTACTCATTTATTTTCTTTAAAGCACTTCATAGAATCTTAATGCACAGAAGGAAGCCATTCTGCCCATCATGCTTATGCCAGCTCTTTGAAAGTGTTATTCAGTTACTCCCACTTCCCTGCTGTTTCCTCTCAGCCCAGCAAATGCATTCCTTTTCAAGCATATATCCCTTTTGAAAATTACATTGTAATGAAAGATATCCGATATGTAGTTTTCTCTGCAGAAATCAGTTTATTAGTTTGTCTGTATAAAACACTTTGGTTAACCAACTGGAAATGTTACCATATAACTAGATTGTATCTGCTTTTAAAGGATTAATTTGAGAAAATAAAACAGTCCCCTCCAATTTCCTCCCCATCTCCCAGATTGCTGAAGGTGCCGGGCGTAGCTTCACAGACACAGGTAGTCCTTTGTATCTCATCCAACAATATGTGCCAACAAGCTATCCAGCCATGGTTCTTATCAAACCCTCTATCACCCCATTCCATTACTTCACACATGCACTTTCCAGCAGGAGTCACTGGATGGCAACTTGAAATGGGAATGTTAGCTTTCTGTTTCCCTGCTCTTACTAGCCTGGGCTGGTGAAGTTAATTTTTAGCATTCCTTCTATCTGCTCTAGCTAAACTCAACTAACCCAGCACAGACTGGGATCTTCCTGGTTTGTTGTTCTCTAACAGGCAGGGCATTGCCTCATAGCACAGCAAATTAACTCTCTTCATTACTTTAAATAATGTTGATTGCAGGATTCACATTGATGCTTTTAAAGCATCTGTATCACATTTCTAAAGATAAAAATTGAGCTATGTAATGAAGATTTTTTTTTTCTATTGAAAGGTGGTAGCTTTTTCCCTGTCCCTTGTCTGTGGATTTCCTGTATGCTCCACCATTGAGTAGGCAGGTAAACTTTCTTGCCCCAGTGCTGCCCTAACTTGCTTTTTTGTTGCCTGCGAATGGCTGTAGGAAGGGAGATGGTGTAATACTTGACCTTTCTCCTTGCTCTTGAAATGCTTAATCTGTTTTCAGCATCTCACAGTCAATATGTGCCTCAGGTTGTCTCTTCACTGTTCACATATAGAGGATGTGCATATATTCTGCACATTGTAAACATGCTTTGCTAAATGTTGTTTTTATATACTTGTTTGCAGGAGGTGGGTGACGCTGCCAAGGCCCCATTTATACCCTGAGAGCATTAAGAAGGACATTAGGGAACCAGTTGGATTTTTATAACAATCTGGCAGGTTTTATGATTTTTCTAGTACCGACCCACAAATTACCAGACTTGCTGAATTCACTTTCCCAATTCGCCATGGTGGTATTTAAACTCTCAACCTCTGGATTTCTGATCCAGTGCCATAAGCATGAAGCTACCATATCTCACAATGCTCCCTGAAGAATTTTTCGTTTTTTTGAGAAAAAGTTTTTCACATCTTTACAAAATTGATCATATATTTTTGAAGAGAAAAACACAGAATATTTTTCAGTATTAATGCAATATGTTAACATTTCAACACGATTAAGTGTAATAAGCCATAGTGATTCCCCGAGTGCTAAATTTATGCCATTTATTACCTGATGTGCAATTGACCTGGGTAAATATTACTGATGGGAGATGCAGCCCTGTTTAACTGTAGTGCTTTCTGCAAGTATTTAATCAGTCTCTCAATCGTTACAAAACAATGCTCCTGTGATCAGCAAACTTTCTCTGTGCCATGCTATGTCTTTGCAAATGATGATTGTATGTTTTATTTGTTTGGTTTTGTTTTGGAATTTCTACTCGCTCTTATTTGTTGCAGCAAATGTTACACTCGCGTTAGTACCGGGATCTCATTGCAGTGTAATAGAGCGGTGTGAAATTTCCATCCTGTGTCTGCTTGCACTATTTACTGAAATAGCAGTGCAACTATAGATTTTGTTTTTCTAAACTTCTGTGTTTGGAGAGAGTATTTTGATTTGTACAATGCCAGATGTAATATTGTTAGTGGTGGGGACTAGTGTGAGGAATGAATTATAAGTGTCACATCAGGAAATGCATTACCTAACACTAGTAACCACTCTACTATGGTTCTCCAACTCCTCTGTTATGCAGTGCTGTGCTTTATAAATTCACTACAGATTCTGTGGATGACCTTTTTCACAGGTTTTGTTTCACAGCCCTTTTGGACTAGGTGGTTGCAGTTCTGTACCCTCTTCCCTGGGATTAGGGCTGGTCCCCTTATGCTCAATAGTGCCTCCCTGACAACCTAATTTTATGTTACCTGTTGCAGCCTGATGAATGAAATGCTGTTTCTTTTTAAACTGACTAACTTTTTTCAAAAATGTTTTTTTATTCATTCATGGGGTGTGGGCGTCGCTGGCTAGGCCAGCATTTATTGCCCAACCCTCATTGCCCTGGAGAAGGTGGTGATGAGCTGCCTTCTTGAACCACTGCAGTCCATGTGAGGTAGGTACACCCACAGTGCTGTTAGGAAGGGAGTTTCAGGATTTTGACCCAGTGACAGTGAAGGAACGGCGATATGGTTCCAAGTCAGTTGTTTAAAATCAAAACTATAAGGACAACCAAATGACCACCAGCAGATTTTTGCAATTATGCTTTCTGCTTAAATCCCAATAAATTCAAGGTCAAAAGATGATTTGGGGGTGGGTGGGGGAATAATTAGTTATTCTGATTTTTGAGCTGCCTTTGTCAAAATAGGACAGCAATTACAAGGCATTGTACACCATTACTTGTATTGTGAAATATGTGGCTTAGACTATGGTGTGTTGGAGTGAGGGGACTACTAGTTAGAATCATAGAAAGTTTACGGCACAGAAAGAGGCCACTTGGCCAAGCGTGTCTGTGCCCGTCGAAAAACGATCCACCCAGTCTAATCCCACCTTCCAGCATTTGGTCTGCATCCCTGCAGATTACGGCACTTAAGGTGCCTCAACTACCTCTTCATACAGTGAGTTCCAGACCCCTACCACACTTTGGGTGGAAAAGAATTTCCTCATCTCCCCTGTAATCTTTCTACCAATCACTTTAAATCTATGCCCCCTAATAACTGACCTCTCTGCTTAGGTAAATAGGCCTTTCATCTCCACTCTATCCAGGTCCCTCAAAATGTTGTATATTTCAATCCGATCTCCCCTCAGCCTTCTCTGTTCCAAGGAGAACAACCCCAGCCTATCCAATCTTTCCTCATGGCTGCATTTTTCCAGTCCTGGCAACATCCTCGTAAATCTCCTCTGTACCGTCTCTAGTGCAATTACATCCTTTCTGTAATGAGGTGATCAGAACTGCACACAGTACTCAAGTTGTGGCCTAACCAATGATTTACACAGTTCCAGCATAACCTCCCTGCTCTTATATTCTATACCTCAAGCTAATAAAGGAAAGGGTTCCATATGCCTTCTTAACCACCTTATCGACCTGTCTTGTTACCTTCAGGGATCTATGGACATTGACTCCAAGGTCCCTCACTTCCTCTACACTTCTCAGTATTTTCCCAATAATTTTGTATTCCTTTGCCTTGTTTGACCTCCCCAAGTGCATCACCTCACACTTCTCTGGGTTGAATTCCATTTGCCACTTTTTTGCCCATCTGACCAGACCATCAATATCTTCCTGCAGCCTACAGCTATTCTCCTCGCTATCGACCACATGGCCAATCTTTGTGCCGTCTGCAAACTCCTTTATCATGCCCCCTACATTTACGTCCAAATTTTTAATATATACCACAAAAAGCTGGGGACCCAGTACTGAGCTCTGCGGAATGCCACTGGAAACAGCCCTCCGGTTGCAAAAAGTTCATGGTATGCTCAGTGGAGTGGAATTGTTAATTATGGTGCCTTCATTTCTTTGTGTTTTTGGTAATCTGCATCAGATGTATGTGTAGTCTCTGCTGCTACCTGCTGGCTATTGCAGTTGCTTCAGCACAAATTGTAACTTTATTGTCAAATTGTTGGCTTGATCACATTGGGAGTATGATTTGCACCACATGGGTGCCATTAACTTTCAAGAAAATTGGGATTTTTTGGATTGGTTCAGATTGTCCAGAGCACTATTCCCTACTAAATGAAAATGGTTTCCCTTATCCTTACAATCCACGACTGCTTCCAGAGTTTGCTTTGAATGTGTGTTTGTACAAAAGAATAATCCACACAAACCCAAGGCTCTTTTTAACGTAGTTTTTAAAAAATCATCTAATAACCTAACATTCATTAGGGACAGCAAGTACCATTTCAGTAAATACTGTACATACTCAATGTTTATAGTCCTGACTGCTACAACAAGTAAGTATTCTAGATTTTGTTAATGTACCTTAGCATTTTATTTCATAATGTGATGTCCACTAGGTCTTAAAAGTTACTTGATTTGCTTTTGAATCTGGTTATTGGGAATATAAGGGGCAAGTAATTTGTTACTGCTCAGAAACCAGCATTTTCAGTGTCTCCAGTAATTTGTATGCCAGTTTTTGGAACTTGGGTAGTAAATCACACTAATTGTAGAAATTCACAGGGGTTTATCCTGTTGCTCTTTGCCAAATGACTCAGTATTATGCATGCATTTTGACATATTGTCAGAATGTTTTATTCTGTTCATATATTACATTTAAAAACAAAAGAAGTTGAAAAATATGCCATCAGGTTTATCACTGATGGAGTAGTTTAACTAACAAAGTTAATTTGTGTCTCATCAACCATTATAATCTTCAGCTTGGACCCAGGAAGAATCTTTTGTAAACATAAGGAAGTCAGTCATTTCCAATCTAAAGAGAAATTTCACCGCCAACAGATGAACTTTAGAAGTGAAAGATTTAAAAAATAATAGTTTGGGAGTTAAAAACCATACCCTAATTGACTTGAGGATCCACCCAGAGCAATTAGCCTCTTATTGACCTCCGGGACAAGACACATCAGTTACATTTTGTGATCTTAATGCCGAGATGCCCAAGGTTTTTGTCTGTGTGCTGCATTGGTATGCATCTTGGAGCTTGGTTTTCCATTAATTTGCAGATACATCAGAGTTGATGTTCTGATTGGGGACTTTAATCACCCGATGAAACCACAGTGTTATTAACAGCTCTTTCCAAACTAGCAAATCGGAGCATTTGTCCTAACCTCAAACACTGTTAGTTATTCAAAGAAGAACAATGTTATCCTTGCAGAAAGTACTTTTATTAGTATACAAAGACAGAAATCATGTACTAATAAGTCAAAAAATTAATTAAGTATACAGAGTGCAGTGTTCTTGAGATTTGGGGCGGCACAGTGGCGCAGTGGTTTGCACCGCAGCCTCACAGCTCCAGCAACCCGGGTTCAATTCTGGGTACTGCCTGTGTGGAGTTTGCAAGTTCTCCCTGTGTCTGCGTGGGTTTCCTCCGGGTACTCTGGTTTCCTCCCACATGCCAAAGACTCGCAGGTTGATAGGTAAATTGGCCATTAGCAATTGCCCCTAGTATAGGTAGGTGGTAGGGTAATATAGGGACAGGTGGGGATGTGGAAGGAATATGGAACTAGTATAGGATTAGTATAAATGGGTGGTTGATGGTCGGCACAGACTCGGTGGGTCGAAGGGCCTGTTTCAGTGCTGTATCTCTAAAACTAAAACTATCTCTGTGCTCTCAGAATTCAGTAAGCAAGAGAAATCTGATCATCATACAACTCCAATGGTTTAATGCTTTTTTCTTATCTCTCTCTCTCTCTTTCCCCCCCCCCCCCCCCCCCTTTTATCTAGACTTCAGCACCAGGCACTGTTAACAGCAATTCAAAGAATGACCTGGTAGACCTACTATTTGACACAGGATTTGGACCCAATCAGATTTCTTCCACAGGTAATGTTGACACTGATTTTTCTTTCATAATGCACCTGAGCCCTCCTTCCCAAACAGCAATGCTGATCAATTAAGTTACTGGAGTCATTTTCATGAGGCAGCTGACTCTCTATTCCTTATCTGAAAACAATTGGGGCATGTGCCAGTTTCCAATCATTGTGGTGTTTGGAGCACTGCACCTGCTGCACGCTTCCAGCAATTCTGCCCTGCTTTTAATTACAACTTGGTACCTCAGTAGCATTTGTCACCTGAAAAAACTGGTATCCAGCCAAAGGGAGAAAACAATTAGACACATTTTTTTTAAAAATTGCACTGTGAGTGGGGACTTTTAAGCCTATTTTCTTGACTTACTGTAGACAGAGTACTACTTTGGAACTGCACATGTTCACTTGTGTGAGACACCCACATATATATTTACCAAAAAATGTCAGTCCATGTGCTAATTTAATGCATTTTTGTTGATTTCCCCTGCCCACCCCCCCCCCCCCCCCTGCCAAACGTTCCTTTTAACCAGCATGGAGATGCAGGAAATTTGTGGCATCTCGCTGCAGCTGTGGGTGAAGATCAGTGAACATGATATAAACCAGAGGTCAAACTTAAACTGTCCCCAATGCGCACGTTATGCCTCTCTACTTTTAGAAACATTGTTTAATAGAGACTATCATCAATAAGGTTATGACCAGAATCTCCTTCAGATTTCCTGTAGATTTCATTAAACAAAAACCCAGTGCTTCTGCTGGCATTTTCTGATCCTGTATGATAAGTTTTCCTCAAGGCTATTTAAGTACTTGCAGTTTAGAATTAATCAATTGTTAACCAGCTTGAGCTTTGAATTTCTTACTTTACTTTGTATCTTGGTGCATTTCTGTTACAGCATTAAAGCTTTCAGAACAATTCACTGACATCAGCTTCTTTTGAAGTTTGCATTTATGTTGAACTTTGCAAGATTCAGGATTTCTTTTTAAAACTCTTCACCCTTTGCATGAATAAAAACAACAGTCGATGAGTCATTCTGCTATAGTGGGTATTGTGCTAGCACTGGGATTTCAGGAACAATGTAATTTCAATCTTCATTTGAACTGAAAATCATGCAGCAACACAATTTGAAACTGGGATGTACCTGAAGAGATGGTTTTAAGCGACATCACCTGCATTGAAATACAGGGTATTATAGGCTTGTCACCTGTGGGAACAATTTTAAGGTGATGAGTATCACACAAGAAGATAATAGCACAATTTTAAAACATAATGTTTTGTCTGATTCATCTTGCAATACATTTGTATAAATACACTGCGAAAGGCTAGTAATAATCTGCTATAAGTAGTTTTGTAGTAAGTAAGGTATTGCTCAGGGTCTATAAAGCTGTAAATGGAAAAGCAGAATTTCACAAATTAAATCTCCAGCATCTCTCTCACTTGCCAGTACAACAGACTATGCTCGTGCATAATCAGCCGACAAGGCATCATATAAAGCATTTTTATTTGTAGCAAGATGACCAAATTGTGTAAGGAAGCGTGCAAGAGTCCTTAAAACTAATACATTCATTATCCCGTACATGCACTTTAAAAAGGCATTCTGATTTTACATATCATTGCTCCTGAGTCATTTATACAAAGCAGTCATACTGTATTTGAATAATCAGTGTGTTTCAATGCGACAGATGGGCAGGATGTCTTGCAGCTATCTGATGGCTTTTTAGAAATAGTACCAGATGTTGGACATTGTCCCCCTGTGCACTCGATGGCTGTACAGATGTTTCTTTCCCACCTGAGTAGTTCATAAGCACTGCAGGCAAAGATGATGCATCACAATCCATGCAAAGTGGATATTACAGTTTGAGCTGAACCCGAATCTCTTAATACGGTTTACATCTTTCCATGGTTTAAAGTGACATGCAAGACAGCTGCAGAAGAAATGATTGAACAATTAGGCATGCTGGTTTTAAACCGTTTCCAATCAAAATCTCCTGCAAATTGGGAGGAGGGGAGCGAAGTTTCATTGATAGGTCTACGTATTGTCAAATTTTCCATCATTTCAACGTGAAAAGTGTTTTGGCTAAAAGATGCTGAACTTCAACACTAATATGTCAGTACAGTACCTTATTAATTACAACAAGTGGGATGCAACATTGCTCCAGATTGAATTTAATGATGCCATAATGGCTTAGTGATTCTATGCGCTGCCCAGTGACCAGCAATCAAACCTGATATGGTCTAGTCTGTAAGTCATACAGACTAGATGATATCAGGTTTGATTCCTGGTCACTGAGTTAGCTGATGTTAGCTGAAGCACCAGTTTGGGTGCTACATTTAGCCCCAGCTCTCCTTTACTAGGAGGGGGAAATTGACCGAGGTTCCGACTCCTGATTGGTATCCAGTGACTGCTCCTGCAAATCTGTCTGTGGTGATGTCTGCTGAGTGCAGGATGATGCTGTAGTTGATGCTTACCATCTCAGCTCATGCATGGAGAATGGTTAAGTGAGTCCAGGAACCCATATAGGGTCAGCACCTTCAGGAGAGGAAACTGGAATTATAAAGAAACAATTTATGATGCCCTGACAGCCCCCAATCAAGATTTCATGTATAAAATGAAATGTTGCATTTGCCACTTTTTTAATGAATTGAGCACCAGGTTTTGGTATACCAGTGCATTGGTGTCGTTGGGTCATGCTAAGCGTCATTCCTCCATTGTTGTATGAGTTTGTTTTATTCGTTCATGGGATGTGGGCGTCACTGGCTAGGACAGCATTTATTGCCCATCCCTAATTTCCCTTGAGAAGGTGCTGGTAAGCCACCTTCTTGAACCGCTGCAGTCCATGTGGGGTAGGTACACCCACAGGGCTGTTAGGAAGGGAGTTCCAGGATTTTGACCCAGCAACAGTGAAGGAACGGCGATATAGTTCCAAGTCAGGATGGTGTGTGTCTTGGAGGGGAACTTGCATTGGTGTTCCCATGCATTTGCTGCCCTTGTCCTTCCAGGTGGTATAGATTGCGTGTTTGGAAGGTGCTATCTAAGGAGCTTTGGTGCGTTGCTACAGTGCATCTTGCAGATAATACACACTGCTGCCCCTGCATTGGTGGTGGAGGGAGTGAATGTTTGTGGATGGGGTGCCAATCAAGCGGGCTGCTTTGTCCTGGATAGTGTCGCGTTTCTTGAGTGTTGTTGGAGCTGCACACATCCAGGCAAGTGGAAAGTATTCCATCACACTCCTGTCTTGTGCCTTGTGGATAGGTGGATAGGCTTTGGGAGTTAGGAGGTGAGTTACTCGCCGGAGGATTCCTAGCCTCTGACCTGCTCTTGTGGTCATGGTATTTGTATGGCTACTCCAGTTCAGTATCTGGTCAGTGGTAATCCCCAGGATGTTGATCGTGGGGATTCAGCGATCATAATGCCATTGAATGTCAGGGGGGTGATGGTTAGATTCTCTCTTGTTGGAGATAGTCATTGCCCGGCACATGTTACTTGCTGCTCATCAGCCCAAGCCTGGATATTGTCCAGGTTTTGCTGCATGTCTACACGGACTGCTTCAGTGTCTGAGGAGTCACGAATGGTGCTGAACATTGTGCAATCATCAGCGAATACGCCCACTCATGACTTTGTGATTGAAGGAAGGTCATTGATGAAGCAGCTGAAGATGGTTGGGCCTAGGACACTGCCCTGAGGAACTCCTGCAGTGATGTCCTGGAGCTGAGATGATTGACCTCCAACAACCACAACCAGCTTCCTTTGTGCTAGGTGTGACTCCAACCAGCTGAGAGTCTTCCTTCTGATTCCCATTGACTCCAGTTTTGCTAGGGCTCCTTGCTGCCATATTTGGTCAAATGCTGCCTTGATGTCAAGGGCAGTCACTCTCACCTCACCTCTTGAGTTCAGCTCTTTTGTCCACATTTGAACCAAGGCTGTAATGAGGACAGGATCTGAGTGGCCCTGGCAGAACCCAAACTGAGCGTCGCTGAGCAGGTTATTGCTAAGCAAGTGCCTCTTGATAGCACTGTCAAGGACACCTTCCATCACTTTACTGATGATCGAGAGCCGACTGATGGGGCGGTAATTGGCCGGGTTGGATTTGTCCTGCTTTTTGTGTACAGGACATACCTGGGCAAATTTCCACATTGCCAGATAGATGTCAGTGTTGTAGCTGTACTGGTTGGCCAGGGGTGCGGCATGCTCTGGAGCACAGGTCTTCAGTACTATTGCTGGAATATTGTCAGGGCCCATAGCCTTTGCAGTATCCAGTGCCTTCAGTTTTTCAGTCATACGGAGTGAATCGAATTGGCTGAAGACTGGCATCTGTGAAACTGGGGACTTCAGGAGGAGGTCGAGATGGATGATCAACTTGGCGCTTCTGGCTGAAGATTGTTGCAAATGCTTCAGCCTTATCTTTTGCACTGATGTGCTGGGCTCCTCCATCATTGAGGATGGGGATATTTATGGAGCCACCTCCTCTAGTTAGTTGTCTAACTGTGCATGACCATTCACGACTGGATGTGGTAAGACCGCAGAGCTTGGATCTGATCCGTTGGTTGTGGGATTGTTGTCTATTGCATGCTGCTTACATTGTTTGGCACGCAAGTAGACCTGGGTTGTAGCTTCACCTGGTTGACATCTCATTGTGGCTGCTGGCATGTCCTCCTGCTCTGTTTATTGAACCACGGTTGATCCCCCAGCCTGATGGTAATGGTAGAGTGCGGGATATGCCAGGCCATGAGGTTACAGATTGTGGTTCAGTACAACTCTGCTGCTGCTGAGGCCCACAGCGCCTCATGGATGCCCAGTTTTGCGTTGCCAGATCTGTTCGAAATCTATCCCATTTGGCACGGTATCTTCAGTGTGAAGATGGGACTTCCCCTCCACAAGGACTGTACAGTGGTCACTCCTACCAATACTGTCATGGACAGATGCATCTGTGACAGGCAGATTGGTGAGGACGAGGTCAACTATGTTTTTCCCTCTTGTTGGTTCCCTCACCACCTTTCGCAGACCCAGTCTCCAGCTATGTCCTTTAGGACTTGGCCAGCTCGGTCAGTAATGGTGCTACTGAGCCACTCTTGGTGATGGACATTGAAGTCCCCCATCCAGAGTACATTCTGCGCCTTTGCCACCCTCTGCTTCCTCCAACTGGTGTTCAATCTGGAGAAGTACTGATTCATCAGCTGAGGGGCGGGGGTGCAGTAGGTGGTAGTAAGTAGGAGGTTTCCTTGTCCATGTTTGACCTGATGCCATGAGACTTCATGGGGTCCAGAGCCAATGTCGAGGACTCCCAGAGCAACTCCCTCCCGACTGTATACCACTGTGCCACCACCTCTGCTCGTTCTGTCCTGCCGATGGGACTGGCCATACCTGCGGATTGATGGCAGTGTCTGGAACATTTGACTGTAAGGTATGATTCTGTGAGTCTGATGATATCAGGCTGCCGCTTGACTAGTCTGTGGGACAGGCTCTCCCAACTTTGGCACAAGCCCCCAGATGTTAGTCAGGAGGACTTTGCAAGGTCGACAGGGCTAGGTTTGCCGTTGTCATTTCCAGTGTCTAGGTCAATGCCGGGTGGTCTGTCCAGTTTCAATCCTTATTGACTTTGTAGCGGTTTGATACAACTGAGTGGGTTGCTAGGCCATTTCAGAGGGCATTTAAGAGTCAACCACATTGCTGTGAGTCTGGAGTCACATGAAGGCCAGGCCAGGTAAGGACAGCAGATTTCCTTCCCTACAAGACATTAGTGAACCAGATGAGTGAACAAGTTTGCGTCTATATGGTGGCTTTCATTGTCCCAAAGCACTTGACAACTATTATACTTTTAGAAGTGATTTTAGTATTCGTAAGGCTTGTTTACGAAGGAATATTCCTTCAGTTTTATTGATCAGGTCTATTTGTAATGCATTAGTACACAAAATAGGTTTCTTCTTCAATGTCTAGCATACCACAGATTAATTAGCTAACCCAGGCACACTATCCAGGCTGCCAGTACGTATACTGATTTTCTGACTTTCAAAACGTGTTGGTGATTAATCTGGTCATCTATCTTCTGCTTTGGACAAAAAAGCACCCTTTTGAAGCTAATCAAAACTTAAAAAGAAAAATGCTCCAAACTCTAAAATGGATAGATAGGCCCACGGGGAATTAAATGGTGTTTAAGCATTTAGTTTTTCAGGGATAAACAAAAGTTAGATTACCAAAAAAAAATTTTTTAAAATTCTGTTCACCATCTTGCCCCTCTTTCCTCCATTCTCATTTTTGTTAAAAATCAAAAATTTTTGGTGTTTATTTTGGCATTTTAGATTTAATTTTTTTATTCTATCATGGGAAGTGAGCATCGCTGACTAGGCCAACATTTGTTGCCCATCTCTAATTGTGCTTGACAAGGTCTTCTTGAACTGATAGTCTATCTGGTGTAGGTACACCCACAGTGCTGTTAGGAAGGGAGTTCCAGCTTTTTGACCCAGGAATGGTGATATAGTTCCAAGTCAGGGTGATTTATGACTTGGAGGGGAACTTGCAGGTAGCAGTGTTCCCAAGCATCTGCTGCCCTAATCCTTCTAGGTGGTAGAGGTTGCAGGTTTGTCGAAGGAGGCTTGGCGAGTTGCTGCAGTTCATCTTGACTATGGTACACACTGCTGCCGCTGTGCCCCAGTGGCAGACAAAGTGAATGTTGAAGGTGGTGGATGGGGTGCTGATCAAGTGGGCTGCTTTGTCCTGGATGTTGTCGAGTTTCTTGAATGTTGTTGGAGCTGCACTCCTGCAGGCAACTGGAGAGTATTCCATCACACTCCTGACTTGTGCCTTGCAGATGGTGGATAGGCTTTGGGGAGTCAGAAGGTGAGTTACTCGCCATAATTCCCAGCCTCTGAGCCTTTAAGTACAAAAGCTGCTGATAACACTTGATTACTGTAATACTGATATCTTTTGCAGTAAAAAGAAAGACTTGCATTTATATAGCACCTTTCACAACCTCAGGATGACACAGAGTGCTTTTGAGTTTAATTTTGAATTGTAGTCACTGTTGTAACATAAGAAACGTGGCAACCAATTTCAGCACAGCAAGCTCCCACAAACAGCAGTGTGATATTCTACTTTTCTGGTGGTTATTAAGGGATATATATTGGCCGGAACAGGAAAACTTCTCTACTGTTCATCGAAATGGTGCCATTTGATCTTTTGCATCCACTTTGGTTTAAAATCTCATCCAGAAGGCACCACCTCCTACAGTGCAGCACACCCTCAGTACTGCACTGGAGTTTTCAGCCTAGATATTTGTATTGAAGTCTCTGGAGTGGGACTTGAACCCACAACTATCTGACTTGAGTGAGAGGGTTACCAATGAGCCACAGCTGACAATCCCGTGCTGTGTAATTTGGTGAAAATTCACCAAAAAAGTGCCAGTTCAGGGAGACTGACACTTTGCTGGGCAGTCCAGGATTTAAAACTACTTGAAATAGAAACATCTCAATATTTTCACTGTAATTATGGTCAAAAGGGTAAAAGCTGGCCTGTTAAAAACTAATTAATCTGTAGAGTTTTGATTGATGTTCAATGCCACTGTTTTCAGTGAGACAGTAGGAATTAGTTAGGTAACAGATGTATGAACATGTTAATAGGTTTTTATATACTAGCCTAGGGGCTGGGTTTGTTTTTATTTTCTGAACCTGTCACTACTTTGTGTATAGGTAATAGCTGGACATGATCAAGAAGGGGGGAAACTATATTTAAATTCCCATGTACTGTAAGATGAGCTTTATTGCAACCACATACAGAAGAACCACCCAGGGTCTTCTAAAGATCAGTACCATTTCAAGCTCTTAAATGTTGGTTCAAGTCCATAAAAACTAAAATTGTGCTTTAAGCAGATAGTTACTGACGTATTATTTGAGGCTATAATTATATTGTGCTGCTAGTCTGCAGACTGCAATTAACAATGGCCAAGACCCATACAGCAGGCTCTCGCTGGCTGCAGGTGACACTCTGTGTACATGTACTTCGACATCTACACTTCTGACTGGTAAATTTTGAATGCTTTGAGAGTGTGGGGGAAAAAAGCTTCAAACTCAAAGCTTTTAAAAAAAAAATGAAAACCTTCAATTTCTAAGTGCCCAGGAGTCATATTCCATGTACTGTTGAAACCAAACAATATGAGACAGCTTCCCCGAATAGACGTTGTTGATTTCCAGAGTCAGATCAGGGCCCGAGTCAGAAAGGCAGAAACACAGAAGTGACTATACCTTATCATTCATCTTATTAGTATTCGCAACAATCTATCCTTTTTAAGACTGATTAACAAGTGACAAAGTTGCTATTTTGTTTGCCTTGTAGGTGGGACACCTGACCAATTTGGAGGGTTTGCAGATTTTGCCTCAACAGGTACAACACCAAGCAGTTTCCCTTTGACATCAGGTAAGTTATTGCTGTCATAATCTCATCTGACTTTTCTGATTTCTTTTTACAGGCTTAATTACAGGTCTGTTCACTTATTGAGAATTAGCATACTTTTGTTGCCTATATATTGGGCGAGTAAATTCTCAACACTGTACATTAGTTCAGATACGTAACGGTGATTAGGCATGTCTATCAGTGAGATGCTTTGGGTTCAGGGAAAAGTCCCAGAATATCGAAAACCACCCAGGTAGAAAAGAGACCATTTTAAAGGACAGATTTTAAAAAAATTTCTTTCCTTTATCAAGGTTCTCACAGTGTGGCCAAAAATGACAGTTTCGCACTGATTGTTCCAAAAGCCAGAAAAATGTTCAGTAGTCAAGATCACTTGCAACTTGTTTATGCAAAACAAGCCTGCCGTGTTGTAGAATGTAGCACAGGATGTTACTGTGGATGTTTAAAGGTGTAAGCTTTTAGGAGTTGTTAATAATGGATGCTTAGTTAATTGATTTTCATGTCTTATTCTTGGGTCTTGAGGCCATGTTTCAATATCTAATAACAGCTGTTAAGTTTTGGGGCTTTACAAGACATTTCCCATCTCCCAATTTTTCAAATCTTCAACTGAAGCTCAATGCCGCATTAGAAGAGCTGGCTCACTGTTGGAAAGTGAAACATTTTAATGAATGAACGGAATTTGTTATTTTATGTAGCAAAAACCTGACACAACATAAAACACCGAATAATACATTGAAGAGCTGTGAGCTCCAGGGCCACCTAGTCTTTATGGCTTAGCACTACATTAGTCAGTGTATTTACCAACTCATGGTAAGTTAGAAATGCTGTGTCCCATTGCTCTTTTGATGCTTCTGTTATCGTTAGTTTGAACTTTGGTCAAATCATTATTTATTGCATTTGATTTAACCTAAATGTGTCCTTTCAAGCATCTAGTTTATATTTTATCAGTCACACTCCAGATGTCACCCTTTTTTTTTACAGATGTAAGTAACATTACAAAAAACCAAATCAGCAGGATAAGCAATCATTTAATATTTGGGGTGAAATTTAGTCTGAAATGTACAAACATTTTCCAACTTGTACAGTTCCATAGTTTCCTTGTCAATCAATAATTAATCTCTGAACTGTTGACGTACTTATTTAATAAGAATTAGACTCTGACCTTGAAGGAACATCTCTCCATCTTAGCAGCAGAATAAAACATTGTGCATTACTAAATATTGGGAAGACAGAAACCACCATCTTTGGGCCCTGCCACAAACTCCATTCCCTGACTACTGTTTCC
Organism: Heterodontus francisci; assembly: GCF_036365525.1. Lineage (NCBI taxonomy): Eukaryota > Metazoa > Chordata > Chondrichthyes > Heterodontiformes > Heterodontidae > Heterodontus > Heterodontus francisci. The sequence continues at coordinate 25,000,576 of NC_090382.1, forward strand.
ATCCCTCTCCGTGACAACTGTTTGAAGCTGAGCAAGGCTTGACATTTTTTTGAAACCTTGAAATTTAATCCAAGATGAGCTTCTGACTGCATATCCACTCCGTCACCAAGGCTGCCCACTTCCATCTCCATAACGTTGCCCAAATCTTCTCTTGTCCCAGCTCATCTGCTAAAACTCTCATCCAAGCCTTTGTGGGCTCTAGGCTTGAGTATTCCATTGCTCTCCTGGCCACTCCCATCTCTCACCCTGCATAAACTTGTGCTTACTCAAAACTCTGCTGTCAGCACATTAACGTGCATCAAGTCTCATTCACCCATCATCCTGTGCTTGCTAACCTACACTGGCTCCTGTTCTGACACCACCTCATTTTAACATCCTCATTCTTGTTTTCAAATTTTTCCTTGGCCTTGCCCGTCCTTATCTCTATTACTTCCAGCTCTACAAGTTTTTGAGATCTTTGTGTTCCTCTAATTCTGGCATATTGTGCATCTCCAATTTTAATCGTTCTACTTTGGCACTGTGCTTTCAGCTAAAACTCCCTAAAACTCTCTGCCTCTTTACCCATTTTCTCTCTCTCTCTCTCTCTTTTAAAATGCTCTTTAAAACCAAGCTTTTGGTAATCTGTGCTGAGATTTCCATTGGCTCGGTGTCGGTTTTTTTATTGATCACGCTCTTGTTTTGTGTTGCTGTGAAATGATGTTTTATAATGATGCAAAGGTGACAGTATAGTTCCAAATGCTGATATAAATCTGGAAAGCAATTTCTCTCTTGCTTCACCATCCACCCATCCCCAGGAGACACCATCGCACAACATGATACTTCCAAGTCCAGTATGGCGTCCACCAAATTTTTAAAAAGTGCTATTGGGGCTTCCTCAGTCAGCCTTGTATAAAACTGAAGTAAGTTGTTTGATGCTTTAAGACCGTGGATGCTCCCGTTGTGTTTTTGGAGCTTTAACAACTTAGCGACACTTCTGGTCACAGAAACGCAAGCTCACTGCTTTGGATGTTTTTTTTTAAAAAAATGAACTCTCAACTACATTCTGCAAGCAACAGCACACACCTGCAGTTATCTCTCCAGCTGTGCCGTTGCTTTGTCTAGCATAGTATTGCTCCTTGTGAATTTCCCAGTTCGGCTGCCTGTGAAGATGGCTCTTGTTATTTCATGTTTTTAATACTGTGTTAGTAGATTGAATGCAGGAGTATGACTGGGAAATTAGTGTGTTATTACACCACATATCTATATTTTAGTACTGTAATTGAGATTTCAGACAGTTTTCAGTATCTTTGAAATACCATTTTCAAAGTGTTTCTATTACCACATCTTTCAACACATACCACAGAGTTTCAAACACACTAAATTAAATGTGCATAAGCCTGGCAGCCATTTTACATTCAGCAAACTGCATAAACAGCAATAAGTTAAATATACGGTTAGCCTATTTTATCGATCTTGGCTAAGGAAGAAATGTTGGGGAGGGCACTGGAAGAACTTGGGATCTTAAACGCCCACAGGCGCAAGCAAATTGGACCCCAGTTTATCAACTAATCTGAAGGAAAATATCTGTAACAATGCAGCACCCCCTGTATATTGCATAGGTGATGGTACCTCAGTTAGGTATTTTCACAGTGGGGTTATGTTTAGATTAGTACTAGCATGTGTTTGTGTGTATTTTATAATATGGATTCTATATTTTGCCAATTTTCTCCCCAGGTTATCCCCCCTCCTACAGCATCTGACTCCTCCAGAGCTGTGGTTCCATGGGTGGGCACTGAAATCCCTCCTGTATCTCACTCAAGTTACTTTTCACATGAATCCGGTCAGCAAACCCTTTGACTATGGGGAGCATCACAGCTATACTTGATTTTTTTTGTCTGCACAAGCTCTCTTTCCACACACCTGCTCTTCCAGCAGTGGTCACTGGGCAGTGATTCGGAGTGGGAACCTCCTCTCCCTAGGTTAAGGGCACTAAGGTCAATTGTCATGCCCGAGGGAAGTACCAGCTACTTCATCAAAAGGGATTGAATCAGGAACCACCTCGCCTAATTGACTGACTGTTCCCGTTGCTATTACATGTTAGCTGCTGTGTGCCTGAAGTAGTTTCTAGCTTCATTTTTGCTGTAAGAGGTTATGCTGAGAAGTGAAAATAACAGCATCTTAAGTAAAATGACCACAAATAACCTTGATGATCTTGCTTATCATAAATATCCCTTTATTATCACTGCACTCATTGAGCTTTTCACCAACTCAAAGCTAGGATCTTACACAATTCATCTAAAATAAAGGTTCTGTTAGAAACCAGCTATTAAAATATTGCAAATTGCTGTTTCATAAACTGCATAAAGCAGCAAAGATGCCTGCGGCTCAGAAGGACAGAGTTCTACTGCTTGAATTTATAAAGCAGTAAAGAGCATCATTTGTACTTATGAAAGATAGCAGTAAATACAGATACCGGGGTGATCTAGTCTTAGGCTTCCAGTTCATTCTGCAACATTAGCCTTGCATCTCACTTTGAGGAAGTAATTCTGTGTATGACCCAATTGAGCAGAGCCTGGTAGCATACAATAAAAGATTAATGAACCTAGCACCATTTAGAAGTGATAAGTCCTACTTTTGACTGGTTACTAATATCTTGAAATACAGCTTCAAAAAACTCCTACAGCTGCAGTTCAGAGATGGTTTTGCTTGATCAAATTGGTGGGGAGGGGAATAGAGGGATAGTGGGTGGGGAGGGGAATAGAGGGATAGAGTGGGGGGGAAAGGGGGATTAAGAAGTCCATGAATACTCTTTAATACTGTACTTGTTAGTACTTATTAAGAACCTGGTATTGAGAGTATTTAAGATATATAATTAGTAGTCTCAGGAAGTTGATTTGCATGTGCTCGTTTTATCCAGTTCTCTGTACATACTTTTAAATACTACTTGATGCAGATACCTGTAATAGGTTTATATAACCTAAATGCTTTTAAGGTCTCATAACCATTCAAAAATGATTAATCTGGGTTGAATGTTATTTCTAGAGGGACCGTAAGTGTTATAAAAGGATTAATCAAATTTGAAAAATGATTTCTAAAGGGACTGAAACTGCTCAGCAATGATTAATCTTCTTTGAGGAATGATTTCCGAAGGGGCTATTACCATTGCTGTACAGCTTCTAAATTAATACAGGCAAAGGCAGCTCAAAACTGGCTTATTTTTCCTACTAGTCTGAATTGTGAGTGTCAACCTAGTGAAATGAGGACATTTGGTAACTATATATTCAGTATCATGATGAGAAAGGAATATCTGAGCTGCTTTTTTCCCTGTTGCTAAACTATGCCAATTGGATGAAGGTACAGCTCAGTGTGGTCCTGATCCCTATAGAGCAGTGAGTCTCTAGGCTCAATCCCTATGTTGGATTAGGTAATCTCACCTGGGCAAGCATTAGGGACATTAGATTTGTCAGCAGTGCTCTGGGCCAGGAATGGGAATTGTCCAGGGTGCAGGGAAGAGAATATCAGCAGCTTTCTTATTAACAACAACAGCTTGCATTTATTTTGCACCTTTCATGTAGTAAAATGTCCAAGGCACTTCATAGGAGCGTTACCAAACCAGATTTGATGCTCCAGGAGATATCTGTACACGTGACCAAAACTTTGGTTGAAGAGGGAGGTTTCAAGGAGCATCATAAAGGAAGAGAGCAAGGTGGATAGGTTTAACAAGGGCCAAAGTAGCTGAAGGCATGGCCATCAGTGATGGAGTGATGAAAATCGGGATGCGCAAGAAACCAGAATTAGAGAAGCATAGGTATCTCGGAGGGCTGTAGAGCTGGAGGAGGTTGGAGATAAGTAAGGTGCAAGGCCATAGAATGATTTGAAAATAACAATAAGAATTTTAAAATCGAAGTATTGCCAGACCAGGAGCCAGTGTATTAACCATTTATACAGTCTACTCCCAATAATTTTAAGTTCAGTAAGCTCATGGTGTAGGGGGTAACATATTGGTATGGTTAGAAGATTGGCTAGCTAACAGGAAACAGAGTAGGCATAAATGGGTCATTTTCTGGTTGGTAAGATGTAACGAGTGGTGTGCCACAGGGATCTGTGCTGGGGCCTCAACTTTTTACAATTTATATAAATGACTTCGATGAAGGGACCGAAGGTATGGTTGCTAAATTTGCTGATGACAGACAGGTAGGAAAGTAAGTTATGAAGAGGATGTAAAGAGGCTGCAAAGGGATATAGATAGGTTAAGTGAGTGGGCAAAGACCTGGCAAATGGAGTATAATGTGGGAAATGTGAAATTGTCCATTTTGGCAGAAAGAATAAAAAAGCATAGTATCTAAATGGTGAGAGATTGCAGAGCTCTGGGATGCAGAGGGATCTGGGTGTCCTAGTGCACGAATCGCAAGATGTTAGTATGCAAGTAGAGCATGTAATTAGGAAAGTTAATGGAATTTTATCGTTTATCGCGAGGGGAATTGAATACAAAAGTAGGGAGGTTATGCTTCAGCTGTACAGGGCATTGGTGAGACCACATCTGGAGTACTGTGTACAGTACTAGTTTCCTTATTTAAGAAAGGATGTAAATGCATTGGAGGCAGTGCAGAGAAGGTTTACTAGACTAATAACTGGAATGTCTTATGAGGAAAGATTGGACAGGCTAGGCTTGTATCTGCTAGAGTTTAGAAGAGTAAGAGGCAGCTTGATTGAAACATATTAAGATCCTGAGGGGTCTTGATAGGCTGGATGTGGAAAGGATGTTTCTCCTTGTGGGCAAATCTAGAACTAGGGGTCACTGTTTAAAAATAAGGAATCGCCCATTTAAGACAGAGATGAGGAGAAATTTTTTCTCTGAGGGTCTTGAGTCTTTGGAGTTCTCTTCCTCAAAAGGCAGTGGAAGCCCAGTCTTTGAATATTTTTAAGGCAGAGGTAGATAGATTCTTGATAAGCAAGGGGGTGAAAGGTTATCGGGGGTAGATGAAAATGTGGAGTAATTAGTTCAGCCATGAACTTACTGAATGGCGGAGCAGGCTCGAGGGGCCAAGTGGCCTACTCCTACTCCTAATTTGTATGTTTGTATTTTTGACTTTATAAAAACTATTCATCCAATAATGTAAATTAAGCAACAGAATTAACACAGTAAGGTGGGAATGCAGTGATTACAAAAAATTGAATGATCGGATCATTTAAATGAAGTGAATTTAAATTGAGAAGAATAGTCTGTATAACTGTCTGTGCTGTGACCTTGCCAAACAGTCTCTCATTTTTGATTATATATTTCTACAAAAACCTTACCAACTCTTGAACTCCATGTTGATATTTCTTGGTCAGTAACTTTCAATTAAGGGTTACAAAAAAAATGATTTCGTACATTGAAATAAAGTCAAGGATTATGCATTATCATCAAAATAGTATTCCCTCCATCCCCCTTTCAGATTATTCTTGTTCAAATACTTCTATCTGGAAAGCAGATGTTGAGAGACAATTGGGGTAAAGATATTGTTTGGAAAGAGGGTGTTTTTTGTATGAGCTCTCAAAAACTGCACCCTAATCTGCCAAACTCTTGACTTCTTTCAGCTTGGGATGTGATATTGTGGAGGGAAAGTTATGAATAACAATAGGCTCAATATCCGTCCACATCACCTATTATTTCATATAACTGTATACAGATGAATTTAAGTCGATCACTCACAGCATCATCCTTGTGCTGCTGGTGAGACCAAATGCTGTGAAGGCATGTGCTGACCACAGGAAGCTCTGCTGTTCGCTCCAGGGTTGAACAGTAGGTTGCGATGTAATTAAAACAGAATATTATCTGCTGATTTGAAAGAGGGGATATGTGGATTGTGTATGCATTTAGGTAATAGACGTTTGTGCCTGATAATAGGACGTTCATTTTAGGCACCTGGTAATTGCCTTATGATGAGAAATCCACAATGTTTTCAGATGAAATCTTTTGGTTCTGCAGTCATTTCATAAGGATCTTTCTCCTCAGATTGATCTCATGGTTTAAGCTTCTCAAATTTTTATAAACAAACAAATATTCTTTAAAATATATTTTGTAACTTTTTTTAATGACCATTTTTGTGCTTATCAAGATACGCAATGTTAGTGCTGGGAAGTGGAATACTTCGATTCCTGGTGCCCATTGTGTGCTGTAGATCCAGAATAAAGCATCACCAACTCTCAATATTGGGACTATTTCCTCTGGAGCAAAGATGTAACACAAGTATTTAAAATTCTGAAGAGTTTGAAAGGGAAAGACTATTTACTCTGTTTGGGGCGTCAGTTATCATTGTAAATTTGTCATAGGTAAAACTGATAAAACTGATAAAGGTAAAACTGGTAATTTGTTAGCTAACATCAAATAAAATGGACATGAAAGATACTGGATTGTAAAAACTCACTAGTTCACCAATTAGAAGGGAACCTACTGCTGGTTTGGCCTAGAGCATGGGGAGGTGGTGGCATAGTGGTATTGTCACTGGGCTAATAACCCAGAGACCCAGGGTATTGCTCTAGGGACATGGGTTCGAATCCCACCACAGCAGAAGATGGAATTCGAATTCAATTAATTAAAAAAAAAGGCGGTGCAGTGGTTAGCACTGCAGCCTCACAGCTCTAGTGACCCGGGTTCGGTTCTGGGTACTGCCTGTGCGGAGTTTGCAAGTTCTCCCTGTGACTGCATGGGTTTCCTACGGGTGCTCCGGTTTCCTCCCACATGCCAAAGACTTGGGGGTTGATAGGTAAATTGGCCATTGTAAAAAAAAATAATTGCTTCTAGTGTAGGTAGGTGGTAGGAGAATTGAGGGAAGGTGGGAAAAAGGGATTAATGTAGGGTCAGAATAAATGGGTGGTTGATGGTCGGCGCAGATTTGGTGGGCTGAAGGGCCTGTTTCGTTGCTCTCTCTCTCTCTATGGCTCAACCCGAACCCGACTGGACCCAACGACATGTGTCGGGTTCGGTTTGGGTCGCTCTTCTGAGTCCGGCATTTGGGCTCAGGCCGGGTCAGACACACTCTTATCACCACATGGCTCCAATGTTTAATGTACTTTTTGGACTTGAAAGGTTGTTTAGTTACAGTTTTTTTTAAGCTTGTGCAGCAACAAAGTGAAAAACGGAAGCAAGGTTAACTGATGGTCGAGTCGGGCACAGGAAAAAATGAAGGGACTCTGGCTGGGTCGGATGTGGTTCTGTCGAGCTTGGGTCGGGTTTCGTTTGCAGACCCGAGCCGGCCTTTAGTTTGGCCTACATATGACTTCCGCTTCGCATTGTGGTTGACTCTTAATGGTCTCAGAGAAATAAATACTGTTGCACGCATCCCAAGAACAAATAAGAAAAAGGTATGCTGACATTGAGTTCCACACGTGCTTGGAAAGCGTGTTACAGTACAGCAGGTGAATAGAATGTTAAAAATGCTTCAGTGCTCATAGCACAGGAAGCTCACCTAATGTGCCTCAGTGATATAAGCACCAAACTTTCTTGTCTCCTATATCATAAATGATTTCAGAAAAAAGTTTAGGATTTTGCAGCATCGAGCAACCGGAGCCATTCTGCCTTGCACCCCTGCCACCCTTCCTGACTCAGTTTGAATCTATCCAAATGTAGTTGGTCTGAATTAAACCATTCCTCAGGAAAGATAAATAGAGATTATTTCATGTTTTAAGTTCCACGTAAGTGGTTGTTTCCTTTTGTCTGAACGGATGAGCTATATAAACCATCTTACCAGTCGCACCCACACTTCAAACACAAGTGCAAAAAGAAAGTGATGGTGTGAAGCATGAGATTGAAATTTTTTTTTGGAACCATGGAAATACTTTGCCATAGGGATTGGTTAAGGTGGAGATCATTGCATCTTTTAAGGGTAAAGCATTTGAAGCAAAGGAAGATACTGGGGTGTGGGGAGAGTTCTCTGGTAATGAGCTAGCACAAACACAATGGGTCAAATAGCCGCCACCTGTGTTGTAAACTTCTATGGTCTTAATAATGGCCCTAAAACCCAACCTCGAGCCATCTCCTCCACTTTGGGTGCTTGAACATTTCCCACTGAGGTTTGCCGTGCCAAGTTAGGGCCCATATTGTGCTTGAGATATTTCCACCACCCAAACTCATTTTATGTAGGCTTGATTCAGTCTGGACACTGTTTAAAATCTGAAACTAATTGAAGCAGAACCATTTTTAATCAGCTGTGGATGCTAACTAATGCACCTATAAATGAGCAGCGTGCAATTCCACTGAACACAGTGTTGCAGTTTTTCTTTATTTAAAGTTTGGTACACTGCCAATGTGCCCTCCATAATGGGAATTGACAAATAATCAAGAGTCCCCAAATTTTATGCCTGGATGAATAGTACAACACTAGACACCGGACAAGATGAATGCCATACAAATAACAAGGAGTATATTTATGGATTGTGGCATCTTTTACAAGGCTTCATCCTGCAAAATCATGGTGGGTAATCAGGTTGGTGGGTAATTGGAGTTCAGATATCAGAGGTTCCACTTTATATTGCATGTTGCTGAAATAGTGCTGAAATAATTCAAGTATTTACTAAAGATGCTTGCAGAAAGGGTACTGTATTTTGGGATCATTCTATTCCCTCTTCCCACCTCTTCCTTCCAAAAAAAAATGAAAGGTTTTGTTTGAATCTTTGCTGATGCCTACTTGAGTAAATGCACCGCTGGGTGTGGTACTGAGACATATTAGAAAGATCCCATCCTTGACCCATGCTCACTTAAATCGGACTGTGTTATAATTGGCTGCAGTGTTCCTGGATTAGGGAGGATAAAACAAAATATCAACTGAGGCTCTTACGCCTGATAGCACAATGATACCGAAACGTGTGCACGGATGGACATTTGGTGAAGACTGGATAAGGCTTGTCTATGGTGCCTTTATAATTAAATAGTCTGCCGACAGTTCAGATGGGCAATGACCCCTTGGGTATGGCCCTAGAGCTATGTCTAGTGTAAGTAATTATTTTTGAGAGGAAAGATATGGTGAAAAAATGGTAGGGATTCAGTTTCACCTAAAATATACTGTCAGGAAATGATGGGTAGCAGATGCTGTTTTCATTTTTGATGAATTTACTAGCTATGCCCTTAGCTTTTACTAAATGGGTGAGTGGTTCAGGCCTGCCTTTTCTGCAGCTGTTGATAAAATGAACGGCGGTTTAACTTGCTATTACATGGTAACAGAGTTTAGATCTGAAGCAAGATTGTCTCTGGCCAACAGCACATGTGGGCTTTTTTATATAAGTTAGTTGCATTTCTTTGAAACTCTATGCTGGCGGTTTGCTACTTTGCTGACAATCTGGATAAATCCTGAGAGTTTTGTGGAAATTTGTGTCTCCCGACTAGTTCTGTTTATTTTCTGCATTGGAGAAACATTGCCTTCTGCAATAACAGAAATAGCTTTTGTTACTGTAATATTAACCCTGAGCACATTCAAAACATAATTTTACATAATATTTAAATGTTTTCTTCACTTGCTGTGTCATAACTTTTGCTTCTTGTGTTCCTCTTTCTGTCCTTTTTAATTTTAACTTCAAATTTTGCACTTAACTTCCTTATTTTGCACTTATGTCTGCAGCATCTGGGAACACTTTATATACAGTATATTTATATTACTTTGTATTACAGCGACTGTTATGTGAGCAGCTAGTCAGTCAACTTGTGCAAAGCAATCACCGCCAAACAGAAAATGAAACAAATGACCAGTTATAATCTGTCCTTGGTGGTGTTTGTTGAGAAAGAAATGTTAGGACACAGGGAGAACTAACTGCTCTTCAAATTGTGCCGTGAGAGCCTTAATGTCTAGAAGGACAGGCAGACATGTCTCTTCTGAAGAACGGTACTTCCCACAGTGAGACTTTCGCTCACGACTGCACTGAACTGTCAGCCTGGATATGAGATTTAACCCTTTATGCACAAACAGGAAAATATAGCTGTAAGTTCTTACACATCGAATAACAGAGCAAGTAGAAATTACTGACATTTGAAATTAAGAAGAAATAGGTTTTCCAGTTATTGGTTGCATCCCAATTTTGAGGGAGGAAAATTAACTCTTATATAAACTACACCCCCAACTTAAAACTTATTTTTTGAAAGTGCATTTTGTATGCAATTTAATGCAGTATTTTGTGTTACTACCTTGCTAAAAGTAATGAAAATGTGTAAGAGGAGAAGGGATGGTCCGGATAGGATGCTATCTGTAGACATGAGCTGTGCACGTTGGGTCTGCTTTGGTTTTGGTTCTTTGCAACTACTCACTTCATTGACCGTTACCCCCTTACTTGCAGGCACACCGACAAGTGGGAACGCCGATTTTGGTGAATGGAGTGCCTTCAACCAAGCCCAGTCCAACCAGGCCAGCATGTCAAGTGGGGGGAGCCTTTACAACAACATGCAGCATGCCCCTGTCCAATCTCCTGCGGCTGCTACGGAATTATTTGATCTGATGACTGGTTTGCAGTCAACCATGACCTCATCCCAGAGCATGAACTTTGCTATGTCAGCTGCTAACACCTTAGCTGTCACTGGTACCAGTATGTCCTTATCCAGATCCCAGGTGGGTGCACGTTTATGACCAGGAGCTAGTATCGTATATAGGTTAGAGCTCGACTCTCCAGGCATGATTTCTTTTTTATGTTGGGTATGAAGCGTCATGGACAGTGGTTCAGGAGAGTGTTGGTTAACAGCTCTACTTGAAGTGCTGCCACTTGGATTTCGTTGAAGTGTAATCGTGGGTGTGTTAATGTTTTGAGTTGAGAAATTCCAGAGGTACTTAGAGAGAAAACTGGAGAGATCTGAATGGAAAACAGGAAACGCTGTATGCACAAAGCAGATCCATCATATATAAAGAGAAAAGACAAGTTATGTCTTGGCTGGATGTCACCCAGTTATGATGAAGGATATCCATCTGAAAGGTTCACCTTTCTTTTCTCTTTCACAGATTGATGGACTTAGTGAGTTTCAAGCATTTTCTGTTTTTAATACAGTTACAGGTTTTGCCTTGCCAACCCCAGGGCTTTGTAGTTTGTATCATTTAATGCTACATGGAACTGTACATTTAGTAGGGTCTGAGGTTGTAGCTGGGATGAGCATCTTGAGCTGTATATTGACACTGGGCTCAAGGGCTAGAATTAGTGAACAAGTAATCATCAACTGAGTGTGTCACTTGTCATCCCAGGTACAAATTCACTTATAGAGTAGTAATGAGGCTAGTGACAACATTGTTGAAATATTGATGGATTCATGCTCAACTGTGCAAATGTTGGTCAAAACTAGAGCTGATAGTGGTGTTTATATTGTGTGCCTTTTAGTGATTAGTGAAATTATGCATGAAATACTCGAAGGCAATTACAATATTTAAAATACTTCTTGTTGGTCTTCGGATCATTGGGCTTTTTGAAAGGATGGCCATTTATTATTGGCTACTAGAACAACATTTCCTCCCATTATATAGCACTTTACTGAGATAATTATCCCAAGGTCCTTCATGGAGCCTTAGTGAGAAAATTAGGAGAGGTATCTAAAAGCCTGAAGAGCTGGGTATTGAGTGAACAGGGAGCGAAAGTGGAGGGATTTATGGAGGGTGTTCCACAGGCCCATGAGAAGATGAGAAATCACATCCCAGTCACCACAAAAATAATTTGATGTCTCACTGTTAAAAATACATTTAACCATTAGCTTCTACTTTTGTCTACACGTCAAGTTATTTTGTTTGTTTTCTGATTTTTTTTCCCCTCATCTTTCCTGAAGGTGGTAATTGTTGATGGGTTTACAGTTTCACAGGTGCTGTCTGACCTCTTTATACCTCACTTGAGTATGTTATTTTTCATGGGTGTGTGCTTAAACCATGAGTGTCAGCAGGCTACTTGGCAGCGGAGAGCCTCAAAACTAGTTCAAAAGTGTTCTCTGGCAACATCCTTGCATATGTTCTATCAAGTGCAGGTGACTGGACAGTGATTGGGAAAAGGTGAACTCACTGAGGCTAACTGAAGCAGAAAAACTGCTAAATCAGCTCACTCAACGTAGACCAGAAACTAATCCTATGGCCTTCTAGTCTGTATGGCTTAGTGTTACATGGGTCAGTACATTTAGCAAGGAATGAAGGATCTAGGGGAAGAGTGAAGAGAAAGAAGGGAGAGGAGGAAATAGGAAGGAGAGGAAAATCCACCCAGTTTTGAATATCTTCTATTTAACAAACTAATGTCTTTCTCTTTCAGCCATTGCAGATGTTGTCCGCACCTTTGTCGAGGCCCACTGCTATCGCTGTCCCCACACAGAATATGCAAGAGAGCCAGAAAGCAGTCAAGCCATCTATGCCTTCCACATGGTCAGATCCAAGTGTTAACATTAGTCTGGACTTTCTGACACCTGGCATGCAACCTCCCAAACCCCAGCAACCATCACTTAATACCATGATGCAACAGCAAGGTAAATGCACTTATAGAACTATAGAATGATGGAGCGTAGAAGGAAAGAAAGACTTGTATTTATATAATGTTTTTCGCAACCTGAGATGTCCCTAGGTGCTTTACAGCTATTGAAGTGCTTTTTTGAAATGTAGTCACTGTTGTAATGTTGGAAACATTTGACCCATTGTACTGGTACCAGCTCTGTCCAATTAGTCCCACCCCCCTGCTCTGTCCCCATAGCAATGTAGTTTTTTTCTCCAAGTATTTATCCAATTATCTTTTGAAAGTTACTGTTAAATCTCCTTCCACAACCCTTTCAGGCACTGTATTCCAGAGCACCACAATCCGCTGTGTTAAACAATGTATCCTCATGTTGCCTCTGCTTTTTTGGCCAATTACCTTAAATATGTGTCCTCTCTTTGCTTTCCATGACAGAAGGGTCAGCAATCAAAACTGTTCATGATTTTGAACACCTCTATCAAATCTCCTTAATTTTCCCTGTTTTAATGAGAATAAACTCAGCTGTTCAGTCTCTCAATTTAACTGAAATCCTTCATTCCTGGTATTATTCTAGTAAATCTCTTCTGTTCCCTCTCCAAGGCCTTGACATCCTTTTTAAAGTGTGGTGCCCAGAATTGAAAACTCTACTCCAGCTGAGGCCTAATCAGTGTTTTATAAAGATTTAGCATAACTTCTTGCTTTAGTACCCTCTGCCACTGTTTGTTTATAAAGCCAAGGATCCCATTTGTCTTGGTAACAACATACTCAGTTGACCTGCCATATTCAAAAATTTGTGTGCATACACCCCCAAGTGTCTGTTCTTGCACTACTTTCAAAATTGTATCATTTAGTTTATATTGCTTCTTCTTCTTCCTATCAAAAATGCATCACTTCGCACTTCTTAAAAATCAAAATTGGTACCAATCAGTTTCAGCAGACTGTGCCGCCTTATTCAATTCCACACCACTATCTCATGTTTGTAGCTGGATCCTTCTTACTAGTTCACACTTAGGTATGAAGATTTACCACACTATCCTCCTGCCAGTCTTTCATTGCGACTGAAGGCATTCTTCTGCTATTAGTGCAATGCCATTGTGCCTACTCCTGGTCAGTGAAGTGACATTCATAGTGCCCTTTTCTTTCCTACCTGGCATAATTTGAGTTTCAGGTGAAAGGTTGAGGATTCAGTAGGGTGCATTTTCCAGTATTTCTCACACATCAATCTTGTTATTGTGCAGAAAATTACTGATAATTCCCATGACTGTTTTTTGTAAAATTGGATAGGTTGCCTCTCTAAAACCTTCTTTCCAAATTCTATTGTATATTAAGAGGATTCCCTATTAAAGCTTCTTACAAAATTCTATTCTATATTAGCAGATCTCTTATGGCATTGCTCATGGTGAATTGGAGGATACGTTGGAAGTCAGTAGAAGAAAATAAACAGGCTACTGATTAGCTGTTGTCTGCTTTGCGATATCAGATTTTTATAATAAGATTTGTCTTCATTGAGGATTTTTAAAATTCCACTCATGGAGAACCAAGACAAGAATGTTTAGCTAGCATCACCTCTGGTGTGATACTATAACACTTGTGTTAATACAACAACTTATCAATTCATACAATCAATAGTGTGGCAGGGCAGTCGTCACAGGAAGTGATGTGATATTTAGACCAACCATGTTCTAGATCCAAAACTTTTTATATATACCAGCAGATCCCCTGTGATGCTTGTAGTAAGTAAAGTTTGATGGGACAAGTGTCACAGGAAGTGAGTGTGACACAAGAATATGCTTTTCGTAATATACATTGGGTAGACAGATATGTAATAAATATCTGTAAAATCCATAGAGTTGGGTTAGATTCTAGGAAGTATTTTCGGGATGTTGTAGCAAATAAATTGTTGAGATGTCAAAGGATCTTGGCATCTTCCTGAGAACAGAAGATATTTCTAAGAGGCAACATCCTAGAAAGCTGTGATTACAAGTTGTGGGCCACTGTGGACTCCTGGAATTTTGCTTGATTACCTTAGGAAATTGGAAAGGAATTCCCCAGAGTGTTTGCTGAATTGGCCATGTGTTACTCCCTTTTTTTTTGTCACTCCCAAGAGATTGTATGGTTTGGAGGTGAGTAAACATTATATGAGTTTGCACTGTTAACTGAATGGGCTGGGCTTCTTGGACTTTCCTTGCAGTTCCTCTCAATTTCTTACAGTATCGTAGTTTTATTAGCTATATCAGATAAACAACTCTGCTGTATTGCCCAAATTGCATGCACTGTACCTCAAAAATAATTCATTCTATGAAGTGCTTTGAGACATCTCGATATGATTTGTGTAAGCTGCTGTATAAACACAAGTGCTATAATATCTTGCCAGAGGTAATACGAGCTAAGTATTCTGGTCTTTGCTCTTCACAAGTAGATTTTTTAATCATTAAAAAAAATTGCAAGGGCAAAAACCTAATTTGCTGGGATCCCAATTGGGGCTCTAATTATAGCAATTAATAAATTGTAAGTGGTGCATATATTGCACCCCTTATAATTCTCTTCTAATTGTCTGCTGGAGAGTTGATCTGAGACTAGTCAAATGTAATATAGTCTCTTGCTGCTGTTAGTGCAGGTCTCCACCAGAGATTTCCAAAGACTTGGTTTTTTTTTTACCTTCAATTGTGCTGCTGGCCCAGCCTACCCGGTTGAACGTCTACATCTCTCACTGTCCTCAGTGACAGTCCTCAGGAGTCCCCCTAACGCTTGGGTTCAGCCATGAAATTTGCATCCTTACTGCTACAATGTGCTACCACCAGCTTGACTAACAAGCAGGTGCTGTCACAGGCCTATATGTCTCTGCAAGGAGACTCAAATCTATATGGTAAAATTGGAACTACAGCTTCAAAGGTCAAAGGATCATGTGTGGATACTAGCTAGTGTACAAATTGTGGTTACATTTTCTGGATATAATTCTTCCTGACAATCAGCATTCTAAAGCTGCAAAGGGGGCCTATAAGATATTGGGAAGATTGAAGCCAGTGTCTTCAGTCCCTCTCTCAAACTCCGCTCCTTCACCACCAATTCCATCCCTTTCCATGGCAAATATCTGAGGCTGAACCAGACTGTTTGCAACCTCGGTATCATATATGACCGGAAAATGAGCTTTCAACCACATATCCACGTCGTCGCTAAGGCCGCCTATTCCCACCTCTAACATCGCCCATTTCCACCTCTGCCTCAGCTCTTCTGCAGCTGAAACTCGCATCCATGCCGTTGTAACATCTAGACTTGACCATTCTAAGGCATTCCTGGCCAGACGCCCACATTCTACTCTCCATAAACATGAGATCATCTAAAACTCGCAGCAAATGCTGTTCACCCATCACCACTGTGCTCACTAACCTATACTGGCTCCCGGTCAAACAATGCTTCGATTTTAAAATTCTCGTCCTTGTTTTCAAATCCATCCATGACCTGGCCCCTCCCAATCTCTGTAATTTCCTTCAGTTCTACGGCCCTCCAAGATATCTGTGCTCCCCTAATTCTGGCCTCTTGAGCATCCCCAATTTTAATCGCTCCACAATAAAAAGCAAAATACTGTGGATGCAGGAAATCTGAAATAAAAACAAATGCTGGAAATACTCAGCAGGTCAGACAGCATCTGTGGAGAGAGAAGCAGAATTAGTGTTTCAGGTCTGTGACCTTTCTTCAGAACTTGCAAAGGTTAGAGGGACTAAGGTTAGAGGTCTAACTTTTGCCAGTTCTGATGAAAGGTCACAGACCTGAAACGTTAACTCTGCTTCTTTCTCTACAGGTGCTGTTTGATCTGCTGAGTATTTCCAGCACTTTCTGTTTTTACTTAAATCGCTCTACCAATTGTGGCCGTGCCTAGGCCCTAAGCTCTGGAATTCCCTCCTTACATCTCTCTGCCTCGCTACCTTTTTTCCTCCTTTGAGACACTCCTTAAAACATACCTCTTTGGCCAAGCTTTTGGTTGTCTGCCCTAATATCACCTTATGTGACTTGGTGTCCTATTTTGTTTTATAATGTCTCTGTGATGCGCCTTGGGACTTTTTAATACATTTAAAGGTGCTATATAAATACAAGTTGTCAATTAAAAATCTTTCCATCATAGTGAAGACAAAAACAGTGCATTTAGGAAGCTAAATGCAGAGTTGCCTTTAGAAACTTCTCTTTCTCTAAATTCTCTTAAAACCTGGGAACACAGAATTGTTTTGTCAGCAATACAGTGATGTGTTGTTAATCTACTGGCACAAATGCGTGGTTCTGAATTGGTCTCTAGAGCTGCCAGTGCCTGAAGGGGATAATGAATTGTCTGAAATAATTGCTTTAATCAAGGAACAAGAGTGACCCTGCATGTTTCCAACACAGATACAAACCCATCTACAGGGAAACTTCAACTTTTTAGTGGTTCAACCTTTGGAATATGTATTTTTTAATAGCACACAGTGTGCCTTATACTTGCTGTCCATGTCCCCTCCAGGTCAGAAGGCCATTGCTGGCTCTCTGATGCAGCTGGTAGCCTCTGATTGTTATCAGTTCAATTTTTTAAGCCATTTTGTTTTCTTAATCTCCCTTCCCTTCCACTGTTACAAGAATTAACTTTTAGCTGGGGTATCTTTATGGAAGTAACCATAGTTTAGTAACATGGGGCTCCCCCTCAACTTAAAGTCCCATTTCTGGGACACTATTGCTTAAGGAATTCAAGTGCCTGTCAGCACCAAGCACCTTTTGGGCTATTCTCCCTTGCAACAAATGTAAATATCACTAGGAATTCTCCCAAAATATAACTCTCAGTATCTCTGACAAGCCTAGTTTTGTATTCCAAATCCTCATTTGTGGAGAAGCCCATCTCCACCTGCATGGGCATGGTCCCCTTTCACTCGAAAATAAGTTCTTCTGAGATATCCAAAGACTTGAACTGGATAGGGGAATATGAGGAATCACAGGCACACTTGACCCCCTTTCCCCAGGCTATGCCAGGAGCCACTACAGTTGTTTCACTGCCATTTAGGACAAAGCAGTCCTCTTATCAGTATCCCTATCACCAAACTCAATATCCAGCCCCTCCACTCAGTACCAGAGCCCTGTGGCTGTTGTATGTGCCTTTTACAGAATGCACTGCAGCACCTTGCCAACCTTACTTCAACACCACCTGCCACCTTCTCTCCCACACAGAAGAACAAGAACAGCAAGATCATTGGAATGTAAACCCCTCCAAGGTGCACATCATCCTGACTTGGACATAATCACCATTTCTTCATTATTGCTGGGTCAATATCCTGGAATTCTCCACGTAACACCACTATGGGATCACTATCAACAAGAACTCAAGGCAATAGCTCACCATCACCACCTCAAGGCAGTAAGGGGCACGCAACAAAGATGGTCTGGCAGTGTCACTCGCATCCCGAGAATTATTTTTCTTTAAAAAAAAAATGGCAACTTGACAATCAATAAGCCATGATCCTGGCCATAACAGAACAGACTAGAACTCCACAACTAGTAAATTACTAAGTGCCTGATTTAGAACGTATCCCTCTACCTGCAGCCATTTGGAAGCGCGAGTTCCTTGAGGGAAAGGGTGAAGGAAGAGTTTGATGAATTATCCAAAGGCATGTTGGTGCACCAAAACTTTAAACACACAAAGGCATATAAAGTTAAGAATTTCTGAAACCTTCGCACTTCTTGTGTGGAACCTGTTCTTCAGATCTTGCCTGGATCATTTTTTTTTAATGGGGTTTAAACTGACTTGAAGGTGTGGACCAACATCTGACCCCAGCACAGACAAGTGTGCAGTGTCTACAGAGACTCAGCAGAACCCATGCAAGTGTGACAGTGTACTTCAGGTCTCCTATTAACATGGCAAATACACACAAGCAGGAGATGCAGTTTGAGCCATTCATCCAAATATTTCAGGCTCATGGATGCACTCAGCTCATGGTATCTAATTAGATTGGCTTGCCATCAGAACCATTGGACAGGATCCACTCAACGAAAGGCCACACCACTCCAGGCAATCACTGAAACAAGTCAGGGCATTTTACAAAGATACGCATTGCGTTTGACTGCGAATCAAATGCACACTGCTATGCTACTGGACACAACAGTCCACACCTGGACTCAGTGAGATCAGTGGCTTCCTTTGTGTTGTTTCATAGACTCCATTTAGAGTCACTCTCATGGGCCCCACAGCAGTATCCAATATAAATGCCCTTTGACATAAAATATGCTCTTGGGGAATAGGAAAACCAGCAGATTCAATATTGTGTTAGAAATGGCTATGAACAGCCCCCCTTAACCTCCCTCACCAACCACCCCCCTCCCCCCCCACTCCCCGGTTTGTCCATCCTCAGCCAATCAGTGACTAGCCCATTTCATCCATATATATATATATATATATATATATATATATACTTCAATTTGTTTCTCCTTGATGCTTTTCAGCAGTTTTCCAACTTAAAACAAACTGCAGTAAGGCAGTTTAGGATTACATTGCCACATGGAGTAGCTGAGGTGAATAGCATCGATGTATATAAGAGAAAGTAATACAAGTACATGAGGGACAAAGGAGTAGGATATGCTGATAGTTAGACGAAGATGGGTAAGAGGAGGCTTGGGTGAAGCATTAACACTAGTGTGGACCCACTGGGCCAAATATCCTGTCTGTACTGTAAATATGATGTAATACTGCTATGTAAATACTACTGAAGGTTTCTCTGTTTTGGATTCTAGGGGCACAGTTTTAAGTGCAAGGTATGGGCTTCTGCTTCTCAGCAGCTAGGGTTTTCACAAGTGCCTTTGCATGCGTGCACCTCAGGATGCAACAATTCCATGTATATCTAAACCAGGAAGATTGGTTCCTCAGAGCTGCATGACTAAGGTCTGCTATCTCAGCCCTGAAGCAAACAATTCAAGAGCTGGGATTCATTCTCAATTACAAGAAGTCCCGGCTGCAACCCAAGCAGGAGCTAATATTCTTGGGACATAGTTTCAGACAACCCAGCAGGAATATTCCTGGATTCCAGTAAAAGGTTATTTAGGAATCTGTATAGTTCCCCAATGGCCATGTTTTTAAGTGTCGCCTGAACTGAAGTCAGTGGGGTTCCCACAGAGGTGGTGTCCCTGGGGGATGGGGACAGGGAATAACCCATTTAAATAGAAACTTACTGTAGATGTTAATTAGCAGTTGGATATAAAATAATTAAACTTAGTCTTCTATTTCAGTTATCCAGGGGCATTGTTAATTGCTACAGGAATAATTCAGATACTTAATATGGAAGAATAGTGCTGTTCTCATACATCAATCCAGCATGGAGAATTCAGATGAGAGGTGAAGGTTTTCACAGCTAGTTGAAGTACTTGTTGAGGTTCCACCAACAGCTTAGTTGGTTAGAACAGCGTGTCCAGCGTTGACAGCTACAAACCAGGAAAGTCACTGGCTTTATCTTTGATTCGTGTTGAGTTGGTTTGGAGTGGGGGAGCTACAGTTGTCACAAAGACACTGGTTTCCAGAGATGGAACAATCATGTGCCCGGAATACACCTCTCCTGATTGGGAATCAGCAGTCCTGCTGGAAGTCCAGGTATGTGGACTTCATTTGAGAACAGGATCAGGCTTGGCTGATGTCTTCTGTGCATAGACTGCTGGTGTGTGTTGTCTAGGTTTGAATTTAGTCATTTGGGTAAAGTGCTTAAAGGCAGCCAACACTGAAAATGTAGCCAGCCAGGAGCCAACAGCTCCAGGCTGGAGGGGAGAATTTTGGCAGAAAAATGAAAAATAAATACTAGTTGAGATAAAATACGCAACTTGTTTTGAAAAGTTTTCATTATGATTAGAGTCTTTTACTGTTTGTATATAATTATAATATATTTTAAATCTTATCTTTGTGTGCACTCTCTGTAAATTCCTGCATGTGCTCCAAGTTTATAATGGGACTGCCTAGTAAACTTCTCTCACTGTATTTACACTCTCCTCCAGTGGAGCTCCTGCAGTGCCACCATTGGCAGGTGGTTGTAATTGCAATATGATGCAATTACATAGGCAATTATCTAGTTAAATGTGGACGAAGAAGTTCATAATGTAATGACAAAAATGACTGCAACTTTAGAAGTGGAACTGAATTGCATCAACATGGCCTGGTCAATATATCACCTGCTCTCTAACCCCACTTCAACTGAATCCCATACTTGGTCTTCACTAGAATTTATCTTTAATATCTATCTATCTATCTCTCTCCATCCATACACACAATGGGGAAGACGTGTAAAATCATAATTGTCTTCTAGGTGGAAACTGAACTGACAAGATAACCCTTTTGCTGTTCATATCTGATTTTATGTTCATTATATGCTTAAGAATCCAAGACTAGATGGTGGTGGATTAGTAAAATTATGTTCTTATCTCTTTAGCTTGTTTAGTACGTACTGTATTGCTTTATAATTATACAGTGTGCCCATTATAACCTGTTGGTAGACTGTAAGTGCTGTTGCAGCCTCTAGGGTGCAGTAAATGGGAACCCTTTCACTCCTGAGACCTGGGGTCAAGTTCAGAAGGAAGTAATGAAGATCAGCCTTCATGGCATCACAATATTGACCATATCAAATGACCATATTTCTTTGTTCTTGTGTTAAAGGTCCAAAGTGGAATCAGTTTGGGAAATCTCAGTTCAGTGTCTAGTGGCCTGCAGTTTAACAGTAAATGGCAAAATAATTTGTTGAGTGCAATTTCAAAGATAATTTGCTATCTTCAAGTATCATTATTTCATACATTTTCTGGAGTCGTCATTTCCTCCCATTCCCAGAATGGGTATGAATTATTTTTTTTAAATTTGTTCTTAGGATGTGGGCAACTCTGGCAAGGCTGCATTTACTGCCCATCCCTAAAATCAGTGTAACAGTAGTGGGTTGCCATGAACTGCTGCAGTCTTGTGGTGAAGGAGCTCTCACTATGTTGCAGGAGTTCCCCTTCAGCTGCTTCATCAATGATCTTCCCTCTATCACAAGGGCAGAAGTAGGGATGTTGGCCGATAATTGCAGAGTTCATCACCATTTGCAACTCCTCAGATACTGAAGCAATTTGTGCCCGCATGCAGCAAGACCTGGACAGTGTTCAGGCTTGGGTTGGTAAGTGGCAAGTAACATTCACGCCACACAACTGCCAGGCAGTGACCATCTCAAACAAGAGAGAATCTAACTATGCCCCATTGGCATTCAATGGCATTACCATCAGTGAATCCCCCACCATCAATATCCTGGGGATTACCATCAACCAGAAACTTAACTGGACCAGCCATATAAATACTGTGGCTACAAGAGCAGGCCAGAGGCTGGAGCGAGTAGCACACCTCCTGACTCCACAAAACTTGTCCACCATCTACAAGGCACAAGTCAGGAGTGTGATGGAATACTGTCCACTTGCCTGGATGAGTGCAGCTCTTACATTCAAGGAGCTTGACACCATCAGGGGTAAAGCAGCCCACTTCATGTGCACCCCAATCACAGCTTTAAACATCCACTCTCTCCACTGCCGGCACACAGTGGTGAGAGTGTGTACTGTTACGGACAAGAGTTGAAAGTTCCTTTCCCTTTGTTGTCCGTAATCAGTGTGTTTTTGACAAGTAAGATGTATGTATTTTTTAACCCTCGAATGTTTTTGAATAACCAGTAGCACGCTTTTCGTGCGTTTAAATAAAGAGGATTATTTTATTCAGACGTTCACCCTGAAAGTTTTAATGCTATTCCTCTCACTCACTCACTCACTCTCACTCACTCACTCACTCACTCACTCTCACTCACTCACTCACTCACTCACTCACTCACTCACTCACTCACTCACTACACTCTCACTACACTCTCACTACACTCTCACTACACTCTCACTACACTCTCACTCACTCACCACACTCTCACTCTCTCAAGCCATTAAAGAGGATAGTGCACTTTTACCACTTACAACCAAAGGAATAGTTGTAAGTCATGTGATTTTGGCTCATCCTAAAAGGCATGCCTTGCAGGCCCAGTAAAGAAGGAGTTTTCACTCCTGAAGCGTAGTTGGGTGGATTCGATAGCTGGAGTCGTATATCGGAGTTGTTGCAGAATCCTCTCAAAGAGGTGGATTTTTAGCAAGTCATGAAGTTAATTTGTTGTTTCTCATTACTTGTCAGTTTTCTGCACTGGTGGACTTGAAAAGGAACAGGTTTGGAGACCTTAAGATGTTCGAGCCTTCAGCTCTTTTAAAGCATGTTGGTACTGCCTTGTCTGCTTTCTCTGCAGCTGCTTTTTGCTGACTGACCGGGTGCTTGGCGTAATAAGACCCATTATGTTTAGTTTCAGTCATGTGACCACCTGATCAATACTTATGTTGTCTACCCATAAGGATTTGAATTTACAAGCCATTGCTACACAGTGGAGATGGATGGTGGCCATTCACCTCTTTTGATTTAACTGGTTTCTTATAGCTCTCCTTGTTAAGTTTCGAGCTCTGAGACAGTGAGTCTAGGAGTCCATGTTTTGAGTCAGACCACAGATGATAGGAGGTGTGAATCCTGTAATGGTTTTGTCTTGATATGTCCATTCAAGGGAGGCACTCCATCCATGGTCATTCATTTGCAAACGTCACCTGGCCCTCAGCAGACATCTTATGCAGCCCTTTTAATGTTCATTGTAGTTCATTTAAAAAATGGAAACTTTACTTCTAGAAGATTCAGTGTTGAATACGGTTCAGGTTTAAAGTTAGTTATAGGACATGCCTTTACTGGGCATGACAATACCATCTACAACATGCACTGCAGCAACTTGTCAAGCCTCCTCCGACAGCATCTTCCAAAACCATGGCATCTGCCACCTAGAAGCATAAGGGCAGCAGACGCATGGGAACATCACCACCTGCAAGTTCCCCTCCAAGTCACACCATCCTGACTTGGAACTATATCGTCGTTCTTTCACTGTCACTAGGTCAAAATCCTGGAACTCCCTCCCTAAGAGCACTGTGGGTGTACCTACCCCACATAGACTGCAGCGGTTCAAGAAGGTGGCTCACCACCACCACCTCGTTGGCAATTAGGGACAAGCAATAAATGCTGGGCTTGCCAGCAATGCTCACAATCCATGAATGAATACAGAAAAAAAGTTGGGAATTCCATCATTTTGACCTAGCGACGATGAAGGAACGGCTGGTATATTTGTTCAAGTTAGAATGTTGTACTGAGAGACTCAAAGCAAGAATCTAACTTTTTGTGCCTTACTGTGGATGCTACAATTGGCCTCAGGGCCCCAATCAAGAAGGGGGTGGGGGGGGTGGTAGCAACCAGTATTTCTTCTCTTCAGTACTATCTAGTGACTTCTGTTAGAAAAGTGCATGTCTAGATTTTAAAAGAGAGCAGCGTTCTGTTTGTCTGTGATGCCTCACACCATTAAATAGCTGGGCTGATCCATTTGGAATGACAACCTCCAGAGGCTTGCGCCAATGGATTCCTACCAAAACATTTAACAGCCACGTTAGGAGGGGCAGAAAAATATGGGAGGGGTTTAAAATAAAACATCCATCTAACCTGTTCTCTTCTTTGCAGGCACACAGCAACCGGTGAACCTTATGGCCCAAAGCTTTTCAACCATATCCATTAGCTCGCCAACCAATGTGGTGCCTCCACGACCTCCAGGAGCGTCTCCTTTGATGGCTGGCAGTGTGCCAGTGGGCATGGGGATGCCAAACATGATGGGGACTGGTGCCATAGGGATGAATCCTATGGGTATGCCTCACAGTAGTGTGATGAACCAAGGAATGATGGGAATGAACATGGGAATGGCTCCACCTAGCATGGCCATGACCGGTTCCATGGCAATGGGTGTTCCTGCCATGGGTCTCAATGCCAACATGACGCCTGCAATGGTGCAATCCAAGCAAGATGCCTTTGCCAATTTTGCCAACTTTAGTAAATGAGGAGGCTGGAAATATTCCATTAACTAGATGAAGGTGTGAAGGCTGCACAAAATAGTACTTGAAACATGTGAAGATAGGTTGTCTTAAATTTTTATAGCTGTAAAGAACAGGTTTTGTGAAGAATATGGCATATTTTGTATTGGGGTGAAATCTAGTAATTGGCAAGATCTGTGCTATTGATTGTGTATGTCTGTTTCCTAACAGAGGTTCTTCAAGTAAAATTCCTTTCATTGGCATCTTGTTTGCGAGATACACCTGAAAGCCTTTTTAAATGTTGATGAATTTTAACTCTACTGAAATCACAGGGCAGGGAGGATTACATGGGTTGGGCAAAGCGGTTAATATCAAAAATAATTTTTGTACCTATCTTAATGACCTCTAAGTCAGAATCCCAACAAAATCATTAAAATCCAGAGTATAATCATTAAAAGTTTAGTTCTTTACCTGGGCACAATCAGTCTCTCCAGGAGTGCGATAATCAGCTTGTGTATATATCCTTTATATAACAAATGAATGCAAAATTGTTAAAAAGGTCTACGTTTAGGTAGCAAAAAAAACCAAACCCGATTACTGGAATGTAAATAGTTTGGTGATATATTCCAGTCTTAATAGAGGAAATTAATTCTTCCTATCATGAAAATGTCATTATTAATAATAAATGGTAGTGCAGCTTTTTATTCTTTTCCCTCAATTCCCCCTTTCTTTTAAACTGTCTAGTGCTGAAATGCAAATATCAGCTACATATTTCCTATGCAGTGGTGGAAATGTGGGGTAAAGGAAGGGCAGCTCACGTTGGTAATAGGTGAGTGCATTGGTCTCTAGTCACCTTAATCCAACTGTTTTCTGCATGCACACACACAGGTGTGGCCTTTTCTTTCTCTCTCAGCCAAGCAAACCCAGCAAGTGTGCAATACCCAAGACATTCCTCTGCTCTTTGCAGAAACTAGCATTAACGCTAAACTTGCCCTGGTTGCCGAGGTGGCGCAGATGAAACGAGTTCCATTTCTTCCAAAAATGTGTGCACTCAGTCTTTTTTTCCTCTCTCTCTCTGGTTTTTTGAATTTTTTTGCCTTGGTGACTGGTGAATCATGACACAAGTGTTCTGTAATGTTAAAGCCAGGTTATCTGCTTGTTGGATGGGAACTTCATTAAGACACTCGCTGCTGTGATGCAAAAGTCAAACCCTCTACCTACAGTGATTCTTTTTTTCTTTTCCCCAACATCCTGGAGAGGAAAAAAATGTTGTTTCAATTGTACTCACGACCTGTTATGTATGACAGTAAACTATTAATTAAAATCTGTTACTTAAAATCATCTTTTTTTGTGCCCTTTCTCTGACTTTGTATTGGGACTTCGGGAAAAAAAAATCATTGTGGAAGTAAATTTTTTAATGAATAATTCACATTGCCTTAATGACTTTGCATTTGTCCCTTTTCCAACGAAAGACGTTCAGCACTCAAAATTTAAAGAGGGAAGATGCCTTGACCTAGTCTAAACCTTGCCAATTCTCCCATCTACAACATTTATAATTAGGCATAAATTATTGTACTTCAAGTATAGTGTAATGAAAAGTGATTTGTTTCCTAAATAAGAAATGAGAGGCTGTAATTACCAGTCTGCACTTTTTAATCATTCAACAATTCAATGTGTTTGAATTGGAATCAAAGAATAAAAGCTTTCATGTATAGTTACATCAAAATAATCAATGCATGCTTCAGTAGTTTTAAAGCTGTTGGTTGGTTGTTTTTCCTGTAACTACTCCTGAGAGAGATGACCTTTCATGTTGATTGAGATATAAGCTGTTTTTAGTGGGGTTACAAATAACACTAATTCAAAGTTAGGAGGTTTGATATATACAGAGAATTCCGAGGAAGAGTGAAACTTTTGGCTGGCATGCTCCCATTCCAGGTTTAACATTCTGTTTAATTCTTGTCTGGCTGCAAATGTTTCTCCAGTAATAATATTATCCCAGACATTTCAATGAAATGTGCTAGTGAGTAAGCAATTGATTCTCTGGGTATTTCTCTCCCCCAACCCCCTCCACTGGGATTTCAGTAAAGTGGATGATGTGTGTGTGAAGTTCTTGTACTGTGCCCAATTGAACTGGGGGATGGAGAGAGAAGCACCAACCAATACAACTAAGTTTTGTCCTGACAAAGTTGGGCTATCTTTGGAGAGAGTATTTCAATTTGTGTAACACTAAGGTGACTACAGGGCTGTTGTAGGGTGGGGGATGGATGACACAATTTGTGGTGATGCGTTAAAAGCAAGACCACAGATATGTGATTTTCACAGAATTGTGGAATAAAATCCCCAGAGCATCTGAAGAATATGACTTGAATCTCTGGAAATGAATGGTACTGCACAAGATTGCTACAGTGCGATTTTCATTTCCTTTTTGTACTTGTACCAAACCCAATGACGCTAAGAGTCCGAACAAGTTGGCAAGCTAAGTATTCTTGTAGTTATTTGAGGCACTTGCATTTTTTCTCCTGAATATGTAAGGGCAGTCTTCATCACTTCAGTTTTAGCTGTTGACTTGCATTCCTCCTTTCCTTGAGATTTTGGTATTAAAATCAGATATGCTATTTATTTTTAAATGAAAGTTCGGATGGTGAATGGTTTTTATACCAGCTTTTAAAATTAAATGATTTTCAATCAGTGATTTTCATTTATTTGTGATTTAACAAAACATTTCTGCCTACTGTAAGTTTAATTATATAAAACACACTTCTCGCCCTTCAGTATAAATCCATAAATCACAGAATTAGAATATTATTACAGCGCAGTACAGGCCCTTCGGCCCTCGATGTTGCGCCGATCATCTGACCTACACTATTCCATTTACATCCATATGTCTATCCAATGACCACTTAAATGCCCTTAAAGTTGGCGAGTCTACTACTGTTGCAGGCAGGGCGTTCCACGCCCCTACTACTCTCTGCGTAAAGAAACTACCTCTGACATCTGTCCTATATCTTTCACCCCTCAACTTAAAGCTATGTCCCCTCGTGTTTGCCATCCTCATCCGAGGAAAAAGACTCTCACTATCCACCCTATCTAACCCTCTGATTATCTTGTATGTCTCTATTAAGTCACCTCTCCTCCTCCTTCTCTCTAACGAAAACAACCCCAAGTCCCTCAGCCTTTCCTCGTAAGACCTTCCTTCCATACCAGGCAACATCCTAGTAAATCTCCTCTGCACCCTTTCCAAAGCTTCGACATCCTTCCTATAATGCGGTGACCAGAACTGCACGCAATACTCCAGGTGCGGCCTCACCAGAGTTTTGTACAGCTGCATCATGACCCCGTGGCTCTGAAACTCGATCCCCCTACTAATAAAGGCTAACACACCATATGCCTTCTTAACAGCCCTATTAACCTGGGTAGCAACTTTCAGGGATTTATGTACCTGGATACCAAGATCTCTCTGCTCATCTACACTACCAAGAATCTTCCCATTAGCCCAGTACTCTGCATTGCTGTTACTCCTTCCAAAGTGAATCACCTCACACTTCTCCGCATTAAACTCCATTTGCCATCTCTCAGCCCAGCTCTGCAGCCTATCTATGTCCCTCTGTACCCTACAACACCCTTCGACACTATCCACAACTCCACCGACCTTCGTGTCATCCGCAAATTTACTAACCCACCCTTCTACACCCTCATCCAGGTCGTTTATAAAAATGACAAACAGCAGTGGCCCCAAAACAGAACCTTGCGGTACACCACTAGTAACTAAACTCCAGGATGAACATTTGCCATCAACCACCACCCTCTGTCTTCTTTCAGCTAGCCAATTTCTGATCCAAAGCTCTAAATCACCTTCAACCCCATACTTGCGTATTTTCTGCAATAGCCTACCGTGGGGAACCTTATCAAACGCCTTACTGAAATCCATATACACCACATCCACGGCTTTACCCTCATCCACCTGTTTGGTCACCTTCTCGAAAAACTCAATAAGGTTTGTGAGGCACGACCTACCTTTCACAAAACCGTGCTGACTATCGCAAATGAACTTATTCTTTTCAAGATGATTATAAATCCTGTCTCTTATAACCTTTTCCAACATTTTACCCACAACCCAAGTAAGGCTCACAGGTCTATAATTACCAGGGCTGTCTCTACTCCCCTTCTTGAACAAGGGGACAACATTTGCTATCCTCCAGTCCTCCGGCACTACTCCTGTCGACAATGACGACTTGAAGATCAACAACAACGGCTTTGCAATCTCCTCCCTGGCTTCCCAGAGAATCCTAGGATAAATCCCATCTGGCCCACATTCTCTGCATGTGTATAGAATTCAAAAGTACGATCAAGAGTAGTGATGTTTAACATGGCATGTTGCATCTGAAATGTTTGCTACCACCTGGTTCCCTCACCAACTCAACAATCCCTAAATGCCAAATTATGTTCAAGTCTTGAATATTTTTGTAATAAGGCAAAGCTCTTCTTGCACCCCTCGTACCCTTAAGACAAAATGAGAAAATTTGACATGTCTTCTTACTACTAGTACTATTGATACTCTGAATTGTCATCTGTTTTGTCTTTTAACTTGATTTCAGTTAAATAACACAAGCCTTTTGTGTGTTGTCCTTTACTCGACCCTTTAATCAGATCTCCATGTAGAAAACATTACATTTCTAAATGGAAAGGTATTAAAACTAAGAACTTTATTTCCTAAACTTCAAGAATGAAACTGTTGGGGTATAGACAATGGATTTTAACAGCAGCAGTAGTGTCATGGAAGCCCAGGAAGGAGGAGAAAATAAAGATAGTCCCTCCCTGGACAGCTCCTCTTTCCCTCCGTATGTTACAGCAGAAATCTGCAAGCAAGTTAACCTCTCAGGGTGTGTACAACCAAAGAAATGTCCTACCAGCACCAGATAAAAATGAAATTTTGTGCAAAAATATACACCCCAACAGCATCCATATCCAGGTATAATAGCCATGTTTGCACTCCAGCTAGCTGTCCTTTCACCCTGCAATCATGGTGGCTGGGTGCAATGTCACTGCATCAACATGCCAGTAAGCTTCATGTTAATGTAAATACTGGTTAAGGAAAACTGATTTCACATAAACCAGTATAAAATTCTGAATCTGAAATAAAAACTCTGTTGGAAATGTATCCAAGGCTGGTCTGCATCAGACAGGTAATGTTCAAGGTGCAGATCTGATCGTCTTCCCAAGATATAACTCTGTCTGTCAGTGTAGAATGACTTGCTGTGCATTCATGTTCTATCAGACCCTGGCCTGTTAATTTTGTCTCAGGGCTAAACTCAAAAACTCCAAAGTGTATTTTATTGATTTCTAAGTCCTCTACACTCTTCCATGAAATGCAAATGGCACATCAGGATCTTTCTGTAATATTTTAGCCTGAAGCAACATTCAGGTGATGTTTATCACCTTTTACTACTTGACATTTAGTTGGGCCAGTCACTGAGAAATAGGATTTTAAAAATCCCTGCCATCTGACACAAAGCTCAGTAATCAACCAGCTCTTAAATTGGATGCTGTAATGGGCACGATACTCGTAGAGAGGCAAATATGTTGAGAACTGGACTGGTTACATTTACCATCTGGTATCCCTGCAGCTGGCAACCTAATGAACATGCACCTGCTCAAAAAGGAACGAGTTCATTAATAATCTAGTACCGAAAGGAAAAATAGCTTTGTCAGCCATTACTCGGATTGGAGTTAACAAAGTGTAAATCATCACTTAAATTGAAATGAAGTGGTGAATTAGCAGTTGAGAACTTTTTGGATAGATGAAATGTTTCTGTAGTTTACTAACAGTGCAGAAAAAACTTTTTTCCCCCTCCCACTCCTCTGAAGACATTGACCAAGCTGCAACTCCCTAGTACGTGACACCTCCTGCCCCTGCCACCACTTGTATAGTCTCATTGAGCTACAGCTCCACCCCCACTCACAATATGGTCACACTGAGCTGTAGCCCAAGACCCCGGTACTGTCACATCAAGTTGCAACATTCCAGTTCCTGACTCACTATGATGCTATCTACATAAGATATTGCAGTTAGCATACCAATAAAATTTGTCACCACTGAACTTATTTTGTGCACTGGAACAGAAATATCTTAGAAAAACATGTAGTTGTACCCAAATCCATATGTGACAACTAATAAGACAGTAGGGGTTGGATTTTCAAATGCCGTGGGTTGAGGACTGGGTGCAGGCACTATTTGAAAATCATGGTCCTGGAGGTTGTCTATGGAACCCGAAAGCTCTGGGCTAGTCCATAACTTTCAATGTGGCTGGTGGGGGTGGGGGGGGCTGATGAAGGGGAATGGGGGAACCCACTCACCTCCAATTAAGCTCATGGAAGTGCTTATTAGGGGGCTGCCGGGGTGCCCTACACTGCAATTTTCAATTGGGATTCTGGTGAGCCTGACCACTCCGATGCACGATAGTGCACAGCTGTCAGGCTCACAGTGGGCGGAGGGCAAACTTTACTGTTGGAAGATGAAATGTTTTGGGCCCACGGGTATCTTGCACCAGACAAAGGTAGGACATTTTTAAAATTATCTTTGAAAGCGCTGCCTCACTTTATTCTGCTGGCCCTTCAAGGAGCCATTATGGCTGTCGCCTGCCTTTGCCACTCTCGCTCTGCAGGCAGCTCCCACCTCCTGCAGACTTGGTGCTACAGATTGGGCACAGCTTGTCTTCTGCCCAATTAGGGCATTAATATTTAAAGATCACGTTACGTTAGCAACACAGCTATGGCACAGGGTCGGGACCCAGAAATCATCTGGGTGGTGGTTCCTGACCCTGTCTTGACAATTCAGCCCCAGCAGTCACCTCTCATTGCTCTTTCCACTGATGGAACTGTTAACACCAGTACCTCAGCCTACTGTTAGCTCATTTAAAAGGCTGGCTCCAGGACAGAATGTGGTTTAACTGCACTGTTTCTCTGGCTAATTGGACATATAGTGGTCTGTAAGTTCCATATGCCCACTATACTGAAATCCTAGGGATAACACATTAACAGCCCAGCTTAGAGTTGGATGTTAATATATTGTGTTTGAGGAATCTGCCACCCTGGAAACAAGGA
Source organism: Heterodontus francisci (assembly GCF_036365525.1). NCBI lineage: Eukaryota > Metazoa > Chordata > Chondrichthyes > Heterodontiformes > Heterodontidae > Heterodontus > Heterodontus francisci. The sequence goes on from NC_090382.1 coordinate 25,032,001, forward strand.
CACTCTATAACTCAGCTTTCCAAGTCTGCTTGGGCACCAAATGGCTGCAGAATCTTGCATGCTTTCAGAGGCACATTAGTGCAAGAATGACCCAATTAGTTAAATAAGTAATCGACTATCAAGAGGGAAATGTCATATTCCATTTAAATTAAGAACCACTGAAATGCTATTAAAAGCTATATAGTACATTAAGACTTTGATTTGCATTGCAATAGTATTTCAGATTTTAATGTTGTGCTGGAAGACTCTGCACAGGCAATGGCTCAGTATGGATGTTACTTTTTTTTTCCAAGGAAAATTTATTTCTTCCATTTATATGAAACTATTCAAATCAATCTGGTAATCAGAGCTGTTTCCAGCTGAATCAAGGCAGGTTAAGCTGAGAAAAGAGGATTCTTTCCTCTTTTATCGAGGCAAATGGACATGTAAGTTCTCAGCACTTGTGATTTTTCATCTAGCTGAAAGGATCGTGCAGTTGGAGTGCTGGCCAGAGGTTACATAAGATCTTTCAGCTATCTGACCTGGTAGGAGTGATGAGGTACTTGGGATAGTTTCCCACAAATAGCTTCCTTCTGAGCTGTAATCTTACCCCCACACCCTCCCCCGGCCCACCCTACTTAAACAGTTTCCCTCTAATATACCCTATAAAATGTCCCATTAACATTCTGGGTCTGAGCGCAATCATAGCTTCTCCACATAGCCAAAAATCCCTCAATCCTGATGCCATTCTAGTAAATCTATTCTGCAACCCCTCTAAGGTCTTGGCATCCTTCCTAAAGTGTGGTGGTTAAAACTGAACACCATAGGCCAGTTGAGGCCTAACCAGTGATTGATAAAGATTTAGCATAACTTCCTTGATTTTGTACTTTGTATTTACAAATCCCATATGCTTCCTAATTCTGTGATTCTCAACTTGTCCAGCCACGTTCAAAGATTTGTGAATTTTAACCAGTTTTGGCTGTACAAATATGCTCTTCATTGGAAATCTGTGGCCATGAACCCTTGTTAGCAGTGTTAGAGTGTTTGGCCATTATTAAAAACTGCTGAGGTTCAAGGAATTTCAGCTCAAAGTGCCTTTGTGTATTTTTTTTTAATTCCCAGGATATAGGTGACATCAGCAAGGCTGCATTTGTTACCCAACCCCAGTTTGTACTTTCTGGGTCACTGCACAAGGTAGACTGGGCAGGTTCCCTTCCATGAAAAACATTAGAGCTCCAGTTGTGTTGTTAGTGACAATTTGGTGTAAGTTCACGAACTACCAAATTTACTGAATCGGTGGGATCTGAATTTTCCCTCTGGGTCCGATAACCACCCATCATATCAGATAAGGCAGTGAGTGTAGCAGCTGAGTTCACTGGCAGCAATATCACAGCTGGCATCCCCACACATACACTTCCAGGGGTAGGGAGGGCACTGGATAGCGAGAAGCAGCCAGAACCCTGGCTGATTTATTTTTCCCAACCCAAAACCATAGTATCCCAACTAAGATTAACTAATACAACACAGAGTAGGACTTAAAATAAGGCTGTCCTGGTGCGGGTCATTTATTAGTGCACAGTACCCTTGCCCACCAGGGGGAAATTAGACTATTTTCTCAATAGGTATACAGCGGCATAGAAAAGGACACAGACTAACCAGGTTTCAGGATGAATTGGACACAGTTCTGCACGTTGTTGACGCTTTGTTCCAATATTAAACCTTGGGTTTTGGCACTGGGCTACTCTGCTTTGTAGCAGTCAATAAGTGATGTCACTCACTGCACGAAACTGGCTACAACATCAATCCAATGACAGAATGGAACAGAAAATCTCACAGCACCCCCAACTTCAAAAGAGGGAGAGTAAAATGGCAATTTAGATTTAACATTTTTTTTGCAGAATGAGTTGTGGCAGTGGGCAATCAACAAATCCAAAACTTGGATAAGTATCTGCAGGAAAAATGATATCTGGCTGAGAGATATCATACGATGATTCCTGGACACCAGATAGACTACCAGGGTCAGTAATTATCCTCTATATTCGTGTGCATGTTAATAAAGTCATTATTGGATGGGAGGCTCTTTATACTAGATGGTATCATCTCATTCACCACCACTTTCAATCACGAGTGATGCAAATTCCTCAATCTCCAGGTTGCTTGCAATGTATTAAACAAAAATAACCTATATAACTGCACCCCCACCCACTGCCACTAAGTATTTCATCCTTTTTGCATTTGAGAAGTACTGTCCTGTAACTATCCTTTGCAATAACAGCTCAGCTTCCTCAGTCAGATATAGCTTAACATACAAAACTTTTCAATTTCCGCACCAAGTCTCATGGAACAGAAAATCTCAAACCCACTGCACACATTAATACAATGTTGCTTCTTCCTTGGCCAAATGTGACCTTTGCTCACAGCATACGCAGCCTGGAATCTTTTAACAACCCTATTTTAGTCATTGTAGACTGAAGACTACAAGAAACACTGCCACTACTTGGTGATGACCAACTACATGGCATATTTTGTCCCATTTCTAACATTTTGAAATGAGGCATTTACTGGAGTACTGCAATCAGAGATGGCAAAACACACGCCATTTAATCCAGTCACCTAGGCAATTTAATATTGAGAAATATAGCCAGGTAATGCAGCAGCTCCATCTAACTGCTGCCAGCCAGAAAAACATTTTGTCAGCGTACTATCAGGTTCCTGCTAAGGCAGAATTAACCACCAAAATGAGGCAATTCAGAAACCTGAAAATGACAAATCAAAAATCCATTTGGTAGAAATTCCGCTCAAACACACAATCAATTCAGATTTCATTTTATTTCCTGTAAATAGCCAGATTTCCAGGCTGTTAAAGTTTTGTGCAGAACAAATGTGTTTGCTGATCTGGCCTGCAAATTACTTTGTTGGTATGATACTCCACGAAGGTCCAATGTGTCGAGGACTGGAGTGGTTGGCAAATTGTCCCACACTCACTCTGTCTTCATCACTGCATTAAACTGATCAGTAAGATATTCTCTCCCCGGATGAAGAGTTGTTTCACGTGTCTTTGAGAAACCTGCTGATAATCCACCCTAGGTTGGGCTTTCATTTTCCGTTTCTTTTTCTCCCCCGTAGGGGTCCTCAGCTCCAAATTTGTTTGTTCGGAGTTCCTCTTTGATCGATCAAGATCTACAGCTTCACTCTGTGCAGAGAAGTTTAAGGTATCTGGGGTTACCTGCACAGGTTCTGTTTCAACAACACAACTCAGACTTTTGCTGTCATCCAGTTCAGCTCTACCATCCTCAAACCTCTTGGATAAACAGCTGGTTTGTTCCATAGTCATGGCACAGGTTCCCTCACCCATAGATCCTTCTTGGAGTTTAAGGCGGTCAAAAAGCTGCATTTCAAAACAAATATAGTGAACACATTATAATGTGCATAGTGCCTAAAGACAATCATAATAGAGCCAAATAATAAACTAAATATAGCATGGGTTAAATACATAAAACTCCTACATATGCCATCAAACACTCCCAGGTCAGGTACAGCACAGTGTAACTCTGACGACATTGCATCACTCATCTATCTCCAGAAGCTGGAGGACTACATTTGCAACTTGCTTTTGTTACTTTTTGTTTAAGCTTTCTATATTTCCCTGTACATTGTATATTTGTTTAAAACACCAATAAAGTTGTTTTTCTGTTTTAAAAAAAAAACAGTTTAGATAAGAGAAAAGCTCCTTCTACACTGTCCTATCCAACACTCCCAGGACAAGTACAGCACACGTCAGACACAGAGAAATGCTTCTCTACCCTCCCAGAGAATGAGCCTCAGCACATAGTTTACCAAATCACAGCTTTAACAGAATCATAGAGTCATATATGGCATAGAAGGAGGCCATTCGGCCCATCTAGTCCATGCTGGCTCTCCACATTGCAATCCAATTAGTCCCACTCCCCCGCTCAATCCCCGTAGCCCAAGTTTATTTCCTTCAACTGCCCATCTAATTTCCTTTTGAAACATTCATCTCTGCTTCCACCACCCTTTTGGGCAGAGTTTTCCAAGTCGGCACAGTGGTTAGCACAGCTCCAGCGACCCTGGTTCAGTTCTGGGTACTGCATGTGTTTCCGGTGGGTGCTCCGGTTTCCTCCCACCTCCAAAAGACTTGCAGGTTCATAGGTAAATTGCCCCTAGTGTAGGTAGGTGATAGGAGAACGGTGGGGATGTGGTAGAGAATGTGGGATTAATGTAGGATTAGTATAAATGGGTGGTTGTTGGTCGGCACAGACTCGGTGGGCCGAAGGGCCTGTTTCAGTGCTGTATCTCTAAATATAAAAAAATAAAATTACCACTCACTGCGTAAAAAAATTTCTTCCTCACATTCTCCCTGCACCTCTTCTCCAAAACCTTAAATCTGTGCCCCTAGTCCTTGCACCATCAGTTAATGGGAACAGTTTTTAATTGCCTAAATTATCTAAGCCTGTCATAATCCTGTACACCTCTATCAAGTCACCCCTCACTTTGCTCCAGGGAGAACCACTACAGCTTTTCCAATCTAACCTTGTAGCTAAAATCCCTCATACCTGGAACCACTCTGGTAAATCTCCTTTGCACTCTTTTAAGGTCCCTCACATCCTTCCTAAAGTGTGGTGACCAGAACTGGATGCAATACTCTAGTTGAGACCTAATCACAGCTTTATAAAGGTTCAGCATAACTTCCCTGCTTTTCTACTCTATGTCTCTATTTATGAAGCCTAAGATCCCATATACTTTGCTAACCACTCTCTCAATATGTCCTGCCACCTTCAAAGATCGATGCACATGCATCCCCAGATCCCTCTGTTCCTGCACACTCTTTAGAACTGTGCCATTAAGTCTATATTTCTTCACCCTATCTCTTCTCCAAAATGCATCACCTCACACTTGTCTGCCCAATCTGCTAGTCTATCCGTCTGTTGCAGGCAGTTCATATCATCCTCACTGACACTCCTCCAATTTTGGTATCATTTGAAAATTTTGAAATCCTAGTCTGTATTCCAAGATTCATATATAGCAAAAAAAGCAGTGGTCCCAGCACTGAGCCTTGGGGGGACACCACTGTCCACCATCCTCCAGTCTGAAAAACAACCATTTACCACGACTCGCTGTTTTCTGTCCTTGACCCATTTTTTTTAATTCCATACCATGAGTCTCAATTTTGGTAATCATCCTCTAGTGCGGTACTTTATCAAATGCTTTTTTAAAAATCCACATAGACAACATCCACCGCATTCCCTTCATCAACTTTCTCCGTTATTTCATCAAAAAATTCAAATAGATTAGTCAAGCATGATCTGCCATTTACAAATCCCTGCTGGCACTCCTTAATTAACTCAAACCTCCCCAAGTACCTGCTGATTTTTTTCCCTGGTTAATATTTCTAAAACTTTACCCACCACTGATGTTAAACTAACTGGCCTATGGACTATCCTTACACCCTTTCTTGAATAAGGATGTCACTTTTGCCACTCTCCAATCCTCTGGCATCTCCCCCATATCTAGGAAAGATTGGAAGATTATGGCAAGCACTTTCACTACCTCCACTCCCACTTCCTGTGGAAACAGGAATGCAAGCCATCCGAACTAGGTGACTTATCTGCCCCAAGCATATCCAGCCTTTTTAGTATATCACCCCATCTATTGCCTCTACTCTCTCCGCTTCTTCTAGTATTTTGTCAGATTCCTCTTCCATCGATACAAAGTACTCATTAAATGTTCTAGCTTTGCTCTGCGCCTCTAAGCATATTACCATCCTCTTTGCCCCCAATAGGCCCCACTCCACGTCTTACTATCCGCTTACTATTTTCATGCCGGTAGAAGATTTTTGGGTCCCCTTTTATGTTGACTGCCATTCTATTTTCATATTCTCTTTGTCAGTCTAATTTTCTTTTTCACCTCCCCTTGCAACTTACTTTATTTGTCCTGGTTCTCACTTGAGAATTCACCTGACAGGCATCACATACCCTTTTTTTTTGGTTTCATCATGCAAGGAGCCTGGTTTTTGGTTCCCCTACCTTTCACCCTTGTTGGAATGTACGTAGCCTGTTCCTAAAGCATCTCTTCCTTAAAGATAACCCATCGTTCTGTTACAGCTTTTCCTGTCAGTCTTTGGTTCCATTTTATTCTGGCTAGATCCCTTCACATCACATTGAAATTAGCCCTCTGCCAACCTAGACGTGCCAGCTTATAGCATTCCTTGCTTTTCTACATTACTAGTCTAAACCTAGTGCTCCCCCACAGACACTTGGTCCATTTGGCCCATCTCATTTCCCAGCACCAGATCCAGCAATGTCTCCTTTCCAGTTGGGCCGAGAACATACTGATCAAGGAGGTTCTCCTGAACACAATCCAGAAATTCCTCCCCCCCTTTCCCTTTACTCTAAAATTATCCCAATCAATATTTGGGTAATTGAAGTCCCCCAATATCACCATTCTATAGTTCTTGCACATCTCCGATTCCCCTGCAGATTTTCCCCTCTAATCTCTATTTGGAGGCCTATAGAATACCCCTAGTAGCATGATCAATACGCTTTATGCTTCTCAACTTTAACCAAATAGATTCTGTCTTTGCTCCCTCAAGGTCATCCTCTTTCCAACACTACAATGTCTTCCCTAATCAGTACTGCCACCCCACTTCCCTTTTTTCCTTCTCTATCTTTTCTGAACACTATATATCCTTGTATATTAAGTGCCCAGTCCTCACCATTTTTAAGCCATGTTTCCGTTAGTGCTACTACATCATATTCCCATACTGCTATTTGTGTTTGTAGCTCACTAACCTTATTTAGCACATTTTGTACCTTTACATATATGCATTGTAATCCTGTATTTCCTTGTAGCCCTTCTCAGTCTGCTCCTAGCTAATATCTAGTACTGTCCAACACATACATTATGCACCTTATTCTTCTTTTCTACTTCTATATGCTGGTGCTCACCCTCCTGCCAATTTAGATTAAATCCTCCCCAACCACACTAGTGAACCTCCCCGCGAGGACATTGGTCTCAATGTAGTCAAAGTAATGTCGTTAAAATGTTTGTTTAATGCTGAAATTGCACTATGTGAAACAGTGACCTGAAACATTAACTTGGTTTTTCTCTCCAGATTCTGCCTGACCTGCTGAGTATCTCCAGTATTTTGGATCAGCTTAACCTTCCATTCCTTCCTGTCATATATTTATTTAGCTTTCCCTTAAATAGCGTCCTTAGGATGGGAAGGAGTGCGATCATCCAGGGCTCCCACTACTGATTATTCTGTAGTACCTCCTGCTTGAGGGGAAATGCAGGGCGGTGGTCATGTTGCACTCACTGTATGCTCACAAATTGGAACAGGCAATTGGTGCCTGGGGGAGGGGAGAGGAGGAGGAAATTTGGAGCAAAAAGTCTTAAGAGTAATTTTTCTTTCCAAATAGCATCATGAGCAGAGACAGTCAATGATTTCGAAGGAAGCTGGATGGGCGTTTTTTTTTTAAGAACATTACAGCGCAGTACAGGCCCTTCGGCCCTCGATGTTGCGCCAACCATCTGACCTACACTATTCCATTTTCATCCATATGTCTATCCAATGACATTTGAAGGAAATAAACTTGCAGGACTACGGGGATCAACCGGGCAATGGAACTGATTGCATGGCGGAAGGCGGTATGGATTCATGAGCCGAATGACCTCCTTCTATGCTGTAAATAACTCACGACAAGCATTCTACTTACCCTGCTAACGGTTAAAGCTGGTTCATTGTAAAAGGCTTTCCCAAGGATGGGTTTTCTGAAGGTCTCATCCACATCAACAAGTGCCTGGAATAATGGTGGCAGATAAGACAAATTAAGACAGATTGAGTGCGGCATCTCACCTGGTTGGGTGTTCACCAAAATCCTGGAATACAAGGAAACGGTGATATCACCCTCATTCTGCTAAACTGGTATTTGGACAGGTGCTGTATGAATCGCAGTGGTATTACAGTCAATTACATCAGCTTGGCATTGATGCAAAGAAGTTTCGGCTTCTCATCAATTTGGAGCCAGCAATGTAACGTAAGGTGGCAATGAAAAGGCAAAAGACAAGGAAAGCCACACAACCCATCTTATGTTATTGTTCCCAAAAATCTTTCAATACTGTCCCCCAACTCCATCCACCCACAGCATCTATCCAAGAGTTCATTCCCTGTGTTGATCATTTTTAGTGCAAAGAAGCACTTTCTGGCATCAGTTCTAAACCTGCCTTTCACTGGTCTGAAACCATGTCCCTCATTCTACATGCAGTTCACTTTCCAGTCATTTCTTAAATTTATGCATCTATTCCAGTCACCTCCTTTCATTGATGAAATGCCCAGATTGCTCTGATGCTGGGGATCAGCCTTGTGAGCCTCCTCTGAGCTACCTCCATGGTTTGTGTCTGAAGTGACCAAGCGGGACAGGTTACACCCGGGCAAGACTGGAACCGGGGCACTTGCTAGTGCTGTCGGGGAGGATTTGAACTAGAATGGTAATGGGATGGGAACCTGAGTGGGGAGACTGAGGAGGAAGAAACAAGGATAGAAATGAAAGACAGGAAACAAAAAGACAGAAGTGGAAGGCATAGAAATCAAGGGCAAGAAACAAATAGGGCCACAGTGAGAAATAATGCTAAGATGACCAAGAATGTTAAAAAGACAAGCCTAAAGGCATTGTGTCTCAGTGCGCAAAGTATTCACAATAATGTAGGGGAATTAACCATGCAAATAGATGTAAATGGATATGATACAGTTGCGATTACGGAAACATGGCTGCAGGGTGGCCAAGGATGGGAACTGAACATCCAAGGGTATTCAATATTTAGGAAGGACAGGCAAAAAGGGGAAGGAGGTGGAGTAGCATTGTTAGTAAAAGAGGAAATCAATACAATAACGAGGAAGGATATTAGCTCAGAGAATCCTGATGTTGAATCTGTATGGGTGGAGCTAAGAAACACCAAGGGGCAGAAAACATTGGTGGGGTTGTATATAGACCCCCAAACAGCAGTAGACATGTAGAGGATGGCATTAAACAGGAAATTTGATGCGCATGCAATAAGGGTGCAACTGTAATTATGGATGACATAAATCTACATATAGATTGGGCAAACCAAATTAGCAATAATACTATAGAAGAGGAATTCCTGGAGTGCGTACGTGATGGTTTTTTTGGACCAATATATTGAGGAACCAACTAGAGAACAGACTGGGTATTGTGTAATGAGAAAGAATTAGTTAACAATCTTGTTGTGCGGGTTCCCTTTGGGAAGAGTGACCATAACATGGTAGAATTCTTCATTAAGATGGAGAATGAGAGAGTTGATTCCAAGACGAGGGTCCTGAATCTAAATAAAGGAAACTATGAATGTGCGAGGCGCAAGTTGGCTATGATAGATTGGGGTATGTTACTTAAAGGGTTGACAGTGAATAGGCAATGGCTAGCATTTAAAGAGCACATGGATGAATTACAATAATTGTTCATTCCTGTCTGCCGCAAAAATAAAACAGGAAGGGTAGCTCAACCGTGGCTTACAAAAGAAATTAGGGATAGTATCAGATCCGAGGAGGAGAAATATAAAATGGCTAGAACAAGCAGCACACCTGAGGATTGAGAGCAGTTCAGAATTCAGCAAAGGAGGACAAAGGGATTGATTAAGGGGAAAATAAAATATGAGAGTAAGCTTGCAGAGAACATAAAAACTGACTGTAAAACATTCTATAGATATGTGAAGAGAAAAAGATTAGTGAAGACAAATGTGGGTCCCTTACAGGGGAATTTATAATGGGGAACAAAGAAATGGCAGAACAATTAAATACATACTTTGGTTCTGTCTTCACAAAGGAGGACACAAATTACCTCCCAGAAATGTTGGGGAGCATAGGGTCTAGTGAGGAGGAACTGTATGAAATCAGTATTAGTAGGGAAATGGTGTTAGGGAAATTGATGTAATTGAAGGCCGATAAATCCCTAAGCCTGATAATCTACATCCCAGAGTACTTAAGGAAGTGGCCCCAGAAATAGTAGATGCATTGCTGGTCATTTTCCAAAATTCTACAGACTCTGGAATAGTTCCAACGGATTGGAGGGTAGCTAATGTAACCCCACTATTTAAAAAAGGAGCTAGAGAGAAAATAGGGAATTATAGACCGGTTAGCCTGACATCAGTAGTGGGGAAAATGCTAGAGTCCATTATAAAAGAGAAAACAATGACATGATCGGACAAAGTCAACATGGATTTACGAAACGGAAATTATGCTCGACAAATCTACTGGAATTTTTTGGGTATGTAACTAGTAGAATAGATAAGGGAGTGGTATATTTGGACTTTCAGAAAACTTTCGATAAGGTCCCACATAAGAGATTAGCATGCAAAATTAAAGCACATGGGATTGGGGGTAAGGAGCTGACATGGATAGAGAACTGGTTGGCAGACGAGAAACAAAGAGTAGGAATAAACTGGTCTTTGTCTGAATGGCAGGCAGTGACTAGTGGGGTACCGCAGGGATCAGTGCTAGGACCCCAGCAATATATATCAATGATATAGATGAGGGAATTAAATGTAATATATCCAAGTTTGCAGATGACACAAAGCTGGGTGGGAATGCGAGCTGTGAGGAGGATGCTGAGAAGCTCCAGTGTGATTTGGACAGGTTGAGTGAGTGGGCAAATACATGGCAGATGCAGTATAATGTGGATAAATGTGAGGTTATCCACTTTGGTGGCAAAAACAGAAAGGCAGATTATCAGAACTGCGATAGATTGGGAAAGGGGGAGGTGCAGCGAGACCTGGGTGTCCTTGTGCACCAGTCACTGAAAGTAAGCACGCAGCTGCAGCAGGCAGTTAAGGTGGTAAATGGTATGTTGGCCTTCATAGCGAGTAGATTCGAGTACAGCAACAAGGATATCTTACTGCAATTATACAAGGCCTTGGTGAGACCATATCTGGAGTAGTGTGTGCAGTTTTGGTCTCCTTACCCGAGGAAGGATGTTCTTGCTGTGGAGCGAGTGCAGCGAAGGCTCACCAGACTGTTTCCTGGGATGGCAGAATTGACGTATGAAAAGAGATTGGGTTGATTAGGCTTGTATTCGCTGGAGTTTAGAAGAATGAGGGGATCTCATAGAACCCTACAAAACAGGACTGGACAGACTAGATGCAGGAAGGATGTTCCTGATGGCGGGGGAGTCCAGGACCAGGGGTCACAGTCTAAGGATAAGGGGTAAGCCATTTAGGACTGAGATGAGGAAAGATTTCTTCACCCAGAGAGTGGTGAACCTGTGGAATTCTCTACCACGGAAAGCAGTTGAGTCAAATCATTAAATATATTCAAGAAAGAGTTAGATATAGTTCTTATGGCTAATGGGATCAAGGGATATGGTGCGAAAGCCGGAACAGGTTACTGAGTTTGGATGATCAGCCATGATCATATTGAATGAAGGAGCAGGCTCGAAGGGCCGAATGGCCCACTCCTGCTCCTATTTTCTATGTTTCTAAATGGACAATACTCAAGGTGTGGTCTTGAGTTTCTTGTTCCTGATCACTGTATTCGGTGGCTCCTGCTGGAAGCTGCAAAAGCATGGATGCTGGGTGAGGACTAGACTGGGCTCAGCTGTGTAGCTTTCAGTTAAAATAGCCTGGCAACACCGACTGTTACAAAATAGCCACTTGGGTGAGGCACTGGAGAAAGCCTGTGGAACATGTGGATTGGAAACTTCAGGAAGATTAAAAATTGGGAAGGGACAGGTGTTGGGTTCTGAATGTTTGAGAATCTTACAACTTTGACTCAATCTTTGTGCAAGGTGCAGTGCGAAAGGGGTATTTGCTTACAGCATTCATTACCATGTTCCAGAACTTGTCGAATGTCACTAAGAATCCTGAGCAAACGCCCCGCAGTCCTTTGAAAGTCCGAATGTGGACACTGATCTTTATCCTGTCCTGTACGCAGCGATTCAATTCACCCAGAGGGCTGCCTTCATGAACTATGCACAAAATAAAACATTCCCAGTTATCAACATGGCAGAGGGCAGGGCAACAGAAAAGAATAAAAAGACTGCATAACTGATTGCTGCCACTGGAGGTCACCAGTGCTGCATTTGTCCCACTGTAGCACCAGCCTTTAACAATACAGCAAGGATACCTCCCCCATTCAAAAAAACAACAGATCGGACAGGGGTTCTTGCTGGTTGAACCATGCAGATCACAAAGGGCGTGCCTTCAATCTCCAGTTAACTAGAGTGACAGTAAGACCTACAACTTGTCTCAGTGACCCTCGGCAAGTTACAGGCAAAACAATGAGCACTGTTCCTCCGCTGATGGTGAGTGATGGGGAAACGTGCGAACAGGAGGGCTTTAAGCCCCTCGATTTTGCTTAGTAGTTCAATTGGATTGTGGCTGACCTGTAGCTCAACTCCATTTATCTACCTTTACTCCATATTTCTTAACACCCTTACCCAATATAAATCTATTAATCTCAGTCTTGAAAATTTCAATTCACCATTAATGTCTATCTACAGTCTTTTGCCTGACAAATACAAATACTGAGCTACAAACCAATCATAACTTGACATTGGCAGTTGCCTGGCACAACCGACATATATACAGGCAAGTTACCCTTTTGTTAACTAAGTGTGCAAGTTGATAGCAATATTATTCAAGATTATGTTAAGTGTGTGCTGGCTTATGGGGAACTATCTGGAATAGGGGACTATTTGCAAAGAAATATTGTTCAGAATCCAAGTGTGCATTGTAAGACCCATAACTGGTTACACTATCTATTAAAGGAACGGATTTGATGGGCCAAATATACGACGTAGACAATAGATGCGAGAGAAATGAAATGTTGGAGCCTTCTTCGGAAGGAGATGGGAAGAGATAAAGACGGAAAGACTTAAAAGGGATATTTTAAAATCAGAATGAAAAGAATTTGTATTTAACATAGCACATTTCACATCCTCAGAATGGCCCAAAGTAGTCCACAGCCAATCCTTCACTTTGAAAGGGCAGTCACTGTTGTTTTGCAGGGGAACACGCACCGATTTGTGTACAAGATCCCACAAACAGTATTAGGATAAACCACCAGATCATCTGCTTTTGGCGGTGCTTTGAGAGAATGAATGTTGGTCACAACACCAGGAGAATTCCCTTGCCGTTTGATGTCCAAGAGATTAGGCAGATGGGACCTCAGCTGAAAGATAACTAGAAAACTACCCTGAAGCGTCAGCCTAGATTATCTATGTCTTTCTGACTCAGAGGTGAGATTTCTACCAACTAAGCCACAGTGACACAATTCCAAAAATATACCGTGATCTAGAAATCTAATTGCTATGGTTTAGATTTTCAATTAACAAATATATGCTTTAACAAGATGGGAATAAACTGTTGGCATAAACTATTAAAACAAGCATACTCGCTCTTGCCATACTACATGCATACCTCTTGTTGACCAATAACGAAGCAGCCCTGACGGCGGTCATGGAGGTATCCATGGCCAACAACATACTGCGCTCCTGGCTGGAGGAGGCGAGCTGCTCCTACAGAGAAACAAAGAGCAAAAGTCAGGGCTTCGTGATCAACACACCTCTCTCTCTCATACACACACACACACATCACAGACATGCACTCAGTCTCTCATACACAGTTTAAGAGCAAAGCACTAAGGGCCAACCACTGAGTATTATTTCAGTTAATAGCATCTTTATCTCACTGTACTCCCCTCCTGAAGGTACCAAGTAATGGACCACTGGTGTGCCAACCCTCCGATACCTTACCCGAGTAGCTGTTATTTACGTGCTGAGACAGCGAGTTGCTGAATGTTGGGAACCGAATCTAATCCAGTCCTCACCCAAAATTTTCCTTCTCCCCAGCCTGGGTGCTGAGGCCAACTTCAATGCTTCAGGCTGAAATCACTAAACTCAGAGATTTAGTGGGGGGTGGGCAGGGAAGAGGAAGAAATCAAACCTGTAACATACCTGCTGTGAGGCCCAGTACATATGGCGTGCAGACACCAACTAAGCCTTTGGGAAAAAGCTATCAATAACTTCCTAACACTTCTAGTCAATGTTATATAAATGAGTAAAGAGCTCTAAGTTTGGGATGAGAACCTCTTGTTCATTAAGTGACCAATCAGGATTGCATCAGAGCTTTATTCTTCCACTGAAAATAGCAGGGCCACAAATTTGGATTTGAAAGTCGTGTCAATGGGATAGAGTAGGGACACAGCACAGTATTAAAGTATGAGTAATGGTGGTGAGAATCACAAAGCATTCATGTTCACTGGGCAAAAAGAGTAATGATTGCTATGACAAACTAGGCACCAATCTGTCAAATATATCTCGTGAAATCAAAATAGTTTTACTGAGTTTTAGGATACAAAGATTAATGCATCACAGTCTTCCTGCCATCACGAGGATTTGACATGGCTTATATGTGCATTTAGCTTTTATACTGTAATACTGGGTACATTTCAGGGTTATTAATAACAACTTAATATAGCAGCTTTAACATAAAATATCACAAGGCACTTCACAAGAGCATTATGTAATGGAGTTTGAGCGTGCACTGCTACCTGAATAGTATAACTGTTGAATGTATTGCTAGGCACCGACTTTGGGATTCAAAGCTTGTGTTTTTTTGTGAGACAGTCATTTACTGGAAAAGAAAACAAAGCTTGAGAGTTCTGGGGAAATCAGAATTGGGTTAAAACAGTTAGCCCCATGATCAGAGATGTGACCAGAGACATGTAACGAGAGCTCAGGTTTTAGTTTACAAGATCACTCTGCAATGTGTGGAAGCAAAACAGCCAGCTGTTGTTTTAAAGAGACAAGCTGCTATAACTGGAACCTGTTTCCTGGGAGTTGGCTCTTAGCAAATGAAAGTTTCTACAGCAGTTTTTGGAGTCTTAAAGGGTTACTTAAAAGGGACTGGTGGAGCGACGCCATCAGCACTGTCAGGAATAGAGCTATGGAGGTTCCAGAACGGTGCGCAGTTTTGGTGGAGACAGTATCGGTGGAGATCAGATCGCAGGGGAACTGCTATCGAATGGAAATGTTTGCATCTTGAAAGACAGGATCTGGAGACCTACTTGAAAAGTTCAAAGACCTGAAGGACTGGTTTGAGTGCTAACGTAAAATTTATAAAAGTGAAATCGTGTGTCTGTCTTTTTTTTCTACATTGGGGTCGAACGGCGGATTGGATTCTTTTGGTTTGTGATTGCCACGGAGATCATAATTTATAAGACAAAATATGACGCCGAGTCACATTAAATGATATTAGGTCAGATGGCCAAAAGCTTGGTCAAAGAGGTAGATTTTAAATAGTGTCTTAAAGGAGGAAAGCGAGGTAGAGAGGCAGAGAGGTGTAAGGAGGGTATTCCACAGTTTAGGGCCCAGGCAGCTGAAGGCATGGCCACCAATGGGGGAGCAATTAAAATTGGGGATGCTGCGGAACTAGTGAAGTGAAAATATCTCAGAGGGCTGTAGGACTGAAAGAGATTAGAATTGGAAGGGGCCAGGCCATGGAGATAATTTGAAAACAAGGTTGAGAATTTTAAAATTGAGGCGTTGTTTAACTGGGAGCCAATGTCGGTCAGCGAGCACAGGAATGATGGGTGAACAGCATTTGGTGAGAGTTAGGACATGGGCAGCAGAGTTTTGGATAACTTCAAGCTTATAGAGGGTAGAATGTGGGAGTCTGGCCAGGAGTGTGTTAGGATAGTCAAGTATGGAGGTAATAAAGGCACGGATGAGGGGTTAGCAGCGGAAGAGCTGAGGCAGAATTGGAGATGGGCAATATTACTGAGGTGGAAATAGGCAGTATTAGTGACGGTGAGGATGTGTGGTTGAAAGTTCATCTCGGGGTCAAATATGACACCGAGGTTGGGAACAGTGTGGTTCAGCCTCAGACAGTTGCCAGGGAGAGGGATGGAATCGTAGGCGGGGACCAAGGATAAGAGTTTCATAGAAATAGAAATTTATTTACGGCACAGGAAGCAGACATTCAGTATATGTTGTGCATGATGGCCATAAAAGAGCTATTCAGCATAATCCCACTTTCCAGCTCTTGGTCCGTAGACATGTAGGTTATGGCACTTCAAGTGCACATCCAAGTACATTTTAACTGTGATGAGGGTTTCTGCCTTTACCACACTTTCAGGCAGTGAGTTCCAGATCCCCAATACCCTTTGGGCAAAACAAAATTCTCAACTCCTTTCTTGATATTTATACCTGTGGAAGTGAGCAGAAAGGCATGGCACTATGCTTAATGGGAAATTTAGCCAAGTTAGGAATAATAGGAGCAGTTTGCTGAGCTTTGCTAGTATGACGTAATTTTGAAGAAACAGCCATAACAGAATGCGGCTTGCAGCCAATCTAACCAGAACCATCAGTCACAAGGTATCAGCAGAACCATGACAGATGTGGGGAGTGAGACCAGAATGTTCGTTGCTGACTCCTCTGCTCCTGCTATTTTATCTTGCTTGTCTGCTTTTTATCTTGCTTGTGCAGAACCATATTATATTAGTAACACGTATGTATTGAGAATGGAGTGTATTGTTAACCTCAATAACAGATGTACTGCACGTTATCACATGGTTGAAGTTGAATTGTACCGCACTGATTGGTTAAACAAGGAGGTGTAGCATGAATCTTAATGTATAAACAGTAGTATCTGTATCACGAACGGTCACTTGCTCTGGTGGACCCGACAGACTCTGGTGGAGTCAGTGCCGCTGTATTAGAGTAAGTCCGCCGGCTAATGCGCAAATAAAGTAATTGATTTTACCTACACATCCGACTCGGTATATTTACTGAACCAGACTGAGGGCAAAAAGAACTCAGATTGTCATGTTCATCAGGGCAAACTGCACTGTTTGAAGATCCACCAATAATTACAATAGCACAACTGAATATTTATTATAAAATATTTATTTACAGTACAACAGAACATTTATTTACAATAATTTACAAATGTACAAATTATGTCGAGAAGATGATCAGTTCCTATGAGGAGGAGGAGGAGCTTGTGGAGGAGGTGGTGGTGGTGGTGGAGGAGGATCAGAGCCTGGGTCTCTTTAGGCTTTATTCTGGTATTCGATAGCAGCAGTTGATTGAGCAGTTCTGCCACCAGGTGGTGCACCGGCTGAGTCGGGAACATGTTGGCTGCCTTAGCAGGAATGATGAAAAGACTTTCATGTGATCTCGGAGCTGCTCCTGGTCATCGTTGAAAAATGATTCGCAATCCATGGCGTAGTCATTCACCCTGTCGGGGAAATCTTGAACCAACTGGTGTGAGATGCATTTGAGATGCAGTTGAGCTCTTCTAGATATCTTTCAATTAAAGAGGAATCCTTCACAGATTCAATGAGTGGGAAGAACATCCACAGTGTTTAACTGCAAGATTGGGTGATCTCCTCACTCTTTCCATCCAAGTACAGCAACAAGTACACCAGGTTGGAATGGACCTGCTGCGAGAATAAAGACCTGGACCCTCCAATTCCACACTTGGTCAAGGTCCCCAACAGGTTGAATGCTTCCACCCGCACTCTCAGACTCTGCCCTGAAGAGTGGCTGAATTCTGCTAAGGATTGGATCCACAAGCGCTGGATGGTGCTTGCCATTTATTGTTCTTATTCAGGCAGGACAGCACTGCATGCGTTAGCAACTCCGAGTTCTCCTTCCCCAACAGGCTAATCATTGTGTCCATCACACTCCAAGACCATCTTTTAGCTCCGAAGTTAACATTTGTCAGAGCCCTGACACACAGCAACTGGGTAACAGGAGAGGCATACAGCAAATACCTGATCAAACCGTTTACCAGTGTCTGTGAGCTGCGGCCCTGAAATCAATGGAACTTCCAGCAGTTCTCCAAAGATGATGATTACCGTAACTGCCTGACAGTCTTGAAGCCTGATAAGGTGAGAAGTCAGTTGGTGCACAATATGAGGCAGACTGCAGCCAGCATGTTCTGTCATTGCTCTGGACAGCAGAACAACCCCTTTGTCAAAGAGGCTTAGCTTCATCATTTGGCATCATCCTCCATTTCTATTCAAGTTTTCAACAAAGTCCCGATTTGTTGCTTGGCCTAGAAGGACCTTTAGTGTCTGCATACACTTCTTACACAAATCCCTACTCAACAATGTATGAAATTGGGCTGCGAAATCTCTCTGCTGCTATTCGGTATCTGAACGACTGAGCAGAGAAACACTAACGCAGCTGGTTAAGGAAATAAGTAAGGTACTGAAGATCAGTGGGAATAATGTATTCACCGCCTCTGCTAACTCAGGCTTGGTGATAATATCACTCAGCCCGCAGATGGCAGCCAGTGATACAGTGCTCGAATATGGTCTCTGTTCCCACTGATGGGACAGGTTCTTCTCCCAAGTGTGTACACCAGCTTCTTGATGGTCCTGACTGCACATTCTGTGTCTTCAGCCACTGATCTCCACACTTAGTTGACAAATTTCTCCGAAGCGATGGGGTAGGTGAGGAGATGGGACGCAACTGCTGCTGTATTGTGCCAGGCCAAAATGGTGATAGAACGTAAAGATAAACGTTTCAGATGTTCATAAGGAACTGACTCCAATTCAGCCCTCAGCATGTCAGGTATTTCGGAGACCTGGTCCCACAGTTCACTGCCTCGCCTTTTAATGATTTTTATGAGCACAGTGACTGCAAAGGAACAGCTGAGGTAAAGCCCGACCCGAACCTGACTAGTCCCGACTACGCGTTGGGTTCATGTTGGGTCGAAATTCCAAGTCGAGCATTTGGGCTTGGGTAGGGCTGGACATTGCTTCCGGGAAGTCACGAGATCGGGCTTACCCATGATTCCCCACAACTCCAGCTGTAGGAATAGCCTGCTGCCGGAACAGATGAAGGAGATTCGTGTCGGGTCGGGTCGGGAGTGGAAAAAGATTAAAGGGCTCGGGTTGGGCTTTAATTTTACACCCAAGCCAGGCTTTAAGCTGAGGTGTTGGTCGGACAGTTCTTTGACGACCATGAGGAGCAGGTTGCGCCGCTGGTCATGGGGAAAATGCTTGGAAATTATCTCTGCGATCTGATGGCATTTTTACAAGAGGATTGAAATGTCATCGTTGTCTAACTGTTCTCTGAGGACGTTCAGATCCTCTAGCTGCTCCTGTTGCTGATCCAGATCGCCGCTTTCATATGATAACTGAATGGACAGGGCCATCTGTTGCACAGGAAGTGAATTGTTTGCACAACGTGGCATCAGTCGTCCAATTAGAGTCCCCACAATATTTCCAGATGCACCATTACTGCCGTTGATTTCTGTAAGTAAACTTTCAGAAGCTCTAAGATGGTCTGCATGGCTCTTTGTCACACATGGTCTTCAGCTGAAATGATCTTCTCTACATGATGGATTGTATTTGATATATTCTGTTGAGAATTTGCACTTTTCTCAGCGATCTCTTCAAGGATAGCAGTGAATAAATCTACTTTGTCCATTTTAGTACTCATTCCACAGTCCACTGACTAAAATGAGATTTTGTTTGGTCGTTTTGGATTTCTTTCAAATTGGTGATCTTCAAAGATTCCGATGTTTTTAACACTTGGTTACTTGGAGTACTTGGCTTTACCTCTTTCCTCAATGCTTTCGCAGAAACAAGTGCACAGTTTGTATCATTTTGCTGTGTTTTATACAGCCCTGCAGTTTCTGTGTTGTCATGGTCCTCATTGCGACGGCAGGTTGCATAACACTTCAGTTGTGATGTGGCCCTGGGTCTTGCGCCCACTTAAGAACTGCCACCAGCGTGTGGCCATTTCAGGTGGGTGGTGGGGATTTAAAGCCCAGACCTGAGATGCAGACCAGGAAAATTCACAACCCTTGGCAGCCATATTTGGATTGAGCAGCTGTTTGTTCCGAATAAAGCATCCACTACACCACAGCCACTCAAAACATTTGTGACAAGAGATGTAGAAATGGGAGTGTAGGACAGACTTTTCTAGCAGAATTTCCTCCAAATTAAGATGTTCAAATGTCAGATCATGGGAAAATGCTAGAATCTATTATTAGGGACATGGAAGCAGAACACTTAAAGATTCATAAAAGCAAAATACTGCAGATGCTGGAAATCTGAAATAAAACCAGAAAATACTGGAAACTCTCAGCGGCGCAGGCAGCATCAGAGTGACTGTTATGTGAGAAGCCCCTCCCCATCTGCAGTTTAAAGCTGGTGTTTTCTCTGCAGTAGAGGAGAAGCAACTGGACTCCAACATGTGAAGACCCGAAGTGGGGGTCCTTCTCTCTCTCCATTCCAGCTTGAAAGCTTTCAAATCCTGCTTGTTTACTGACCACCTTTGCATACTCTGGCTACAATTAGAAACTACATTGGAGGAAATTATCCGCATTACTATCTCCAAGAAACCCACTGAACCAGTCATCTACCTCTTCAAACTAAAAGCCTCAGGACCACTGAATTCAGCTAGAAGCCAACCGAATCACCAAAATCCACAGACTGTACACCTTTTTTTATGGATTCTAACTCAACCAATCTTCCTTTCTCCATGCTGTAACCTATGTGTGTCTGTAAACCTCTGGTGTTTGTGAGTGTGTGAAAATTGGCGTGTTTGTTATTCTATTAGTTCAGTTTAGGTACAATAAGGTTAACCTCTTTCTTTGTTAACTCGAGAAAACCTCTCCGATTACTTACTTGTTATGACCATAACAAGAACCTACTGAATTTGTCAGTATGTCCACTTTAAGGAACAACTAAACCTATTGTAGTCTAACAAGAAGGAAAAGAGGGAAGCTCTTCAACCCCTCCTCACTTGACCGTAACAAGAAGCAATTACTTTGAAGTGTAGTCATTATTTTTATACATATGAATATAGCACAATGTAATGTGACAAATGACCAGCTGATTTTTTTTTTGACAGTTTTGATATGGATGCCCGAATGTGGTACAAGAACACATTCAACCTGAGGCACCAGGACAGAGACACAGGCCTTGGTTTAATACTTCATGTGAAGGTGAGCACTCTAACAATGTAGCCAGCATGCTACCAACTAAACCACACTACTGGGACAGACAGAGGATGACAACGTTAACGCAAAAACAAAGCCCAAGGCTAGAAACAGATAAACTGAGCCATGGAGCGAGAGTTTCAAAAGGTGACTGTAAGCTAGTGGGTTTCAAAAAGTAGAGCAGTGAAAGGGTTAAGGAGGGAACTCTAACGCACAAGGCCAAAGCAGTTGAATGCACTTCCATGAGTGATGGGTAAAGGAATGAGGATGCACAACAGGTCAAGGCAGAGGCGGCAATGTTAAAATGGTGGAGGTTGCAGAGACAGGGTGGGCAAGGCTTCTGCTCCCCAACTGCTAATGTGGAATATATTCAATAGTTATTATTAGGTGCATCACTTGCCCAGAGAAATAATTAGGTGTTCATAATACATTGAGATATAACTGGTTTGATTATAATTCAGTCCCTCACTCACAGCTGACTGGGCAGGACTCAAAATTACATAAAATGCACAGCACAGAAACAGACCATTTGTCCCAACAGGTCTATACCAGTGTTTATAGTCCACACGAACCTCCTCCGGCCCTACTTCATCTAATCCTATCCATGTACTGTTCTATTCCTTTCTCCCTCATGTTTATCTAGCTTCCCCTTAAATGCATCAATGGTATTTGGCGCAACTACTCTTTGTGGTAGTGAGTTCCACATTCTAACCACTCTCTGACTAAGTAAGTTTCTGGTGAATTCCCTATTGGATCTATTAGTGACTATCTTAAATTTATGGCCTCTAGTTTTGGTCTCCCTCATAAGTGAAAACCTCTTCTCTACGTCTACTCTATTGAACGCCTTCATAATTTTAAAGGCCTCTATCAGGTCACCCCCATAACCTTCTACTTTCTAGAGAAAAGAGCCCCAGCCTGTTCAACCTTTCCTGATGGATATAACCTCTCAGTTCTGGTATCATCTCAGTGAATCTTTTTTGCATCTGCTCCCGTGTCTCTATATCCTTCTTATAATATGGAGGTCAAAACTGTCAAGTGTGGTCAATACTCTATACAAGTTTAACATAACTTCTCTGCTTTTCAATTCTATTCTTCTTGAAATAATCTCCAGTGCTTGGTTTGCCTTTTTTATGGATTAACATGTGTCGTTGCTCTTAATGTTTGACCATGTACCCCCAGATCCCTTTTGCTCCATTACCCAGTTGGACTCATTTTCCAAGCAGTATATAGCCTCTTTATTCAACCAACCAAAATGCGCCACTTCACATTCACCTATATTAAAATTAATTTGCTAGTTACATATTCATTCTGCAAATATCTGTATTGAGGCGATCCTGCTCTGTACTAACTGCACCCCAAAATTTGGTGTTATCCGCATATTTTCTACCCAAGCAATTGCTGCATCACCCAGAGTTTACAGTCTTGCAGAATCCAGTTCCGAGGGTCTACAGCAGCCAGCTAGTGGGCCCCTCTTCCGCTTCCCACCAAGCCTTCTCTCCTACCCTGCTTCCCCCTCTAACCCCACCCTCCTGCCCCCCCAACCCAGAACCCCATCTCTCTCCTACCCTCCGGCTCCCACTTTCTCTTCCCCCACCCACCAGCCAGCCCCCTTTGAAGTGACAAAGTTGATTGATGAGGGAAGGGCTGTAGATGTCATATACATGGACTTCAGTAAGGCGTTTGATAAGGTTCCCCATGGTAGGCTGATGGAGAAAGTGAAGTCGCATGGGGTCCAAGGTGTACTAGCTAGATGGATAAAGAACTGGCTGGGCAACAGGAGACAGAGAGTAGCAGTGTAAGGGAGTTTCTCAAAATGGAGACGTGTGACCAGTGGTGTTCCACAGGGATCCGTGCTGGGACCACTGTTGTTTGTGATGTACATAAATGATTTGGAGGAAAGTATAGGTGGTCTGATTAGCAAGTTTGCAGACGACACTAAGATTGGTGGAGGAGCAGATAGTGAAGGGGACTGTCAGAGAATACAGCAGAGTATAAATAGATTGGAGAGTTGGGCAGAAAAATGGCAGATGGAGTTCAATCAGGGCAAATGCGAGGTGATGCATTTTGGAAGATCCAATTCAAGAGTGAATTATACAGTAAATGGAAAAGTCCTGGGGAAAATTGATGTACAGAGAGACTTGGGTGTTCACGTCCATTGTTCCCTGAAGGTGGCAACGCAGGTCAATAGAGTGGTCAAGAAGGCATACGGCATGCTTTCCTTCATCGGACGGGGTATTGAGTACAAGAGTTGGCAGGTCATGTTACAGTTGTATAAGACTTTGGTTCGGCCACATTTGGAATACTGCGTGCAGTTCTGGTCGCCACATTACCAAAAGGATGTAGATGCTTTGGAGAGGGTGCAGAGGAGGTTCACCAGGATGTTGCCTGGTATGGAGGGCGCTAGCTATGAAGAGAGGTTGAGAACATTAGGATTATTTTCATTAGAAAGACGGAGGTTGAGGGGGGACCTGATTGAGGTGTACAAAATCATGAGAGTAATAGACAGGGTGGATAGCAAGAAGCTTTTTCCCAGAGTGGGGGATGCAATTACTAGGGGTCACGAGTTCAAAGTGCAAGGGGAAAAGTTTAGGGGGGATATGCGTGGAAAGTTCTTTACGCAGAGGGTGGTGGGTGCCTGAAACGCGTTGCCAGCGGAGGTGGTAGACGCGGGCACGATAGCGTCTTTTAAGATGTATCTGGACAGATACATGAATGGGCAGGAAGCAAAGAGATACAGACCCTAAGAAAATAGGCGACATGTTTCGATAAAGGATCTGGATCGGCGCAGGCTTGGAGGGCCGAAGGGCCTGTTCCTGTGCTGTAATTTTCTTCTTCTTCTTCTTCTTCTCTCTCAAGCTCGCTCTCTCTTCACCCCCCTCCCCCAACCCCAGGATCCTCTATCTCTCACACTCACGCACTCTCCAGTCTCCTCCCCTCTCTAGACAACCCCCCCTCCCACGGGCCCACAACCCCACTTTCCTCTATCTCTCTCCCCCCAGCACCACGCTCTCTATCCGACCCAACGCTGTCGCTCTCTCCCTCGCTCCAGTCCCTTCACCTCGCTCTCTCCCCTCCCACTTGCCCCCTCCCCTGCAGCCCCGATTCTCACTGTCCCCCAAGCACCCACCCCCTCTCTCTCTCCCCCACACCCTCACCAGCTCTCTCTCTCTCTCCCACCACCCCACCAGCTCGCTCTCTCTCTCTCCCCCCCCCACCAGCTCTCTCTCTTCCGCCCCCCCCACCAGCTCTCTCTCTCCCCCCCACCAGCTCTCTCTCTCCCCCCCACCAGCTCTCTCTCCTCTCTCTCTCTCCCCCCACCAGCTCTCTCTCTCTCTCTCTCTCTCCCCCCCACCAGCTCTCTCTCTCTCTCTCTCCCTCCCTCCCACCAGCTCTCTCTCTCTCCCTCCCACCAGCTCTCTCTCCCCCCCCCCACCAGCTCTCTCTCCCCCCCCCCACCAGTTCTCTCTCTCTCTCTTCCCCCCCACCAACAGCTCTCTCTCTCTCCCCCCCACCAACAGCTCTCTCTCTCCCCCCCGCACCAGATCTCTCTCTCCCCCACACCACCTCTCTCTCTCTCCCCCCACCACCTCTCTCTCTCTCTCTCTCTCTCCCTCACCACCTCTCTCTCTCTCTCTCTCTCTCTCTCCCCACCACCTCTCTCTCTCTCTCTCTCTCTCCCCCACCACCTCTCTCTCTCTCTCTCTCTCTCCCCCACCACCTCTCTCTCTCTCTCTCTCTCCCCCACCACCTCACTCTCTCTCTCTCTCTCTCCCCCCCACCACCTCTCTCTCTCTCTCTCCCCCACCACCTCTCTCTCTCTCTCTCTCTCGTCCCCCACCACCTCTCTCTCTCTCTCTCTCTCTCTCCCCCACCACCTCTCTCTCTCTCTCTCTCTCTCTCCCCCACCACCTCTCTCTCTCTCTCTCTCTCTCCCCCACCACCTCTCTCTCTCTCTCTCGCTCTCTCTCCCCCACCACTCTCTCTCTCTCTCCCCCACCACCTCTCTCTCTCTCACTCTCTCTCTCACTCTCCCTCTCTCCCCCCACCACCTCTCTCTCTCTCTCTCTCTCTCTCCCCCACCACCTCTACTCTCTCTCTCTCTCTCTCCCCCCACCACCTCTCTCTCTCTCCCTCCCTCCCACCAGCTCTCTCTCTCTCTCTCTATCTCTCTCTCCCTCCCACCAGCTCTCTCTCCCCCCCCCCACCAGTTCTCTCTCTCTCTCTTCCCCCCCCACCAACAGCTCTCTCTCTCTCTCCCCCACCACCTCTCTCTCTCTCTCTCTCTCTCTCTCTCTCTCCCCCACCACCTCTCTCTCTCTCTCTCTCCCCCACCACCTCTCCTCTCTCTCTCTCTCTCTCTCTCTCCCCCACCATCTCTCTCTCTCTCTCCCCCACCACCTCTCTCTCTCTCTCCCCCACCACCTCTCTCTCTCTCTCTCTCTCTCTCTCCCCCACCACCTCTCTCTCTCTCTCTCTCTCTCCCCACCACCTCTCTCTCTCTCTCTCTCTCCCCCCCACCACCTCTCTCTCTCTCATCTCTCTCTCTCTCCCCCACCACCTCTCTCTCTCTCTCTCTCTCTCTCTCTCTCTCCCCCACCACCTCTCTCTCTCTCTCTCTCTCTCTCTCCCCCACCACCTCTCTCTCTCTCTCTCTCCCCACCACCTCTCTCTCTCTCTCTCTCTCCCCCACCACCTCTCTCTCTCTCTCTCTCTCTCTCTCCCCACCACCTCTCTCTCTCTCTCTCTCTCTCTCTCCCCCACCACCTCTCTCTCTCTCTCTCTCTCTCTCTCCCCCACCACCTCTCTCTCTCTCTCTCTCTCTCCCCCACCACCTCTCTCTCTCTCTCTCTCTCTCTCTCTCTCTCTCCCCCACCACCTCTCTCTCTCTCTCAATCTCTCTCTCTCCCCCACCACCTCTCTCTCTCTCTCTCTCTCTCTCTCTCCCACCACCTCTCTCTCTCTCTCTCTCTCTCTCTCTCCTCCCACCACCTCTCTCTCTCTCTCCCCCACCACCTCTCTCTCTCCCCCACCACCTCTCTCTCTCCCCCACACCTCTCTCTCTCTCTCTCTCTCTCTCTCTCTCTCTCCCCCACCACCTCTCTTTCTCTCTCTCTCTCTCTCCCCCACCACCTCTCTCTCTCTCTCTCTCTCTCTCTCCCCCACCACCTCTCTCTCTCTCTCTCTCTCCTCTCCCCACCACCTCTCTCTCTCTCTCTCTCTCTCTCCCCCACCACCTCTCTCTCTCTCTCTCTCTCTCTCCCCCACCACCTCTCTCTCTCTCTCTCTCTCTCTCTCCCACCACCTCTCTCTCTCTCTCTCTCTCCCCACCACCTCTCTCTCTCTCTCTCTCTCTCTCCCCCACCACCTCTCTCTCTCTCTCCCACTCTCTCTCTCTCTCTCCTCCCCCACCACCTCTCTCTCTCTCTCCCCACCACCTCTCTCTCTCTCCCCACCACCTCTCTCTCTCTCCCCACCACCTCTCTCTCTCTCCCCCACCACCTCTCTCTCTCTCCCCCACCACCTCTCTCTCTCACTCTCTCTCTCCCACCACCTCTCTCTCCTCCCCCACCACCTCTCCCCACCACCTCTCCTCTCTCTCCCCCACCACCTCTCTCTCTCTCTCCCCCCACA